>NC_132922.1:35086547-35398214 GCF_047675955.1 Chlorocebus sabaeus | reverse complement strand
TCCCCCGCGACGCCGACAACGCCCGAGACACACGCCTCGGGGGAGGGCCGCGGCAGGCCTGGGAAGCGAGGCGCACCCGGGGCGGGGGCGCGCGCCGACCCGATGCGGAAGAGCCGGCCGGGAGAAGACGAGACGCCGGGCGAGGCAGGCGGCCGAGCGGGGTGGGGGGCGCCGAGGGACACCTCTGGCGCAGCCGACCGCCACCAGGACGCACGCGGGGATCTCACCGCCAGCAGCCTCCGAGCACGAAGACGGCCCCACGTGGCACCTGGAGCGGCCGACCAGGCCTTCGGCGATCCCCGCGGCTCCCCCACCGCCACACCCAGTCGCACGCGGCCAGAGCCCCCGGAACCCGCTCTCCCCCGCAACACGCCGGAAAGGCCGACCCAAACCCTCCGGGCGCCCACCGGGCCCCACGCGGGGCGCCGCCGACCCGGTCCCGAAGGCGCGCGCCATGGGGACGCGGACACCGGGCCAACCAGCGTGGCCGGCGGCGACGCCCCCAGAAGGCGGAGCCGGGTTCGGGCCCAGACGGGGCGGCCAACAGCGTAGAAGCCGATGAGCCGCTCGGGGAAGAGAAGATCGGCAGGCGGCGGGCGGGGAAAAGGGGCACAAGGCAGGCAAGGAGCCAGGGGGCCACGGGGACGAGGGCACGGGGAACCCGCGGAGGGCTACTCGGGCAGAAAACCTCAGGCACAGCCGGGCCACCAGGAAAACACGGCCACGGGATCCCACCGCCACAGACACGAGGGCGGTCCCGCGGCGCCCCGCCTGGGACGCCGAACGGCCCTTGGGCAACCCACCGAGCAACCCCCCTCACGAGCCCCGGGTCCTGCCACCGGGGGCCCCGAAGCAACCTCAGCCACAAGCCCAACACCAGGGGCCACATATCGCTCGTTTCTCGTCCGTCCCGGACCCGGTCCCGCTCCGGGAGACCGGCGCACCCCCCGTGGGGACGGCTCGCTCCCCAAGAGCCAGGCGGCCCAACCCCGCGCCACGCGAACGCGGTCACCGGCACCGGTCGCGGCTCGGCACGGGAGCGGGCGGAGAGCCGGCTCACAGCGGCGTCCCGCGCCGGACGGAGTGCCACGCGCACCCGCCGCTCGCGGCAGCCTTCCCAATCCGCTAGGACGTCGGGCCCGGCCCAGCGGGATCCTCCCCCAACACGGAAGGGGGAGGCGCGGGCCACAGTAGACGACGAGCCGCACGCTCGGCCCCCACCGCGGGGTCCGGCGGAACCCTCACCGTTTCCCCAGCCTCATCCCGTCGAGGGGGGAGCAGCGGGGGAGGGCTCTCTGCAAGCGAGTCGCTACGGCAGCGCTACCACAACGCAGAGAGAGGCGGCAGGCCGGGGGATCCGGTACCCCAAGGCACGCCTCTCGGATCGCTAGAGAAGGCTTTCTCACCGAGGGTGGGTCACACTCCCCACCCGCCAGTCGCCCCTCGTCGGGCCCACAGAGGCGCTCGGGGACACCTGGGGAAGGGAGGGGGCGTGTGGCGCGAGGAGAAGAAACCCGCGGCAACCTTGAGCGTTCACGGTCAGGGCAGGGGCCCGGCTGGCGCGCGTGCGCACAGCCCCCAAAGGCCCCCCCCGCCGTCCACCCACCTCCTTTCTGCGAGGTAAAGCACCTCCAGTGAACCCACGCACGACCGGTCGGAGGCAGAACGGCAGCCCCTCGGCGGCCGGCCGGCGCACGCGTGGCCGGCCCGAGCCCACCGCGACCGCTCACACGGCCCGCGCTCACCCGCCAGAGGGGAGGCACGGGACGTGCGCTCGCCGGACCAGGCGGCGCCCTTCCCCGCGTGGGGGAGGGGCGCGTCTCACTCGACCGCCTCGGCCCACACCCAACGAACTCCCTCAGGACCCAACGCGCCAGCACCGTGGCGGCGACCGGAGGAGGGGGCGCTGGGGGTGGGAGCGACACACCACCGCTCGGCCTCGGGCACCTGAGGGACAACCCGGAGCGCTCCAGGAGCACCGCAAAAGACCCAGGCAGAGCCAGCGCTCGTGCAACGCCCGAGAGGGCAGCACGACGGGCCGGCGGGACAGCACCCCCACCGCCGCGGAGGGGGGCGGCCCGCGAGGCGACAACCACAAGAGGCGAAAGCGAGGGGTGCCTGCTGCGTCAGAGGACCCCGCCGACCCCCGCCGAACGCCACGAGGCAGACGGCGGGGGCGGGACAGCAAGGTCAGGCCGGGTTCCGCACCCCAGTGCCTCCCAACGCACCGCTCACAGGCGGGGACGAGAGACAGGGGGCCCCCGCGGGCGGGACGAGAAGAACGGGTCCCATTCACCATGAATGGCCGCCCCTCGCCCGCCGCGGCTCGGTCCCGGCCCGGGAGAGCACGACATCACCACATCAATCAGGGAAAGCAACCCCGGAGCGGGGTCGGTCGGTCAGTCAGCCACAGCCTCCCCGGAGGCCAGCGAGCAGATCAGCCTGACCACCCCCAGCTCCGGGGAAGGGGCGGCAGACAACCCGGCAGAGACGAGGAACGCCTGACACGCACGGCACGGAGCCAGCGGGAGTGGGGTTGTCACGGCCGCCCCAGGTGCCCACAGCAGGGAGCGCGCAGCGGCAGGGTAAGCCCGCGCCGCCTTCCCCGCCGCCCCCGGGTGGGTCAGAGACCCGGACCCAAGGCGGCACCGGGAGTCGGGACGCTCAGACGCACGAGAGACCAGGCACACACGGGCCCCAGCAGGCGGCTCCAGCACGAGCAGGGCCGGCTAGCCGGGTCACCGGGAGGCCCAGAGGCCCACCACGCATCCAGAGGCCCGACCTCTCCAGCGACAAGTCGCCAGAGGACAGCGTGTCAGCAATAACCCGGTGGCCCAAAATGCCGGCTCGGAGTGAAAGATATACCTCCCCAGGGGACAGGAGGTCGAGCCACCGACCACGCCGCCGGCCCAGGGAACCCGCGACACGGACATCTGTCCCCAAAATCGCCACCATCGCAGCCAGACACGGAGCACCCAGGGCCCTCTGGTCGACCCCAGGACACACGCCGGAGCAGCGCCGGGCCAGGGACGTCCTCCCGGCCACCCGTGCCACGCAGGGGCCGGCCCGTGTCTCCAGAGCGAGACTCGGAAGCGTTTTCGGCCGTCCTCTCGTACGACCGGGACACACGAGGGACCGAAGGCCGGCCAAGTGTGACCCCTCGGGCCGCACGCGCGCTCAGGGAGCGCTCTCCGACTCCCCACGGGGACTTGAAAACAAAAGGTCACGGCAGAGGGACGGCGGCCGGGCCCGGGGACCGCTCCCCGGCACCCGGGGGACGAGGCAGGACGGTCCCCGGCTCCCCACGGGGACTTGGGGAAAAAAAAATTCGGCCGCTGCCTCAGACGGCCAGGATGCGCGCGGGCCCGCGACCGGGCCGGGAAGGGTGTCCCCAGCCTCCCGCCCCAAGCCCGGTGGGTCCCCGCGGGTCGCGGGTCAGGCCTCGGGAGCTGAGCTGCGGCGTGCTGGTCGACCAACCCCGGCAGCCCCACACCCGGCTCAGGCCCGAAAGCGCAGCGACAACCTCTCCCCACATAAGCCTGCACGCCCGAGCTCTGACTCACAAGCGACGCGCCAGAGCTCTGGCGCGACCGGGACAGCCCGGCTGACGACCGCGGTGTTTCCGGAGCTCTGCCTAGCTCACAGCGGGGACGGTCCCCTCCCTCGGCAGCTGCCACCGCAGCTCCGGAAGCCAAGGGAACGATATAAAAGCGGCCGCCAGATGGAGTCCGACAACCGTCGCGAACGTCACCAAGACAGATCCGGATGGCAGGCCGGCCCGCCGACCGCGAAACCGAAACCGTGAGTCGAGAAACGCTATCCCGAGGCCGAAAACGCAGCCCCTCTACCCCAACCCCACAGAAACGGTCCCCAAAGCCTGTCTCTGCATCGACCGCGACAGAGTCAGAAGACAACCCACGGCGTGTGGATGTTCGGAGAGGCATCTCGGAGGGAGAAACAGCAAGCAAGGACTCGGTCGCGGGCCGTTGAGGACACAGGGAGACACAGATTGCCGTAGGCTCTTCCTGAATCCAGACAGAGACGGAGGGAGGGAGGGAGGGAGGCAGGGAGGGAGGGAGGGAATGGAGAGAAGAGACAGATGGTGAAAGGAAGGGAGGGAGGGAAGGGAGCAGGGAGAGAGGGAGGAAGGAAAAGGGAGAGAAAAGGGAGACCACGTGGAAAATGAAGATGATGAAACGTCACTTTTCAAAGGTTACATTTTTACAGGAGAGATGGAAAGGAAAGAAACCTGAAACAGAGAGAAAGAATGAGGAAAGAAGGGAAAAAGAAACAGAGGAAACAGAAAAGAAGGACAGAAACGGAATAAAAGAAATAAAGAAAGCACGGAAGAGAAACGAACAAGAGAGAAAGGGAGGGAGGCAGGGAGGGAGGGAGGGAGGGAGGGAGGAAAACATAGAGAGGGAGACAGAGAAAGAAAGAAGGGAAGAAAAACACAAAGGAGAGAAAGAAAGAAAAGACAAATAACAGCATAAATATTTGCATTTTTAGCTAAATATGAGATATAAAAATACATCAAAACAGATGAAAATATTTGTCTTGATCGAGACCATCCCGGCTAACATGGTGAAACCCCGTCTCTACTGAAAAATCCAAAAAACAAACTAGCCGGGCGAGGTGGCGGGTGCCTGTAGTCCCAGCTACTTGGGAGGCTGAGGCAGGAGAATGGCGTGAAGCCGGGAGGCGGAGCTTGCAGTGAGTTGAGATCCGGCCACTGCACTTCAGCCTGAGCGACAGAGCGAGACTCCGTCTCAAAAAAAAAAAAAAAAAAAAAAAAAAAAAATGAATAAATAAATAAATAAATACATACATACATACATACATACATACATACATAAAAAAAGAAAGAAAGAAAGAAAATATTTGTATTTATACACATGAATGAATAGATGAAAATAAATACATAAAAAATAAAATAACATGAGCAAATAGGCCAGGCACGGTGGCTGACGCCTGTGATCCCAGCACTTTCAGAGGCTGGGAGAGAGAGAGAGAGAAAATGAAGGAAAGAAAGGAAGAAAGGAAGAAAGAAAGGAAGGAAGGAAGGAAGGAAGGAAGGAAGGAAGGAAGGAAGGAAGGAAGACAGACAAAGAAAGAGAGAGAGAAAGAAAGAGAAAAAGAGAAAGAGAGAAAGAAGGAAAGAAAGAGAGAAAGAAAGAAAGAAAGAAAGAAGAAAGAGAGAGAGAGGGAGAAAAACAGCGAGAAAGAAAGACGAGAGAAGAAAGAAAAAAAGAAGACAGAGGAAAGACAGACAGGAAGAAAGGCAAAGCAAGAAAGCAAGAAAACAAGACAGCAAGAAAGCATGACAGAAAGATAGAAAGAGACAGAAAGAAAAAGCAAGAAAGCAACAAAGAAAGAGAGGGGGGGAGTGGGAGAGGCGAATCTCTCTGCTTTCACTACATGCGGGGAGAATCAGGAAAGCCCCCACTAAACAACAAGGCCGGAAGTGGAGCTGCCATCTGTGAAATCCGAGCAGAAGAGTCCACACGGGTTAAAGACACGAAGAAAGACAGGGAAACAACTGCTCAAAGAGAAGAACAATCTGGCCCAGCCAGGGCCTGTCTCCTGAAGTTGTCTGGGCAACGAGGGAGTGGGACGGAGGGAGGGAGGGCCTCCGAGGCTCGTGTCAAACAATAAACGAGAATAACATAAAAGGAAGTTAAAAAAAAACATTACGCATCATTCGTAGCATCACTGACGCCTCGAAAGGCGAGAGGCATATGTTTATGTCACTGTGGGACTGTTGTCTTTTTTCTTTCCTTTTTTTTTTCTTCCCTCTCTTCCCGGAAACTCACTTTTTAATTATTTCCTTTTCCTTGTCCTTTTTAGTTTTATTTTTTATTTTACTTTCATTTTTATTCGTTTATGTATTAATTTATTAGTAGTAGTAGTATTTTTTGGAGAGGTTGCCTCGCTCTCTCGCCCAGGCTGGTGTACAGCGGCGCGATCTCGGCTCACTGCAACCTCCGCCTCCCAGGTTCAAGCGATTCTCCTGCCTCAGCTCGGCCTCCCGAGTAGCTGAGATTACAGACGCGCACGACCATGCCCGGCTAATTTTTGGTCTTTTGACTGGAGACGGACGGGGTTTCACCATACTGGCCCTGCTGATCTGACCACCTCGTGATCCAGCGATCCACCGCCCCCGGCGTCCCAAAGCGCTGGGATGACAGGCTTGAGCCACCGCGCCGGGCCGAGTTATTCATTTTATTTTCTTCCTAATTTTTAATCGTATGCATGAAAGCGTGTTTCCAGGTGCAGTAGAAATCCCCAATGAAGAAGGAAAAACACAAACAAAACAAAGCAAGCAAACAAACACGGGCCAAGGCACCGTCGCTGGAATTCTTAAGTGAGCAGAGTGTTACTTTTCAGAAAGATTTCAGAAAGCTTCCGGCAGTCTCCGCCACTTGGAAGACTGAGATAACAAGATCACCTGAGGGAGCCCAGGAAAGTCTAGGCGTCCGTGAGTTGAGACTACATTCTTACACTCCCACTTGCCTCAAAAATTGTAAATAAATAAACGGTATATGTAGAACAAAAGCAACGTCTGTGTGTATAAAGACGGAGAAGAAAAGTAAAAGTAAAACAAAACGAAGAGCAACTGAAAATACTGTGGAACCAATAGGAGACGAAAAAACAACATAGTAAAAAAGCGACACCTAGTGAATGCAGGTGATATGGCTGCTGACCAAAGTCATCTGGTCTAACTTAGAAATCCCAAGTTGAGGGTCAAGTACAACGCTTGCCGCGGACATCTGGTGGTCATGGCGACCCGAGATCTGAGTCCTGGGGCCTTAGACCCTGGTCCCTGGTCTTCCAGACAAAGAAGCCAGCGGCCATGTAAACTGGATGTTGCTTTCTTGTCACAGGCGGTCGACTTGTGGACTGATCAAGAAGCCAAATGCAAGCATCTAATCGACCTAGTCCACCCTAAAGGCCAAATGTGTTGCTCGGGGAAGGAAGCGGTCAGACCCAATTGGAAACTTATCACATAGAACTGGCCCACCTTTGAGGCCATCTAACTCAGCAGGTCTGCCAGACATTTCCCCGCAGTCCGCTGGCTGACCTGGGCAGGGCAGAGGAGGAAAAACACAAGGGTGGTGACTGCCAAGTTTTCATCGCTGCACACCTGGGGCGGGAAGAGGGACTGTGACCCCAACGGACACCCACGGACACGTGCGAGCGCTACTCCTACAGGGACTGCAGGGTCACAATGAAAGGAGCTGGGCGCATTCCTCTAGCCCCGGGCTCAAGACTCCCTGAGCCTAGTACAAACCCATTCCATCCTCCCATCCCACCACATATCGCCATATATCTCTCAAACTCCCTGAGCCCAGTATAAACACCACCTGGAAAGCCTCCGATAAAGAGACAGCCGTTCAAGGCTCCACTGAAAGCGCGGGAGCCAAAAGAATTTCTTTGTTCCCCTGTAACTTTCGGGCTATAAAAATCAAATGCTCGCATTGTTCGGGGCCCTCTCTTGTATGCTGTAGAATGGAGGGACCAGGTTCGAACTTGTAATAAAGATCCTTGCCGCTTGGCTTTGACACTGGACTCTGGTGGTCTTCTTTGGGGAACAAACGGTCTGGGCATAACATCTGGGGGCTCGTCCGGGATTCCCCAAGCCCACCAGACCCCTGGTCAACGGATCTCCTACGATCGATCTACTGATAGGTTAGCTGGCTCATCACCGTTTGTCTGCCTGTGTCTGCCTGTGTCTGTCTGTGTCTGTCTATGTCTGGAATCTGAATCTGTGGCTCGCGAGGTCTGAAACTGGAGCTGGCACAGTCCTGGCGGACGCGCTATAGGACAGCCAGCAGAGACCGGTGGGAGACGTCCCCTGTCTCTCGTCTGATCTAGCTGTCTCCGATCTGAGCTGCCCCGGGCCGCGTTTGCCCGGGCAGGACGCGCGGGCCATCTAAGCTGCCCGGGCGCTTTTGCCCGGGCAGGGCGCTTGCGATCTGAGCTGCCGGAGCTCAGCGCGTTTGCGATCCGGGCAGCAGCTGCGCTGGCGATCTGAGTTGCCGGAGCGCGTTTGCGATCCGGGCAACAGCTGACTCTGAATTGCCCCGGTCCCCGGGTGCGCGCGTGCGGTCTGAATTGCCCCGGTCCCCGGGTGCGCGCCTGCGGTCTGAATTGCCCCGGTCCCCAGGTACGCGCGTGCGGTCTGAATTGCCCTGGTCCCCGGGTGCGCGCGTGCGGTCTGCATTGCGCCGGTCTCCAGGCTCCCGGCTTCCGGCACCGCGCGCGCTCCCGGCCCCGTCCCTGGGCTTCCAGCGCCGCGCTCCCGGCCCCGGTCCCCGAGCCCCCGGGCTTCCGGCGCTGCGCTCCCGGCCCGGTCCCCGGGCTCCCGGCTTCCGGCGCCGCGCGCGCTCCCCGTCCCCGGGCTCCCGGCTTCCGGCGCCGCGCGCGCTCCCGGCCCGTCCCCAGGCTTCCGGCGCCGCGCTCACGGCCCGGTCCCGGGCTCCCGGCTTCCGGCGCCGCGCGCGCTCCCCCGTCCCCGGGCTTCCGCCGCGCGCGCTCCCGGCCCCGGTCCCCAGCTACCGGCTTCCAGCGCGGATTTCCTTTACAAGGATTCTTACCCACATTCTTTTACAGGAAGAGACTACAAATCATTACAGGATGGGTAATACCCAGAGCACTCCTCTATGTCTCCTCACAAATAATTTTAAAGAAGTTAGAGCAAGGGGCCATGATCTTGGTATGGAAATCAGGAAAGGAAAGCTAATTACTCTGTGTCGCTCCGAATGGCCTGCCTTTGATGTGGGATGGCCACCCGGGGGGACCTTCCGACTTGCTGTCATCACTAGGGTAAAGTCCAAGATTTTTCTACCTGGGCGTGCGGGCCACTTAGATCAAATACCATATATCCTCACATGGCAGGACCTTGTTGAAAACCCGCCTCATTGGCTGTCCCCTTTCCAATTAGCCTCTGAACCCTGTAAGGCGCTGGTTGCCCGACCACTAAGGCCCAAGCAACCAACTGCCCCCCCAATCCTGTTCTACCTGACAGCGGGGACCCACTGCTCGCAGAACCCCCTCCGGGCCCCAGGCCCCCGCCCCCCGGGCTCAGCCACGGGAGGAAGCAGGCGGACGGGAGGCGGCCGACGCACCCGGACCCACTCCCCGGGCTCAGCCGCGGGAGGGAGCAGGTGGACGGGAGGCGGCCGAAGCACCCGGACCCGCTGAAAGAGAAAGTAACTTTGAAGGGCCGGCGGGGCGGACGCGAAGGCGCACTTCGCGGACTAACCCCCCCAGCCGCCTGACTCCACTGTGGCTTTACCCCTTCGGGAAATAGGACCCCCAGATGACACAGGAATCCCCAGGCTCCAGTACTGGCCATTCTCCACCAGTGATCTGTATAACTGGAAGACTCAGAATGCTTGGTTTTCAAACAACCCCAAAGATTTACTGGCTTTACTGGATAGTGTCATGTTCACCCACCAGCCCACTTGGGATGATTGTCAGCAGCTCCTGCGAATCTTGTTTACCACGGAGGAGCGAGAAAGGATACAGGTAGAAGCTAGAAAACTGGTCCCGGGGAACGACGGGCAACCGACTGCCAACCCCGACCTCATGAACGCGACCTTTCCTCTGACCAGGCCGGCGTGGGACTACAACACGGCAGAAGGTAGGGGACGGCTACGCCTTTTTTTTTTTAATTTTTTTTTTTTTTTTGAGACGGAGTCTCGCTCTGTCACCCAGACTGGAGTGCAGTGGCCGGATCTCGGCTCACAGCAAGCTCCGCCTCCCGGGTTCACGCCATTCTCCTGCCTTCGCCTCCCGAGTGGCTGGGACTACAGACGCCCGCCACCTCGCCCGGCTAGTTTTTTGTATTTTTTAGTAGAGATGGGGTTTCACCGTGTTAGCCAGGATGGTCTCGATCTCCTGACCTCGTGATCCGCCCGTCTCGGCCTCCCAAAGTGCTGGGATTACAGGCTTCAGCCACCGCGCCCAGCCTGGGACGGCTACGCCTTTATCGCCAGACTCTAATGGCAGGTCTCCGGGCAGCTGCTCGCAAGCCCACTAATTTGGCTAAGGTATATTCTATTCTGCAGGGAAAGACAGAGAGCCCAGCTACCTACTTAGAAAGATTAATGGAAGCTTTTAGACAGTACACCCCCATAGATCCAGAGGCTCCAGGAAGTCAGGCAGCTGTTGTAATGTCTTTCGTAAATCAGGCAGCCTCAAATATTAAAAGAAAACTCCAGAAATTAAAAGACTTAGAAGGAAAGCAGATTCAGGACCTCCTTCAGATAGCCCAGCGGGCTTACAATAACAGAGATACTCCAGAAGAAAGGCATTTTAAGGCCACTGAAAAAATGACCAAGTTCCTGGCAGCAGCGGTACAGAAAGAGCATCCACAGCCAGAGTACACCCAACCTAGGCAGCACCCCCGGCATGATAATCTGAAAAAAGACCAATGTGCCTACTGCAAGAAGACTGGCCACTGGGTAAGAAACTGCCCCAAAAAGAAACAACAAGGACAAGGACCCCCTAGGTCTACATCCTTACTAGTCATTCAAGATGAAGACTAGGGAAGACGGGGTTCGGATCCCCTCCCCAAACCTAGGGTAACTTTGCAAGTAGAGGGGTCCCCAGTCCAGTTCTTGGTCGATACGGGAGCACAACACTCAGTCTTAGTGAGAACAAATGGGAAATTATCCTCCAAGTCCTCGTGGGTACAAGGGGCCACAGGAGTTAAGAAATACCCATGGACAACACAAAGAACAGTAAACCTCGGAGCCAAGAATGTAACCCACTCTTTCCTGGTCATTCCTGAGAGCCCCTGTCCCTTATTGGGGAGAGACCTGCTAACTAAAATGGGAGCACAGATCCATTTCCTCCCTGAGGGGCCCGTCGTGACCAACTCCCACAATCAGCCCGTGTCCGTCCTAACTATAACCCTAGAGGATGAGTACCGGCTCCACCAGGAGCAAGCGGCCCCTGACCAGAACATAGCAACCTGGCTCCAGCAATATCCAGAAGCTTGGGCGGAAACGGGGGGCTTAGGTCTAGCAAAACACCGTCCTGCCTTATTTGTTGAACTTAAGCCTGGGGCAGACCCCGTGCAGGTACGCCAATACCCGATGCCCCTAGAGGCCAAGAAAGGAATTGCCCCACATATCCGCCGGCTCCTTGACCAGGGGGTCCTTCACCCATGTCACTCACCCTGGAATACTCCATTGTTGCTGGTACGAAAACCTAATAGTGGAGAATACAAACCTGTACAAGACTTAAGAGAAGTCAATAAGAGGGTTGTGGACATACATCCAACTGTACCTAACCCATATACCCTCCTGAGTACCTTAAACCCTAAACATCAATGGTACACTGTTTTAGATTTGAAAGATGCTTTCTTCAGTCTGCCCTTAGCCCCTCAGAGCCAGAAGCTCTTCGCCTTCGAGTGGAATGACCCTGATAGGGGCATAAGTGGCCAACTGACATGGACCAGACTACCGCAAGGATTCAAAAACTCTCCTACTCTGTTCGATGAGGCCCTCCATGAAGACCTGGGTGAGTACCGACGCAAACACCCTGAAATAACCTTACTACAGTATGTTGATGACCTCCTAATTGCTGCTGAGACCCAAGAAGCTTGCATCCAAGAGACCAGAGGTCTCTTACAAGCTCTGGGAAATCTAGGCTACCGAGCCTTGGCAAAAAAGCTCAAATCTGTAAGCCAGAGGTAACATATCTGGGGTACCTGCTTAAAGAAGGGCAGCGCTGGTTAACAGACGCCCGGAAACAAACTGTTCTGCAGATCCCCAGGCCGCAATCCACCCGACAAGTAAGGGAATTCCTGGGGTCAGCGGGGTTTTGCAGACTATGGATACTTGGGTTCGCAGAACTGGCTAAACCCTTATATCAGGCAACACGGGGGCAGCAGCCATTTAGGTGGACAGACGAAGCCGAGTCGGCTTTCCAACAGATTAAAACCGCCCTACTCTCCGCGCCTGCACTGGGACTACCTGATGTTACTAAGCCCTTCCACTTATATGTAGATGAAAATAAGGGTGTCGCCAAGGCAGTAATAACTCAGAACTTAGGCCCCTGGCGGAGGCCAGTTGCCTACCTGTCAAAGAAGTTAGATCCAGTGGCTGCCGGGTGGCCCCCTTGTCTCCGAATGATTGCAGCCACGGCTCTGATGGTGCAAGATGCTGATAAACTGGTCATGGGGCAAGAATTGCGGGTCGTTACTCCACATGCCATCGAAGGTGTACTCAAACAGCCACCTAATCGATGGATGAGTAACGCCCGGCTCACCCACTACCGAGGACTGCTACTAAATCCTCTCAGGATAACTTTCCTGCCCCCAACGACCTTAAACCCTGCCTCGTTGCTGCCCAACCTGGACCTGGACGCCCCACTGCACGACTGCACCGAGATACTAGCTCAGGTGCACGGAGTTCGAGAAGACCTGCAGGACCGCCCACTTCCTGACGCTGACCTCGTCTGGTTCACTGATGGGAGCAGCTTCATGCATCAAGGCCAGAGGTACGCTGGAGCGGCAGTAACTTCAGAGACTGAGGTAATCTGGGCAGAACCCCTGCCCCCGGGGACATCGGCCCAGAAGGCCGAACTGATTGCGCTCACCCAAGCTCTTACCTTAGGGGCAGGGAAAAAGCTGACGGTATATACAGACAGCCGATATGCTTTTGCAACGGCACATATACATGGGGCTATTTACAGAGAGCGAGGGTTGCTGACGGCTGAAGGAAAAGAGATAAAAAACAAGCAAGAGATCCTAGCCCTGCTAACAGCCCTGTGGAGGCCAGAAAAGTTAGCCATTGTGCATTGCCCAGGGCATCAGAAACTAACTACTCCAACTGCTCAAGGCAACTTTCTGGCAGACCAAACTGCAAGAAAGGTGGCAAAGGCTCCCAGCCAACTCCTTGCACTCCAGCTCCCTGACCCGGGCCCCCGGAACTTGCCATATTTCCCTGAATATTCAGAACAAGATCTCCAGTGGATTGACAAGCTTCCCCTGAAACAGACCCAGAATGGGTGGTGGACTGATACTAATGACCAAACCATCCTACCAGAAAAATTAGGACAACAAGTATTAGAACACGTCCACCGAACCACCCACCTAGGTGCTCGGCGGATGATAGACCTGATCAGACGCTCTAAGCTCAGATTCAGACATACAGCCGAGATGGCCAGCAACATTGTGACAAGTTGTAAAGTCTGCCAGCTTAACAATGCCTACCCCCAATCCCAGGCTGCAACAGAAACAAGGCTCAGGGGAACCAGGCCCGGTATCTACTGGGAAGTAGATTTTACTGAGATAAAGTCAGGAAAATACGGGTATCGGTACTTACTTGTCTTTGTAGATACTTTTTCAGGATGGACTGAAGCATTCCCCACCAAAAAGGAAACTGCTCAGGTTGTAGCAAAGAAAATCCTGGAAGATATCCTCCCCAGGTATGGCTTCCCTGTCCAGATAGGGTCAGATAATGGGCCGGCCTTTGTCGCTAAGGTAAGTCAGGATTTGGCTTCCATCCTTGGGGCAAATTGGAAATTACATTGCGCTTACAGGCCCCAGAGTTCAGGACAGGTAGAGAGGATGAATCGGACCTTAAAAGAGACCTTAACTAAATTAACTATGGAGACTGGCACTAATTGGATAGTCCTTCTCCCCTACGCTCTGTTCCGGGCCCGTAATACCCCTTACAGACTGGGCCTTACCCCTTATGAAATTATGTATGGCAGACCCCCACCCTTAGTTCCCAGCCTAAAAGATGATCTGCTTAAGTCTGAAGCAGAAAATGTTTCTGAACTCTTATTTTCCCTACAAGCCTTGCAGAAAATTCATCAAGAAATCTGGCCCAAGCTGAAATAACTATATGAGACTGGTCCCCCGCCGACACCCCATCCGTACCAGCCAGGAGATTGGGTCCTGGTTAAGCGACACCGACAAGAGACCCTAGAACCCAGGTGGAAAGGACCACTCCAGGTACTCCTAACCACACCCACCGCCCTGAAGGTAGAAGGCATCGCGTCGTGGATCCACTACACCCACGTCAAGCCGGTGGACCCAACCTCCGACCTTCTGGGGCCAATCACGGTGGCGGCAGAAGCACCGGACACGTGGACTGTGGACAGAGCTAAGAACAACCCCTTAAAACTCACCCTGCGCCAGCAGCATAGCTCGCTGTAAACATGCAGTTAGGTAGTTTAACCATAACGTTAGCTGCCCTAGTGGCCGCTGGAGAAATCACAAAACCAGCTCTTAATCCCTTTGTCTGGAGATTCTGGCTTTATGAAAACCAAATCCACCCTGGACAATCTCATAAGCCTGGGAAATTATTGGCCATTGCTGATTGCCCCTCCTCAGAGTGCAACAGCCCAATTCTACTAAATTTTACTGGTTTTCAAATAGCCAAACCTAAGACACCAATAATATGCTTTGAGTTTGATCAGACTAAATACAATTGTACACACTATTGGTGGCACCAAAATGACGGCTGTCCTTATAACTATTGTAACATCCATAGACCCCGTTATTGGGGAGAGAAAAAACAGTTAGACCCTAAGTGGCCCTTCCATCGTAGATGGGATGGAGACTTTTCATATACATGGATAGTTAGAGACCCCTGGAACTCCCATTGGACCACGCCTCAACATGGGGCTGTATACTACTCCCCCTCCTCCACGTGGCCTAGCAGTCACCTCTATCTGTGGCGAGGCCTAGTGCAAGTACTGCCCCTGGTCCACGGGAATATCCAACAACAAGAAAACAGACTAACACAAGACTTACGTCCTTTCTCCTGGTTAAAGTTATTACAAGAAGGACTAGAACTTGCTAACCTTACAGGACTTCACAGCCTGTCTGGCTGCTTTCTGTGTGCCACTCTAGGGCGTCCACCGCTAACCGCTGTCCCTCTGCCATGGGGATCCTCTAACCTTAGCCCAAGCTAACAACCTCCGAAACCTCTCATATGCTCCTATCCTAGACGTGCCCCTATACCTAAATCCCAGTCAGGAGAAGTTTCCCTACTGTTTCTCAGGAACCAATACCAGCCTCTGCAGCATCACTACAATGCCCCCTAATATCACCCTAAAGGCTCCGCCGGGCATATTCTTCTGGTGTAATGGAACATTATCTAAGAACCTACTTAGTCCCTCTGTTACCAACCTACTGTGTCTTCCTGTCACATTAGTTCCCCGGTTGACTCTACTAACTGCTGGCGAGTTCCTAGGGTACACCGGTAACTGGACTAGTACCGCTATTCACTCAGTCCCTAGACCGAGACCTGCATGAGCCATATTTCTCCCCCTCATTGCGGGAATCTCCCTCACCGCATCCTTCATGGCGGCCGGACTGGCGGGGGGAGCCCTAGGTCACACCCTCATAGAAAGCAACAAGTTATACCAACAATTTGCCATTGCTATGGAGGAGTCGGCTGAGTCCCTTGCCTCCCTTCAGCGGCAACTCACGTTCCTAGCTCAGGTAACCTTGCAGAACCAGAGAGCCCTAGACCTACTCACTGCAGAAAAAGGTGGTACATGTATATTTCTGAAAGAAGACTGTTGTTTCTACATAAATGAATCAGGGCTTGTAGAGGACCGGGTCCAACAGTTACGCAAGTTAAGCGCAGAAGTAAAAACATGGCAGTTTACTTCAGCTGCAGACCAATGGTAGAATTCCTCTATGTTTTCTCTATTAGCCCCCTTCCTTGGTCCCCTGCTAAGTCTACTATTTCTACTTACCGTAGGACCTTGTGTTGTTAACAAAATTTTACGATTTATTAGAGAGAGATTTGACACCGTACAACTCATGGTCCTCAGAGCCCAATACCAACCTGTAAATGCTGAAACAGAATCAGACTTATAAGACCCAAGACTGGCTCTAGAGACACCTGAAAAGAAGGGGGGAATGAAAGGAGCTGGGCGCATTCCTCTAGCCGCGGGCTCAAGACTCCCTGAGCCTAGTACAAACCCATTCCATCCTCCCATCCCACCACATATCGCCATATATCTCTCAAACTCCCTGAGCCCAGTATAAACACCACCTGGAAAGCCTCCGATAAGGAGTCAGCCGTTCAAGGTTCCACTGAAAGCGCGGGAGCCAAAAGAATTTCTTTGTTCCCCTGTAACTTTCGGGATATAAAAATCAAACGCTCGCATTGTTCGGGACCCTCTCTTGTATGCTGCAGAATGGAGGGACCATGTTCGAACTTGTAATAAAGATCCTTGGCGCTTGGCTGTGACACTGGACTCTGGTGGTCTTCTTTGGGGAACAAACGGTCTGGGCATAACAACAACCTCCAACACCCGCACTTCAGCTGTTCTCACCAGGCTCGTGGAATCCGGTCCCAGCTAGTGGAGGAATTCCCAGAGGGGTGGGGGGAAAGAAACTCAATCAGAGAAGTGGAATGTCGAGCAGGGGAGTCAATCCTACCTCAGCAACCCCCAGCACTGCATCCTGGAAAGCCCGCGGGTTGGGACCAGTGCCTCCCAAATGCGTGGTGGGCACAGATGGACTCTAGCACGAGACACCTAGTGCATGTTCCGGGGCTCAGGGGCGGGTGGGCATGAGCATGCCCCGGAACGAAGTCCCCACGAGCAAAAGGAGGGAAGAAGGAAGGTTGATGTCGAGGGCTCAATTACACAGGACACGCCACAAAGCCAGGTTTCCCGCACACTGGTTGGGAGACCCTTGTGTGAAGGACCGACTTTCAATAGGTTGCAGTATGGGAGCTGCTCTGCTCCATAGGAAACTCTGACCCAGAAGCAGGGCGTCTGCGAATAGTTTAGCATCAGATTCCCCATAAACACCCTACGTGATGGGCCAAGGGACAACCGCCTTTCTAGACACAGCCGTTTTTTAGGACTAGGGGCTATCTGTACTGGAGCCCGGTCTCTGCGGCGCAGCCGGGCGGAGCCTCCGGCCGGTAGAAAGGGTGGCGGACCGGCTATCTGAGGCCAACCGAGGCTAGGCAGGGCTGCCACATCCTTCCTCCTTGGTGAGATTCTGACCTAGAGGCCTTCAGTCATAATCCCACAGATGGTAACTTCACCCCATTGGCTCCTCAGCCAAGCACATACACCAATTGTCTGAACCTACAGTTCCTCTCATACCCAGCAGGATTACCATGGTAACAACACATGGGTAACAACACATGGAGAACACAAGCAGTAAAACTAACCTGTCTCACATGGGTCTAACCATGATGCTTTCCAAGGCATGCACTCCACTTTCGGGTGAATCCATTCCACCTTGCCTTGCCCTTCACAAAGAAAAGAGAACTCACCGGCCGTGGTGGCTCAAGCCTGTAATCCCAGCACATTGAGAGGCTGAGGCGGACGAATCATCTGAGGTCAGGAGTTCTAGTCCAGCGTGGCCGGCATGGTTAAACCTTGTCTCTATGAAAATACAAAAATTTGGCTGGTATAACGGCGGGTGCCTGTAATCCCAGGCACTTGGTAGACTGAGGCAGGAGAATCGCTTGAAGCCAGAAGCCGGATGTTGCAGTGAGCTGAGATAGCTCCATTGGGCCCCAGCCTGAGCGACTGAGTGAGAGTTCATCTCAAAAATAAATAAATAAATAATAAAAGAAAAGAGAATAGGGAGACATCAGACATCAACCAAAGTATGCAAGATGAACATTGGTTCGGTATGCAAAGGCGGGACAACTTAGCAAAGGCGGGAAGACTCAAAGTGAGGAGGGGACTTCCCAGTCATAGGTAGTTAATAGACAAATGGTTGCATTCTTTTGGGTTTCTGATTAGCCTCTCCAAAGGAGGCAATCAAATACGCATTTATCGCTGTGAGCAGAAGAGTGACTTTGAATAGAATGGAAGGCAGGATGGCCCTAAGCAGTTTCCAGCTTGACTTTTCCCTTTTGTTTAGCGATTTAGAAGCCCCAATATTTATTTTTCTTTCACACAATTTTTAAAACACAGATAGAAGTGTTCATGCTTATTAAAAAAAAAATAAAGACAAAAAGAAAAACAAATGATAGGCCAGGCGCTCTGGCTTATGCTGTAATCCGAGCACTTTAGGAGGCAAAGGTGGGTGGATTACCTGAGGTCAGGAGTTGGAGACCTGACTGGCCAAGATGGCGACACCAAGTCCCTACTAAAAATACAAAAATTAGCTGGGCGTAGTGGCGGGCGCCTCTAATTCCAGCTACTGGGGAAGCTGAGGCAGGAGAATCGCTTGAATCCGGGAGGCAGAGGTTGCAGTCAGCCAAGATGGCGCCACTGCACTTCAACATGGGCGACCAGAGCGAAACGCCGTCTAAAGAATAAATAAATAAATAAATCAGGCCCAGCCAGGGTGGAGGTTTCCTAGGCAACAAGGCATTGGGGGAGGAAGGCAAGAAGTGCCTCTGAGATCTGGGTGGGGCCCGAGAGAAACCAGTTTTCACTGGCTCTGCGCAGGTGGCCAGAAGTTTTGGTGTGATGCCTACATTTTCAATAACTGACCGCTAGGTGACGCCAAATGACAACCGAACGACATGACAGTTTGCACTGAGTGGGATCCGTGGTTTAGGGGTTGTGGAAGAAGAAAGACATGGAGGAACATGGGGTCACCGGTCTTCTGATCTCTCTTGGATTACGTTTCTGGGCCCAGGGCACCCTCCCAGACAGTCCCCACAGCTCATCAACCAGTGCCTCTGGGAAAAGATTATCACTTCTGAGAAAACACTCAGGCACACACGTGCGCTCACGTGAGCACACCATACGCACAAAAGTTTATATCATGATAATGAGCTTTCTTTGGCAAAATGCCTTTGTGATGTGTTTCATTAGATAGTATTGTTGAAAATATCCAATTATAGGACTCAGCACAGTAGCTCATGCTTGTAATCCCAGGACTTCTGGAGACCAAGGTGGGAGGATGGATAGAGGCCAGGAGTTTTGGACCAACCCGGGAAACACAACGAGATAGATTACCACTACTTAAAAAACATTACCGAGCATTGTGGCACATGCCTATATTCTCAGCTACTCAGGACGCTGAGGCAGGAGGATTGCTTAAGCCCAGAATTCAACGCTTCAGCAAGTGAGCTGTGCTCAGGCGACCAGAGCTTTTTCTGTTCTGTGATGCTTATATTTTCAATAACGGTCGTCGCTAGGTGTCGCCCAACGACAACCAAAACACGTGTCATTCTGGAGTGAGTGGAATCCCTGATGGAGGGGTAGGAGAGGAAGTGGGATGGACACGGGGTCACCCGTTTTCTCGTGATTCCCCTTGCACAACATTTCTGTGTGCAAAACATCCTCCCAGAAACTTCTCAAAACTATTCAACCAGAGACCCTGAGAAAACCAGTCACACTCTCTGCCCATCGGATTGGATCATCCGGAACTTCCATTTATCCAGAGAGGAATTCTCCACTGGAGTGTGGCATAGGTTACGGATACAGGCAGGGGCTACCTCAGACAGAAATCCAGTCTATACAGCTTCACAGTAGATCCTAGGTTCAATCTCTCACAAACTCAGAGTAGCAACATCTATCACCTTAGAATGAAAGGCATGAAATGTGTGCTCTGAAAAAAGCCATTCACAGAGAAGATGATTTACACACTCATTCTTGTCCCTAGGCCAGTTGTTTCATCCCAAATGCCCATCACTCAATAGTTCACTATAACAGACTATTACTCAATAGTCTCGTGAACCAGTTAGGAATCTTGCTCTATGAATCCTGGAATCTCAATGTTTGACATCATCATTGGAACATGAATGTTATCCTAGCCTGAAAGCAATGAGGTACCATTTCTCGGAAAACACACACCTATACAAACAAGCAAGCATATATACACACACATACACACATCATATCTATACTATTTTACACTGTGAGACTCAGCTTTCTTTCCCTAGAGAACTTCGTAATAGGTTTCACTAGATAGTATTGTTTAAAATATCAAATTATAGGTGCTGAGTGTAGTGATTTATGCCTCTAGTCCCAGCACGGTGCAGGCCAAGCTAGGAGAATTGCTGGAGGTGGGGAGCATGAGACCAGCCTGGAAAACAGGAAAATCTCGTCTCTACTAAAAGTAAAACAAAATTAGCTGGGTGTTGTGGTTGTGCACCTATAGTCTTAGCTACTTAAGAGATTGAAGCAACGATTACTTAAGACAAGGAGTTTGAGATCCTGTGATACCCACTCCCACAACGCTGCTGTGGCCCATGAATTTGCTACATGGTCAATGACATGGAAGGAACATGATTACAGAATTCATGGCAAAAAAAAAAAAAAAAAAGGAAAAAAATTTGTGGATAAACCTCTCTCACTGGGTAAATTACAAAAAGATATGTATGTTCTATGTGAATGCCCACCAAGGGTTAACAGCATCAGAGCAAGATTTTGATAATCATGTGGACAAAGTGACTTGTTCTGTGAGTATGGGTCATTCTTATTTCCCTGCCACCCCCATCATCACCCGATGGGCTAATAAACAATGTGAACATAGTAGCAGAAATAGAAGCAATCCATGGGCTAAGCAACATAAACTTTGAATCCCAAAGGCCAGTCTGGCTACAGTCAATTCTGAATGTTTAATTTGACAGCAGCACAGCTTAACACTGTGCCTTTGATATGACATCATTTCTAGGGTGATTCACCAAGCACCTGGTAGTAAAATTATTACATTGAATAACTTTTATAATATAGGGGGCAACAGTTTCTACTCACTGGAGTAGGCTCTTACCAAGGATATAAATTTGCTTTCCCTGCATGGAATTCTTCAGTCAAAACCACCCTCCATGGACTCACAGAATCGCTCATCCAACCCGATGATATTCCACATAGTATTGTTCAGACCAAGAAACTCACTTCACAGTCAAAGTGTAGCAATGTGCTCATTTTTATGGAAGTCAATGGACTTACCGTGCTTTCCATTACCCTGAAGCAACCAACTTAATAGAGTGATGAAATGACCTTTTGAAATGTTGGTTAAAGCACCAAGTAGATGACAAAATTTCTTAACAATGAAACCAGGTTCTTCAGAAGGTGATACATGCTCTGCATCAGCATCCAACCTATGGTACCATTTCCCTGATAGTCAAGATTTATGAGTCTAAAACTAAAGAGGTGAAAATGCGGGTGGCATCACTCATGATTGCCCCTCACGACCCTCTAGCAATAATTTTGGTTCTGCTACCATGACTGTATTCTGCGGGCCTAGAGGTCTCAGTTCCCGAATAAGAATTGCTTCCCCAAACAGATTAAGGGATTCCATTGAACTGAAAATTAACAATGCCACTGTGTTACTTTGGGATCCTCAGGCCTCTGAGTCAACAGACTTAGAAGGGAGTTATGGTGTTACCTGGGGTAATAAACCTAGAATACCAAGGGAAAAATTAAAATACTAAACCACAATGAAATAATGAAGAGTATGTCAGAAATACATGGTATGAGAATGTACTGTAATTAAGGTCAATGGAAAATTACAAGAACACAATCCAGGAAAGAATAAAAACAACAAATACTCCTTAGGAATAAAAGTTTGGGTCACAACTCTGACTAAAGAACCACAACCAACTCAGATACTTGCTAAATGTAATGCATCATGGATAGTAGAAAGTCGTTCGAAATACAAACTACAATCACATGACCAGTGATCTACATGAGGACTGTAATTGCCATGATGATGGCCTTCCTATATAGTTAAGACTATATTCTTGTTTCTGTATGCATATGTTAACCAAATATTGTTGTTTTTGCTCTTCTATTATTCTTTGCCATGTAATATAATATTTATTACTTTTATATCAGCATTTAAATAATGTTCAATTTATATCTTACTCTTTAATCAGGAAAAAAGTAAAGATTATCCAAGAGCTTTACCTCACCTTCTGGAAAAGAGATTATTGTATTTTTTGTTATTCTTGGAATAGATGCAGCGTATTTGTTGGAACTATCACCTTTTTATTGTCTTCATTTAGAAATTAATATAAGAGCATATGTATAAGTGTCAACATGATGAAGGGTGTACTTATAATAATTAATTTTAGTTGTCTGCTTACGTTAATTAAAGAATATCTGGAGACTGCCAGACATGCATGGTGGTTCATCCCTGTAATCCTAGCACTTTGGGAGGTTGAGGCAGGAGTTGCTCGAGCTTAGAATCTCGAGAACATCTTGAGCAAGATAACAAGATTCTGTCTCTGCAAAACCATAAAAAAATCATAAAACAAACAAAAAAGATCTATTCAGAAATTTAACTTCTCTCTGGTTTGGTCTAGGCGGGGTGTATGTGTCCAGGAGTTTATCCATTTCTTCTAGATTTTCCAGTTTATTTGCAAAGAAGTGTTTACAGTATTCTCTCATGATGTTTGTATTTCTGTGGGATCGGTGGTGATATCTTCTTTACCATTTTTATTGTGTTTATCTCGTTCTTCTCTCTTTTCTTCTTTATTAGTCTTGCTAGCTATCTACCTATTCTGTTGATCCTTTCAAAAAACCAGCTCCTAGATTCATTGATTTTTTGAAGGATTTTTTTGTGTCTCTATCTCCTTTAGTTCTGCTCTGATCTCAGTTATTTCTTGCCTTCTGCTAGCTTTTGAATTTGTTTGCTCTTGGTCCTCTAGTACTTTCAATTGTTATGTTAGAGTGTCTATTTTAGATCTTTCCTGCATTCTCTTGTGGGCATTTAGTGCTCTAAATTTCCCTCTACATACTGCTTTAAATATGTCCCAGAAATTCCGGTATATTGCGTCTTTGTTCTCATTGATTTCAAAGAACATCTTTATTTCTGCCTTCATTTTGTTATTTATCCAGTAGTCATTCAGGAATAGGCTGTTCAGTTTCCATGTAATTGTGCAGTTTTGAGTGAGTTTCTTAATCCTGAGATCTAATTTGATTGCACTGTGGTCTGAAATACAGTTTGTTGTGATATCTGTCTTTCTACATTTGCTGAGGAGTGTTTTACTTTCAATTATGTGGTCAAATTTAGAATAGGTGCGATGTGGTACCGAGAAGAATGTATATTCTGTTGATTTGGGGTGGAGAGTTCTGTAGATGTCTATTAGGTCCACTTGCTCCAGAGCTGAGATCAAGTCCTGGACATTCTTGTTAACTGTCTGTCTTTTTAATCTAGTATTGATCGTGGGGAGTGAAAGTCTCCCATTATTACTGTATGGGAGTGTAAGTCTCTTTGTAGGTCTATTGGAACTTGCTTTATGAATCTTGGTACTCCTGTATTCGGTGTATATATATTTAGCATAGTTAGCTCTTCTTGTCGAATTGATTTTCTTACCATTACATAATGCTCTCTTTTGCCTCTTTGGATTTTTGTTGGTTTAAAGTCCGTTTCATTAGAGACCAGGATTGGAACCCTGGCTTTTTTTTTGGCTTTCCATTTGCTTGGTAGATCTTCCTCCGTCCCTGTATTTTGAGCCTATGTGTGTCCTTGCACATAAGATGGGTCTCCTGAATATAGAACACTGATGGTTCTTGACTCTTTATCCAATTTGCCAGTCTGTGTCTTTTAACTGTCACGTTTAGCCCATTTACATTTAAGGTTAATAGTGTTATGTGTGAATTTGATCCAGTCATTATGATGCTAGCTGGCTATTTTACCTGTTAATTGATAGAGTTTCTTTATAGCATCGATTGTCTTTATGATTTGGCATATTGTTTTCAGTGGCTGGTACCAGTTGTTCCTTTCCATGTTTAGTGCTTCCTTCAGCAGCTCTTTTAAGGCAGGCCTGGTGGTGACTAAATATCTCAGCATTTGTTTATCTGTAAAGGATTTTATTTCTCTTTCACTTTTGAAGCTTACTTTGGCTGGATATGAAATGAGTTGAAAATTCTTTTCTTTAAGAATGTTGAATATAGGCCTCCACTCTCTTCTGGCTTGTAGGGTTTCTGCTGAGATATCCACTGTTAGTCTAATGGGCTTCCCTAAGTGGGTAGCACGACCTTTCTCTCTAGCTGCCCTTAACATATTTTCCTTCATTTCAACTTTGTTGAATCTGACAATTATGTGTCTTGGGGTTACTCTTCTTGAGGAGTGTCTTTGTGATGTTCTCTGTATTTCCTAAATTTGAATGTTGGCCTTGCCTTGCTAATTCTCCTGGGTAATCTTCTGAAGAGTGTTTTCCAATCTGGTTTCATTATCCCTGTCACTTTCAGGTACACCAATCAAATGTAGATTTGGTCTTCTCATATAGTCCCATATTTCTTGGAGGCTTTGTTCATTTTTCACTTTTTTTTCTCTAATCTTGTCTTCCGGCTTTATTTCATTAATTTGATCTTCAGTCACTTATATCCTTTCTTCTGCCTGATTGAATTGGCTGTTGAAGCCTGTATATGCTTCATGAAGTTCTCGTACTGTGGTTTTCAGCTCCATCAAGTCATTTAAGCTCTTCCCTACACTGGCTATTCTAGTTAGCCACTTGTCTATCCTTTTTTCAAGGTTTTTAGTTTCCTTGCGATGGGTTAGAACATGCTTCTTTAGCTTGGAGAAGTTTGTTATTACCTACCTTCTAAAGCCTACTTCTATCAACTCACCAAACTCATTCTTTATCCAGTTTTCTTCCCTTGCTGCCAAGGACTTCTGTTCCTTTGGATAAGAAAAGGCATTCTGGTTTTGGAATTTTTAGCCTTTCTGTTCTGCTTTCTCCCCATCTTCGTGGTTTTATCTACCTTTGCTGTTTGATGTAGGTGACCAATTGTCCGGAGCTGCGTGGCCCGGCCATAGCGATAATAACTGATGACTGACGCCTGAGCTCTATACATTTCCACTTCATGCCTCCTCCCTAGATTTACTTTCTTCCTTGTTCTGCTGTCTCATATGCCAGTACAAAATGGCGCTCTTCCAGGTTCTTCATCACCCATTTTCCCCCGCCCGGGAAAATGATCAACTTACAGCGCAGGAGCCATCCCGCGCCCGGGAAAATTACCAACTGACGCCGCAGGTGCAACATGACGTCCGACCGAAGAAACCGAGACCTACCTGGCCACGCCCACCGCAGGGTCACCATCATCGCCCTGGCCCAACCTCCGCCCCTGCCGGTCTATATAAGGCATTACACTGCCACCAATAAATGAGACTTGATCAGGGTACTGTCTTGTCTCCATTTCTCATGTCTCTTGTCCCCCCGAGTTCCCACTCCCTCTTCTAGGGCCTACATTGACGATCCCTCGGGACGGGACACGTGGAGCCTCAACGTGGAGCCTGGAAACGAGGGATTCTGTGAGGAAGAGGACGCGAAAGAACGGTCGACCGTCAATGTGAAACTAAACTCCTCCGATCACTGCGGGAACCTGCCGCGTCAGAATCGAAGGTAAGTGACGCGTCCGAAATGGGACAAGAATTAAGTCAACATCAAATCTATGTAGGACAATTAAAAGAGGCTTTAAAGATACGAGGAGTAAAGGTTAAAGGTAATGATTTGTTTAAATTTTTTGATTTTGTAAAAGATACTTGCCCTTGGTTCCCACAGGAAGGAACTATTGATATTAAAAGATGGCGTAGAGTAGGAGATTGTTTTCAAGATTATTATAATACTTTTGGGCCAGAAAAAATTCCTGTGACCACCTTCTCTTATTGGAATCTCATTAAAGATTTGATAGATAAAAAGGAAGTCGATCCACAAGTCATGGCCGCGGTCGCTCAAACAGAACATATTCTAAAGGTTAGCTCCCGCTCTGACCTCACAAAGCCTCCGCAAGATACGGAGGAGGATCTCATTTCCCTTGAGAGCGATGATGAGGAAGTCAAGTCTCCTTCTGTAACAGATAAAGAAATGTTACACACACACAAAAAAAAGAAAAAATACCCGGTTTTACAAACACCTCAAAAAGAGGAAGAAACTAATAAGCCTGATCAATTAAACATAAATTGGGATGATTTAGAGGAAGAGGCAGCTAAATATCATAACCCTGACTGGCCTCCCTTTACTTCGCGCCCACCCCTATATAATGGGACACGTAACGGGGCTTCTGCGCCCACTGTTACGGCAGTAGTAGATCCCAAAGAAGAATTAAAACAAAAAATTGCTCAACTAGAAGAACAAATTAAACTTGAGGAGTTGCATCAATCATTGATAATTAGGCTCCAAAAATTAAAAACAGGAAATGAAAAGATACCTAACCCAGATGTTATGGAGGGTTCCCTGCGCCCACCTCAGCGGCCTGGACAGCATGTTCCAAGAGGGGGATTAGTTGCTAGCCGACATAGAGAAGAATCCTCCCCCAAAGACATCTTCCCAGTTACTGAAACCACAGATGGGCAAGGACAAGCTTGGAGACATCATACTGGGTTTGATTTCACTATCATAAAAGAGTTAAAAACTGCTGCTTCTCAATATGGGGCTACTGCTCCATATACTCTCGCAATAATGGAATCTGTAGCCGATAACTGGCTCACTCCTACAGATTGGAATACCTTAGTTAGGGCAGTTCTCTCTGGGGGAGATCATTTAATTTGGAAGTCAGAGTTTTTTGAAAATTGTAGGGACACAGCTAAAAGAAACCAACATGCAGGAAACGGCTGGGATTTTGATATGTTAACTGGTTCAGGTAACTATGCAGACACTCAGGCCCAAATGCTCTATGATCCTGGCTTGTTTTCACAAATCCAGGCAGCTGCTACAAAAGCCTGGAGGAAACTCCCTGTTAAAGGAGACCCAGGGGCCTCACTCACGGCAGTCAAACAAGGACCAGATGAGCCGTTCTCAGATTTTGTATGCAGACTCATGACTACGGCAGGAAGAATTTTTGGAAATGCAGAAATGGGTGTAGATTATGTTAAACAGTTGGCATATGAAAACACCAATCCCGCTTGCCAAGAGGCAATCAGACCTTATCGAAAGAAAACAGATTTAACAGGATATATTCGCCTTTGTTCAGATATTGGGCCCTCATATCAACAGGGTCTAGCAATGGCCGCTGCCTTTAGCGGTCAAACAGTAAGAGACTTCCTTAATAACAAAGGCAAAGATAAAGGGGGGGTGCTTTAAATGCGGTAAAAAAGGACACTTTGCAAAAGATTGCCATGAAAATCAAAATAAAAATCCAGAAACAAAAATTTCAGGCCTTTGCCCAAAGTGTAAAAGAGGAAGGCACTGGGCCAACGAATGTAAATCTAAAATTGATAGTCAAGGAAATCCTTTATTGTCTCAGCAGGGAAACGGGTTGAGGGGCCAGCCCCAGGCCCCAAAACAAGCATATGGGGCGGTCAGCTTTGTTCCAGCCAGCAGCAACAATCCATTTCAAAACTGAGTAGAGCAACCCCAAGTGGAGGACTGGACCTCAGTTCCACCTCCCACACAGTATTAACACCTGAGATGGGACCACAAACCTTAAATACAGGAATATATGGGCCTTTACCACCTGACACTTTTGGGCTACTCTTGAGAAGAAGTAGTGTCACCATGAAAGGTTTACAAGTCCTCCCTGGAGTTATCGATAATGATTATGAAGGAGAAATTAAAATCATGGCCAGAGCTATTAACAACATTATTGCTGTCCCTCAAGGGGTTAGAATAGCACAGTTAGTTTAGCTACTCTTAGTTAAAACAGATAATAATATCCAACACTCTAACAGGAATACAAAAGGTTTTGGATCGTCAAATATATATTGGGTGCAACCAATTACAAATCAAAAACCCTCTCTAACCTTATGGTTAGATGGTAAGGCATTTACTGGGCTAATAGACACAGGGGCCGATGTAACCATCATTAAACAAGAAGATTGGCCCTCTCATTGGCCTACCACAGAGACTTTAACACACCTGAGAGGAATTAGACAAAGCAGTAATACTAAACAAAGTTCTAAATACCTAACATGGACAGATAAAGAAAACAATTCAGGCCTCATTAAGCCATTTATCATCCCTCACTTACCTGTTAATCTTTGGGGACGAGACCTGCTCTCCCAAATGAAAATTATAATGTGCAGCCCAAATGATATAGTTACTGCACAAATGCTAACTCAGGGATACACCCCTGGTAAAGGTCTTGGAAAAAAGGAAAACGGCATTCCACAGCCTATATCAGTCTCAGGACAACTTGATAAAAAAGGGTTTGGAAATTTTTAGCTCAGGCCACTGACATACCTGCACCCCAAAAGTGCACTGACCCTATTACTTGGAAGGCAGATGAGCCCGTTTGGGTTGATCAGTGGCCTTTACTTAATGATAAGCTAAGTACTGCCCAACAATTAGTGCAGGAACAACTGCTAGCAGGACATATTACAGAAAGTAATTCCCCTTGCAATACACCTATCTTTGTCATTAAGAAAAAGTCTGGCAAATGGAGACTTCTACAAGATTTAAGAGCCATAAATATCACTATGGTCCTTATGGGTGCCTTGCAACCGGGACTGCCCTCACCAGTTGCGATTCCTCAAAAATATTTTAAAATCATTATTGACCTTAAAGATTGCTTCTTTACAGTCCCCCTTCATCCTGCTGATCAGAAAAGATTTGCCTTTTGTCTTCCATCTATAAATTTTAAGCAGTCAATGAAACATTACCAATGGAAAGTCTTACCTCAGGGTATGGCCAATAGTCCTACCTTATGTCAAAAATATGTAGCTGCTGCTATAGAACCAGTCAGAAAAATATGGACACAAATGTATATTATACACTATATGGATGATATTTTAATAGCAGAACAGATTGGTGAACAAGTCTTACAGTGCTTTGCCCAACTCAAACAAGAGTTGACAACAGCCGGACTGCAAATAGCCCCGGAAAAAATACAACTACAAAATCCATATACCTATCTTGGTTTTCAAATTAATGGACCCAAAATCATTAATCAAAAGGCCGTTATACGCCGTGACCATCTAAAAACTTTAAGTGATTTCCAAAAATTACTGGAAGACATAAATTGGCTTCAACCATATCTAAAACTTACCACAGGAGAGTTAAAACCTCTTTTCGATATATTGAAAGGAGACTCTAATCCAAAATCCCCCAGGTCCATTTCCAAAGAAGCATTAACGGCACTCCAACGGGTAGAAGATGCCATTACAACACAATTTGTTACCAGTATTGATTATTCTCAGCCATTAATATTCATTATTTTTAACACAGCAATAACCCCTACTGGTTTATTCTGGCAAAACAATCCCATTATGTGGGTACACCTGCCCCCTCCTCCCCCAAAAAGGTTTTGTTGCCTTATTATGATGCCATAGCTGATCTAATTATCTTGGGAAGAGAAAACAGTAGAAAATACTTTCGAATAGAACCCTCTACCATTATACAACCCTACACTCAATCACACATCCATTGGCTGTTACAAAATACAGAAGCCTGGCCAATTACTTGTGCTTCTTACACTGGCACAATTGACAACCATTACCCACCTAACAAACTCATTCAATTTTACAAACTTCTCCTCATATTACCAGTAAGGAACCTCTCAATGATGCATTACTAATTTTCACTGATGGATCTTCCACAGGACTCGCTGCTTACACCTACAATAATACAATTTTTAAATTCCAAACCACTTATACATCAGCTCAGCTAGTCGAATTACAAGCTATAATTGCAGTATTATCAGCTTTCCTTTGTCAGCCACTTAATATTTACACAGACAGAGCCTACCTGGTTCATTCAATACCCCTCTTAGAGATCGTGCCGCAAATTAAACATATTTCAGACACAGCTAACCTATTTCTACAATGTCAACAACTTATTCAAAAAAGGACTACTCCCTTTTTCATTGGACATATTAGAGCACATTCAGGATTACCGTTACCTTTAGTACAAGGTAATTCAACAGCTGACATGGCAACAAAAACCATAGCCACAGTCACTACAGACAATTTACAACAAGCACAAAAAGCACATGCCCTACATCATTTAAACGCCCAGACCTTAAGACTTATGTTTAAAATTACTAGAGAACAAGCCCGACAAATAGTTAAACAATGTGGCAACTGCATAACTTATTTACCCATTCCTCATCTAGGAGTTAACCCTCGAGGACTCATCCCCAACGAAATTTGGCAAATGGATGTTACACATCACTCAGAATTTGGCCAACTAAAATATATTCACGTATGCATAGGCACCTATAGTGGGTTCATTATTGCAACTCTCCAGACAGGAGAGGCCACCAAACATGTCATAACTCATCTATTACATTGCTTTTCCATCTTAGGTATACCCAAACAAATTAAGATAGATAACGGTCCTGGTTACATAGCCAAAACTTTCTTACAATTCTGCAACACCCTACAAATTAAACATATCACAGGCATTCCCTACAATCCCTAAGGACAAGGTATAGTAGAAAGGGCCCATCTGTCATTAAAAACTACTATCAAAAAAGTAAAAGGGGGGAGCTGGTACCCCATGAAGGGTACCCCCAGAAACATACTTAATCATGACCTCTTTATCCTTAATTTTTTAAATTTGGACAGTTACGGAAAATCTGCTGCCGACCGTTTCTGGCATCCTGAATCTCAAAAACAGTTTGCAATGGTTAAATGGAAAGATCCACTCAATAATTCATGGTATGACCCTGACCCAGTTTTAGTTTGCGGAAGAGGCTCAGTATGTATTTTCTCACAAAAAGTGATGCAGTCAGATGGCTGCCCGAAAGATTGGTTAGACAAATGAATCATAACCATTGTCAATCCAGGGAAAACAATCCTCCCTGAGAAGTTTCTTCCCTTTTGTTTTTCAGAAAACGAAGCCCAACATGAGATTCTTTTGGAAAATAATCATTTTATATAACATAGTGACAGTCTATGCAGGTTTTGATGACCCTCGTAAAGCAATAGAACTAATACGAAAGCAACACGGCCAGCCTTGTGACTGCAGCGGGGGACAAGTATCTGAACCTCCATCAGACAGAATCTTCCAAGTGACTTGCTCGGGCTAGACAGCTTACTTAATGCCAAACCAGATATGGAAATGTAAGTCAACCCCAAGAGACACCTCCCCTAGCGGGCCGCTCCAAGAATGCCCCTGTAGTTCTTTCCAGTCCTCTGTACATAGTTCTTGCTACAAGTCATATCAACAATGCAAATCAGGCAATAAAACATACTATACGGCTACGTTACTAAAAACACAAACTGGAGGTACCAGTGACGTACAAGTATTAGGATCCACCAATAAACTTGTACAATCTCCTTCTAACGGCCAAAAAGAACAGCCTGTTTGCTGGAGCACTACAGCCCCTATCCACATCTCTGATGGGGGAGGTCGATTAGACACCACAAGAATTAAAACTGTTCAGAAAAAACTAGAAGAAATTCATAAAGCCCTGTATCCTGAAATTCAATATCACCCTTTGGCCCTGCCTAAGGTTAGAGATAACCTTATGATCGATGCTCAAACTTTTGGTATCCTTAATGCCACTTACAACTTACTCCAAATGTCCAATACAAGCCTTTCCCACGATTGTTGGCTTTGTTTAAAAATGGGTCCCCCTACTTCTCTCGCTATACCTAACTTTTCATTATCCTATGTCAATTACTCGGGTGAGTCCTTGGACAATAACTCCTGTCCAATTATCTCTCCCCTCTTAGTTCAACCAATGAAGTTTTCTAATTCTTCTTGCCTCTTTTCACCCTCTTACAATAGCACTGAAGAAATCGATCTAGGCTACGTTGTATTCAACAACTGTACCTCCATAATCAAGGTCACCAGCCCCTTGTGTGCTATAAATGGCTCGGTTTTCCTCTGTGGAAACATGGCATATACTTATCTACCCACAAATTGGACAGGGCTTTGTGTTCTAGCCACTCTTCTCCTCGACATTGATATCATCCCTGGATATGAACCTATCCCCATCCCCACTATTGAGCATTTTATATATAGACCAAAACGGGCCATACAATTTATTCTCTTGTTGGCTGGACTGGGAATCACCACTGCATTTACAACAGGAGCTATAGGCCTAGGAGTCTCACTAACCCAATATACTAAATTATCCAATCAATTAATTTCAGATGTACAAACCTTATCCAGTACTATACAAGATCTACAAGATCAGGTAGACTCATTAGCTGAAGTAGTTCTCCAAAATAGAAGAGGTCTAGACTTACTAACAGCAGAACAGGGAGGGATCTGTTTGGCTTTACAGGAAAGATGCTGTTTTTATGCTAACAAATCCGGGATCGTTAGAAACAAAATAAAGACCTTACAAGAAGAGCTAGAAAAATGCAGAAAAGACCTAGCCGCCAATCCGCTTTGGACTGGACTCCACGGACTTCTCCCTTATCTCCTACCATTTTTAGGTCCTTTACTTACCCTTCTACTCTTTCTCACTCTTGGACCTATAATCCTTAATAAGCTTATGGCATTTGTCAGATGACAAATTGAGGCCTTCCAGGCCAAGCCTATACAGGTCCATTATCATCGCCTTGAGATGTCTGAACATGGTGAGTCTTATCCGCCCTTATAAGACCACCTCCCCTGTGAGCTGAACTGGACAGTCAATGACGGGTAAGAGGACACCACCCCCAATTAAGCCTAAGACAGGAGGGCTGCCCCTGCTGCTGCCTAATCCCACTACTGGCTTAAAAGGTGGGGATGAGTTGACCCAACCTAAGACAGGTGCAGTTCCCGAGGGGCTATCTCTCATCATGAAATAATAAAAAAGGGGGACCTGTCCGGAGCCGCGTGGCCCGGCCATAGCGATTATAACTTACAACTGACGCCTGAGCTCTATACATTTCCACTTCATGCCTCCTCCCTAGGTTTACTTTCTTCCTTGTTCTGCTGTCTCATACGCCAGTACAAAATGGCGCTCTTCCGGGTTCTTCATCACCCATTTTCCCACGCCCGGGAAAATGATCAACTTACAGCACAGGAGCCATCCCGCGCCCGGGAAAATTACCAACCGATGGCGCAGGTGCAACATGACCTCCGACCGAAGAAACAGAGACCTACCTGGCCACGCCCACCGCAGGGCCACCATCATCACCCTGGCCCAACCTCCGCCCCTGCCGATCTATATAAGGCATTACACTGCCACCAATAAATGAGACTTGATCAGGGTACTGTCCTGTCTCCATTTCTCGTGTCTCTTGTCCCCCTGAGTTCCCACTCCCTCTTCTAGGGCCTACATTGACGATCCCGCGGGACGGGACAACCAATCAATGGGGTTTTGGTGTGAATTTCCTTTTTGTTGATGTCAATGATATTCCTTTCTGTTTGTTAGCTTTCCTTCTAACAGACAGTCTGTTTTGCAGTTTGCTGGAGGTCCACTCCAGACCCTGTTTGCCTGGATTTCACCAGTAGAGGCTGCAGAACAGCAAATAACACTGCCTGATCCTTCCTCTGGAAGCTTTGTCCCAGAGGGACACCCGCCTGTATGAGTTGTCTTTTAGCCCCTACTGGGAGGTGTCTCCCAGTCAGGCTACACAGTAGTCAGGGACCTATTTGAGGATGCAGTCTCTCTGTTATTGAAGCTCAAATGCCATGCTGGGAAAAGCACTGTTCTCTTCAGAAGTGCCATGCAGGGAGGTTTGAGTCTGGAGAGGCTCTCTTCTGTCTTTTGTTCACATATGCCCTGCCACCTGAGGTGGAATCTCTAGAGAGGCAGTATGCCTTGCTGAGCTGCAATGGGTTCCACCCAGTTGGAGGTTCACTGCCACTTTGTTTATACTGCGAACATAGAACCACCTACTCAAGCCTCAGAAATGGTGAATGCCCCTCCCCCTGCCAAACTCCTGTGTCCCAGGTCAATCTCAGACTGCTGCACTAGCAGCGAGCGAGGCTCCATTGGTGTGGGATCCACTAAGCCAGGCACAGGAAGCAATCTTCTGGTCTGCCAGTTTTGAAGACCATGGGAATCATGCAGTATTTGGGCAGGGGTGTATTGTTCTTTCAGGTAAAGTCACTCATGGCTTCCCTTGGCTAGGAAAGGAAAGTCCCCTGATCCCTTATGCTTCTTGGGTGAGGCAACACCCTGCCCTGTTTCAGCTCACACTTTGTGGGCTGCACCCACTGTCCAACCAGTCCCAATGAGATGAACAAGATACCTCTATTGGAAATTCAGAAATCAATTATCTGCGTCAATCTTGCTGGGAGCTGCAGACTGGAGCTTTTCCTATTTGGCCATCTTGGAAGTGAGTGGAAAGGCTCATTCTTTATGTGGGCAGAAACCATCCAATTAGTGAGGATCCAAGATAAAAAAGGAAGACAGGGCCAGACATGGTGGATCATGCCTATAATCCCAGCAGTTTCACAGGCTGAGATGGGTGGATAACCTGAGGTCGGGAGATCCCAACCAGCCTGGCCAACATAGTAAAACCCAGAATCTACTAAAAATACAAAAATTTGCTAGTGTGGTGACTCATGCCTGTAATCTCAGCTACTTGGAAAGCTAAGGCACAAAAATCCTTAGACCCGGGAGGCAGATACTGCAGAGAGCTGAGATGGCACCACTGCACTCCATCCTCGGCAACAAGAGTGAAAGTCCATCTCAAAAAATTAAATTAAATTAAATTTAAAAAGAGAGGAAAGAAGAATTGTTCTCTCTCTCTCTCTCTCTCAGCACACTCTTCTTTTCCTATCTTTGCACATCACAATTCCAGGCTCTTTGGTCTTTTGACTCCAGGACTTATGCAAGCCAAATTCCAAGTTCTCATGTCCTCAGCCTTGAACAAAAAGTTGTTCTTTTTTTTTTTCCTTATTTTTTCTTTTTTCTTTTTTCTTTTTTTTCTTTTTTTTTTCATTCTTTTTTCTTTTGTCTCCTCTGACTGTGTATTTTTAAATAACCTTTCTTGAAGCTCACTAATTCTTTTTTTTTTTTTTTTGAGAAGGAGTCTCGCTCTGCCGCCCAGGCTGGAGTGCAGTGGCCGGATCTCAGCTCACTGCAAGCTCCGCCTCCCGGGTTCCCGCCATTCTCCTGCCTCAGCCTCCCGAGTAGCTGGGACTACAGGCGCCCGCCACCGCGCCAGGCTAGTTTTTTGTATTTTTAGTAGAGACGGGGTTTCACCGTGATAGCCAGGATGGTCTCGATCTCCTGACCTTGTGATCCGCCCGTCTCGGCCTCCCAAAGTGCTGGGATTACAGGCTTGAGCCACCGCGCCCGGCCGAAGCTCACTAATTCTTTCTTCTGCTTGATCAATTCTGCTATTTAAAGACATTAATGCATTCTTCAGTTACCTCATTGCATTTTGTAGCCCCAAAATTTCCGCTTGACTCTTCTGAAAATTATTTTAGGCCAAGAGTGGTGGCTCATGCCTGTAGTCCCTGCACTTTGGGAGGCTAAAGTGGGCAGATCACCTGAGGTGATCCGTCTAACCCTATCTCTATTAAAGGTATGGAGGAGGGCACTTGTAATCCCAACTCCTCTGGAGGCTGAGGGAAGATAATCACTGGAAGCCAGGAGGTAGAGGTTGCAGTGAGCTGAGATTGCACCACTGCACTCCAGCCTGGACAAAAAGAGTGAAACTTCCTCTAAATAAATAAATAAGTAAATAAATACATACAATTATTTTAATCTACTTGTTAAAGATATCTGATAGAATTCTGAATTTCTTCTTTTGTTGTTATTTTGAGTTTCTTTTTTTTCCTAACACAGCTATCTTGAATTCTCTATCAGAAAAATGACGTATTTTTATTTCTCCAGGATTGGTCCCCGGTTCCTTTTTCATTTCATTGGATTCAGTATTTCTTTTAATCATTTGCTGATACCAGTAGATCTTTGATGTTGTCTTACCATTGAAGATTTGATATTTATTGTAGTCAGCACTGCCTGGGCTTGTTTGTTGCCATTGTTCTTGGGGAGGCTTTAGAGGTATTTGAAAGAACTTGGGTGTTGTGATCTGAGTTTTTTCTTTTCTTTTCTTTTGTTTTTTGAGATGGAGTCTCGCTCTGTCGCCCAGGCTGGAGTGCAGTGGCCGGATCTCAGCTCACTGTAAGCTCCGCCTCCCGGGTTCACGCCATTCTCCTGCCTCAGCCTCCCAAGTACCTGGTACTACAGGCGCCCGCCACCACGCTTGACTCATTTTTTGTATTTTTTAGTAGAGACGGGGTTTCACCATGTTCGCCAGGATGGTCTCGATCTCCTGACCTCGTGATCTGCCCATCTCGGCCTCCCAAAGTGCTGGGATTACAGGCATGCATGAGCCACCGCGCCCAGCCGATCTAAGCTTTTTCTATGTTAGGGGATATCTTAAGCCCAGTAACACTGGTTCTTGCAGGCTCACAGAGGTACTACCTTGATGGTCTTGGACAACATGGTCTTCGAGAATTTTCTGAATTTCCTGGAAAAAACTCTTCTTTTCTTCCCTTACTTTCTCCCAAACAAATGGAGTCTCTCTCTCTCTCTCTCTGTGTGCGTGCGTGTGTGTGTTCTGAGACACATGAATGTGAAGTGGAGTGACATAAACATCTCTGTAGTTATCGCAACTATGACTGCAATTGGTCAGGATATGAATCCATCAGAGTACTTGGTCTCACTCAGGGCCTGTTGTTCTGGTTACTGTCTATGTTCACTCAAGGCGCTGTGGTTCTACAATCAGCAGGTGAAAAAGCCAGCCATGCGTCTATTCCTCCCTTCAGTTTAGCAAGTTTCTTCAGGCCCTAGAGGTGCTATTCAGGAGTCAGGGACTAAAATAGAAAAATTCAGAGACCTAAGGTCTTGGCAGTGAGAGTTTGGGTGGAGAGTGTGGAACAGATATTTAAAAAGGCAAGATTTTCTAAATAAAGATGGAAACCTGATTGAAACCTGATGGGAAAAACACTAGAGAAATATGCAAAAAGTAAATTATGTTCGTTTTAATTTTACCTTTTTTTTTTTTGAGACAGGATCTTGCTCTATCATACAGGCTGGAGTGCAGTGGTATGATCTCAGCTCATGGCAAGCTATGCCTCCTGAGTTCAAGTGGTTCTCCCACACACACACTCACATTCACACATGTGCTATCTTGTCTAAGATGTATTCAGTGAGTTCTTAGTGATCATTGAATAGTAATAGTGAAAATTATTTATAAATTTATTCAAATTTTATAAATTTATAAATAAATATAAAATTTATTAAACACATAATTAGCAATCTCATTCTTAGATGAAACACCTAATTGGTGTACTGATTAGAATTACCTGTGGCTGCGTATATGTTTTTTAAAGAAAATGTATATTCTATGTAAATCCCTCCCAAATGTTGCTCTCAAATGCATGTGCAAGTTTTGTAAACACTTTTATGCACTGCATTAATTTAAAAATGAATGTGAAGTTTTGTGATAATCTAATACTTTTTTCTGAATATCAACACAAGGTTTTTACCTGTTTATCAAATTCCATACTCTCTTTTCTGGGCATTTTTTTTTAGACCACTGGCAAGGGGTTGCTCAGCTTGTCAAAATGATAGATTAAATGACTGGTTTTGAGATTCCAGTTTACCACTTACCAGTGATACATCTTTGGTTATTCATTTATTCTTTCTAAGCAGCCACTCACAGTGAGACAATATTTTATCCTCCTGTGTAAAATTCAAATAATGAGTCCCTTGATCCTTGAGCTTTCCAAAAGATTAAGTCACCTCACACCTGTAAGCTTTTGCTTAGCACAGTGCTTGGCAGAGAATGTGCCCTTAAGTAGCTGCATGTATTTTCTTCTGTAGATAACAAATAGTAAAGTATTCCAAACTCATAGCTCAGTTGGAACCTAATAACATTTCTGAATACTTCAGACACAGCCTATAAGAAATCACAACTTGTGAACTTTGTGGAGAGACAGAATAGTGCAAATCACAGGATAAATAGATCAGTGAACTACAGTCCAATTTTTTTCCTCTGCTCCCCACTGTCTGGTGACTCACACTTTCTGACTCTTTATCATTGGTCAAGGCAGAAGGACCTGACTTGAATTGACTTGCCTAATTCACAGTAGTAATCAGACAATTTTTAAGAAGAGCCTTGGGGTTGTACTTAGTATAAATTAAATATTTATTTCTATAAATCTAAGAACATCTATTGTCATATAATGCTCATTAAAATGTATATTTATACAACACTGCCAGGCACGGTGGTTAACTTCTGTAATCCTAACACTTTTGGAGACTGAGGTGGGAGGATTGATTGGTTGAGCTCAGGAGTTTGACACTTCCTAGCATGAGGAAACCTTGACTCTACAAAAAATTAAAAAAATAGATGTGTGTGGTGGTGTACATTCTTAGTTGCAGCTACCTCGGAGGATCATTTGCGCCCAGGAGATGGAGGTGGCTGTGAGCTGAGATTACATCACTGCACTTCAACCTGGGTGAGAGTGAGACCCTGCCTCAAAAATAAAATAAAATAAAATAAAATAAAATAAAATAAAATAAAATTTGTATTTACAGAACTCTTATTGTTAATACGTTCACCCTACAATTTGTAATTTATGAGAGTCATGAAACATGTGTAGAATTAGCAGAATTTTTTTTTCTGTGCTCAGCTTCTTCTATGTAAACAGAGACTGTAGTGTTAAGTATTCTTTGAGGCAAGGGCTAAAGTAGGATGACACTATCCCCTGGGCAAGAAGATGAGGATACAAGGGGCCAGAAGTGATTCACATGAAAATGAGGGTTTGAGTGGTGGGGAGATATTTTTCTATCTTGGATTGTTATACTAAGGTCTGTGATTCCTTACATTTCAAGAATACCCAGGATTAAGAATTTTTTTCTTTCTACCTCTTTGTAAACACTCTTGGCCCAACGTTTGTCAGCACTTCCAGCCACCCTAACACTTATATCTCCTGTGCATGGTAGGGAACTACGCAGAATGGTGAATTAGATACTTGTACCCAACAGAGCTATAAACGTTTGAGTTCCTCCCTCCAAATCTCCAATCTTATGTAGTTAAATATTTAAGGTTGCTGAAGTTGGCTATAGACAAAGGAAAAAAATTAGAAGTGCAGAAGGAGCAGGCTCCTTCATGTGGGTAAAGCAGATACTAACAAGACCTGTTAAATGTAGCTTTCAGCAGCCTTTTGGCTGCTCACAGCTCAACCGCATGAATTTCTAGTGTTTTGCATTCATCCAAGCCTCAACATTAGCTTTAAGAATTCCTTAATCCTTCCAGCAGAAGAAAAATGAACAAGCAAAGTTCTCAGGCTCCTTGTTATAATCCTCTCACAGATCAGCCTCATTTGCAGACAGCAGAGTATAGAGCATAAAAACAATGATAGAGAACAAATAAATAAAATAGGTAATCCAAGAAACCCTTGCAGAAATTATTTTCTTTTGGCAAGGGTGCCTACATCATTATGTAAAGAAAAGGACAGTTTGTTCAACAAGTGATGCTGGGAAAACAAGTCCACATTTAAACTAATAAAGTTGAATCTTTATCACATTCCGTGCATAAAAATTACATAAAAATAGATTAAAGACATAAAAATAAGTGTTAAGCTTTAGTGATTTCTGATGGTTGTTTTTATTTATGTGGGGTCAGTACTAACATGAACTCCTTTATACACACAAACTAGAAAACTTAAAAGAAATAGACACATTCCTAGACATACATACTCTACAAAGATTGAGCCAGGAAGACATTGATTTCCTGAAAAGACCAATAACAAGCTCTGATATTAAATATGTAATAAGTAGATTGCCAATAAAAAAAAAGCCCTGGATCTTATGGATTTACAGCAAAATTTTACCAAATGTACAAAGAAGAGCTGGTACAATTCCTACAGAAACTATCCCCCAAAATTTAGAAGAGTCTCCTCTCCAAACCATTCTATGGGGTCAGTATGATCTTGACACGAAAACCTGGCAGAGACACAACAAATATAGAAAACTTTAGGTCAATGTTCTTGATAAACATCAATACAAAAGTTCTCAACAAAATATTTGCAAACCAAATCCGCAGCACATCAAACAGGTAATCTATCATGATCAAGTAGGCTGCCTCCTTATGATGCAAAGTTGGTTCCCCATGTGCAAATCAATAAATGCAATACATCACATAAACAGAACTAAAAACAAAATACACATGATTATCTCAACAGATGCAGAACATAATAAAAGCCATCTATCACAAACCCACAGCCAACATTCTGTTGAATGGGCAAAAGCTGGGAGCATTCTTTTTGAAAACCAGTACAAGGCAAGAATTCCCTCTCTCACCATTTCTATTCAACATAGCATTGGGAGTCCTGACCAGAGCAATCAGGCAAGAGAAAGAAATAAAAAGAGCATCCAAATAGGAAGAGAGAAAGTCAAACTATTTCTGTTTGCAGATAACATAATTCTAAATCTAGAAAACCCTGTAGTTTCAGCTCTAAAGCTTCTTTAGTTAATAAACAACTTCAAGCTTTCAAGATACTAAATCAGTGTGCAAAGATCATTAACATTTCTGTACACCAACAACAGCCACGCTGACAGGAAAATCAGAAAGGCCATCCCATTCACAATTGCCACTAAAATAATAAAATATCTAGAAACACAGTTCACCAGGGACGTGAAAGAACTCTACAATGAGAATTACAAAACACTGCTCAAAGAAATTAGAAAAGACACTAACAAATGGAAAACATCTCATGCTCCCGGATAGGAAGATCCAATATGATAAAATGGCTATACTGCACAAAGCAATCTACAGATTCAATGTTATTTCTATCAAACTATCAAATAAAAATTTTACAGACCTAGAAAAAACTATTTAAAATTCATATAGGCCAGGTGAAATGACTCATGGCTGTAATCCCAGCACATTGGGAGGTCAAGGCGGGTAGACCATGAGGTCAGGAGATTGAGACAATCCTGGCCAACATGGTGAAACGCCATCTCTACTGAAATTACAAAAATTAGCTGGGCATAATGGCAAGTGCCTGTAATCTCAGCTACTCGGGAAGCTGAGGCAGGAGAATCCCTTGAACCAGGGAGTCAGAGGTTGCAGTGAGCTGAGATTGCACCACTGCACTCCAGCCTGATTACAGAACGACGCTCTGTCAAAAATATATAAATATGTGAATATATATTATATATTTAAACATACATACTATATATTTATATATATTATATATGAAAATAGAGTTGAGAATGAGAACTCATAGAATGAATTGGAGAGGAGATGCTCCTCCTCAATTTTTGGGAAGAGTTTCTATAGGAATTGTACCAGCTCTTCTTTGTACGTTTGGTATACTTTGGCTGTAAATCCATAACACCCAGCTAATTTTTGAATTTGTAGTAGAGATGGGATTTCGCCATGTTGCCCAGGCTGGTCTCAAACTCCTGAGCTTAAGTGATCGTCTGCCTCAGCCTCCCAAAGTTTTGGGATTACAGGTGTGAGCCACTATGAGTGGCCTCTATTATTCACTCTAAGAACTACATGCAGATATGTGTTCAGGTTTTAAAATTTTATTCACTTATGCACTGATACTTTCACACCAAATTTTATAGCAGTATCATTTACAGTACAAAATGTAAAAAAAGTCCAGATATCTTCTAAGAGATAAACAAATAAAGAAAATATAGTATATACACACAACAGAATATTATTTAGCCTTAAAATGATGCAAAGTTGATGGGCATGGTGGCTAATGCTCATAATCTCAGAACGTTGGGACGCAAAGATGAGAGGATTTCCTGAGCCTGGGAATTTGAGTCCAGCCTGAGCAAAATAGCAAAATTCTATCTCTACCAATAGTACAAAAATTTGCTGAGGTTGATGGTATGTGCCTGTAGTCCCAGCCACAGGGGAGGTCCATCTGAATAAGAGGATCACTTGAGACCAGGGAGGTTGAGGCAGCAATGTCATGATTGCATTGCTGTGCACTCCAGCCTAGGTGACAAAGAGAGACTCTATCTCAAAACAAATGCAATGCCTATGCATGCCACAACATGGATGAAACTTGAAGACATTATACCATGTAAAATAAGCCAAATACAAAATGATAAGTATTTAATTTCAAATTTTGGAGAATATATATTCTGTTGATTTAGGGTGGAGAGTTCTGTAGATGTCTATTAGGTCCGCTTGGTGCAGAGTTGAGTTCAATTCCTGGATATCCTTATTAAGTTTCTGTCTCATTGATCTGTCTAATGTTGACAGTGGGGTGTTAAAGTCTCCCATTATTATTGTGTGGGAGTCTAAGTCTCCTTGTAAATCTCTAAGGACTTGCTTTATGAATCTGGGTGCTCCTGTATTGGGTGCATATATATTTAGGACAGTTAGTTCTTCCTGATGAATTGATCCACTTACCATTATGTAATGGCCTTCTTTGTCTCTTTTGATCTTTGATGGTTTAAAGTCTGTCTTATCAGAGAGTAGGATTGCAACCCCTGCTTTTTTTTGTTTCCCATTTGCTTCCTAGATCTTCCTCCATCCCTTTATTTTGAGCCTATGTGTGTCTCTGCATGTGAGATGGGTCTCCTGAATACAGCAAACTGAGGGGTCTTGACTCTTTATCCAATTTTCCAGTCTGTGTCTTTTAATTGGACCATTTAGTCCATTTCCATTTAAGGTTAATATTGTTATGTGTCAACTTGATCCTGTCATTATGATATTAGCTGGTTATTTTGCTCGTTAGTTGATGCAGTTTCTTCCTAGCATCGATGGTCTTTACATTTTGGCATATTTTTGTAATGGTTGGTACCTGTTGTTACTTTCCATGTTTACTGCTTCCTTCAGGATCTCTTGTATGGGAGGCCTAGTGGTGACAAAATCTCTAAGCATTTGCCTGTCTGTAAAGGATTTTATTTCTCCTTCACTTATGAAACTTAGTTTGGCTGGATATGAAATTCTGGGTTTAAAATTCTTTTCTTTAAGAATGTTGAATATTGTCCCCCACTCTCTTCTGGCTTGGAGAGTTTCTGCTGAGAGATCTGCTGTTAGTCTGATGGGCTTCCCTTTGTGGGTAACCCGACCTTTCTCTCTGGCTGCCCTTAACATTTTTTCCTTCATTTCAACTTTGGTGAATCTGACAATTATGTGTCTTGGAGTTGCTCTTCTCGAGGAGTATCTTTATGACATTTTCTGTATTTCCTGAATTTGAATGTTGGCCTGCCTTACCAGGTTGGCGAAGTTCTCTTGGATGATATCCTGAAGAGTGTTTTCCAACTTGGTTCCATTTTCCCCCTCACTTTCAGGCACAGCAATCAGACGTAGATTTGGTCTTTTCACATTATCCCATATTTCTTGGAGGCTTTGTTCATTTCTTTTTCCTCTTTTTTCTCTACACTTCTCTACTCACTTCATTTAATTCTTTTGATCTTCAATCACTGATACTCTTTCTTCCAGTTGATCGAGTCAGTTACTGAAGCTTGTGCATTTGTCACGTCATTCTCGTGTCATGGTTTTCACCCCTATCAGTTTGTTTATGGCCTTCTCTGCATTGATTATTCTAGTTATCCATTCTTCCATTGTTTTTTAAAGATTTTTAGTTTCTTTTCGCTGGGTACATAGTTCCTCCTTTAGCTTTGAGAAGTTTGATCGACTGATGCCTTCTTCTCTCAACTCATCAAAGTCATTCTCCGTCCAGCTTTGATCCGTTGCTGGTGATTTTCTGTGTTCCCTTGGTGGGGGAGATGCACTCTGATTTTTTGAATTTCCAGCTTTTCTGCCCTGCTTTTTCCCAATCTTTGTGGTTTTATCTGCCTTCGGTCTTTGATGGTGGTGATGTACTGATGGGTTTTGGTGTGGGTGTCCTTTCTGTCTGTTAGTTTTACTTCTAACCATCAGGATGCTCAGCTGCAGGTCTGTTGGAGTTTGCTTGAAGTCCACTCCACAGCCTGTTTGCCTGGGTATCAACAGTAGAGGCTGCAGAAGATAGAATATTGCTGAATAGTGAGTGTTGCTGTCTGATTCTTGCTCTGGGAGGTGTACCATGCCGTGTGAGGTGTGAGGTGTCAGTCTGCACCTAGTGGAGGATGTCTCCCACTTAGGCTACTAAGGGGTCAGGGACCCACTTGAGCAGGCAGTCTGTCTGTTCTCAGATCTCAACATCCATGTTGGGAGAACCACTGCCTTCTTCAAAGCTGTCAGATAGGGACTTTTACATCTGCAGAGGTTTCTGCTGCTTTTTCTTTAGTTATGCCCTGTCCCCAGAGGTGGAGTATACAGAGGCAGGCAGGCCTCCTTGAGCTGCAGTGGGCTCCACCCAATTTGAGCTTCCTGGCAATTGTGCGCGCCCCTCCCCTAGCCTTGCTGCCGCCTTGGAGTTAGATCTCAGACTGCTGTGCTAGTAATGAGGGGGGCTGTGTGGGCGTGGGACCCTCTGGGCCAAGTGTGGTACATAATCTGCTGGTGTGCCATTTGCTAAAACCCTGGGTAAAGTGCAGTATTAGGGTGGGAGTTACCCGATTTTCCAGGTGTCATGTGTCTCAATTTCTCTTGGCTAGGAAAAGGAATTCCCTTCCCCCTTGCACTCCCAGGTGAGGTGATACCTCACCATGCTTCAGCTCTCACTGGTTGGGCTGCACTTGTTGACCAGCACCAACTGTCCACATGCCCAGTGAGATTAACCCAGTAACTCAGTTGAAAATGTAGAAATCTCCTGTCTTCTGCATCGCTCACGTTGGGAGCTGGAGTCTGGAGCTGTTCCTATTCAGCCATCTTGGGCACCCTCTGAGCTGTTTGTTTTCTCACAGTCCAGCCCTATGTTCTCATGAGCTGTGACCCTGGGGTATCCAGGTTCCAGTTTGCCTGCAGTGAAAAAAGTGCACAGTTTTATAAGCTGGTCACATATCTCTACATTTAATGTACATTGCCTTTTTAAAGCAATGTTCAGACATTTATATATTCTTTCTTGCTGAGGTTTGAGCACCCCAAGGAGCAGTCATATAACAGAGAGATTCTAAACAACAGAGTGAATCTCTGCCATAATTGGATTTATTATGTGTTAGAAACAGCAGTTACATACTAAGTGTTTTACAAAGTGTTTTTTATAATTTTTGTTTCATTAAATATTGCTATTTAGAAAATTTGGAGGTCAAACGTTTATTTAAAATTTGGCTCTTGTAATTTGCAAACAATGGAAAGCTTATGTGAGTATCTATCTTTAAATAAATTAATTAAAAATGTCCTGGGGTTAAATGGGCACCAAAATATAAGAAAATTTTAGTTAAGTGAAAAAGTCTAAGTAAGGAATAATTAAGAAAATAAAAAGGAAATTATACTTTCAACCCCTTTCCCCCACAATTGCTCTATTTTTTTCTATTGCCAAGTTGTACAATTTTATTTTTGTCCTTGATAATTGTGCTTTATTTTAATGTGACTAGATTTTATTTTATTTTATTTTACTTTATTTTATTGTGACTAGATTTTGCCACACTCCAGGCTGGAGTACAGTGGCATGATTATAGCTCACTGTAACCTCAAGTTCCTGAGCTCAAGTGATCCTCCTGTGTCAACCTTCCAAGTAGTTGAGACTACAGGTGTATGCCACAATGCCAAAATAACTTTTAAAACTTTTTAGTGACAGGGGTCTTTCTTAGGCTTGTCTCAAACTTCTGGCCTTAATTGATCCTCAACCTCCCAAGTAGCTGAAATTTCAAGTGTGAGCCACTGAGCCCAGCTCTTTATTTTTATAAAAAGTGATGTCTTTAGTTTTTTCTAAAGCATTTTCAACACCTTCACCTGAACTTTCAGGCTTTCGACTCACAGTTGATTTTATCCATTTTGCTATTCATCCCATTTATTCTATTGCTTATATACTTTTGTAACATATTTAATATTTTGAGTCTTAAATTCTTGCTGCTTATATGTATGTATGTATTTTTAGTTGGCTCTTTTGCAAGGCCTTGTGTCTGCGATTCTCTCCAGATAAGAAAATGGGCTCTATGCTTTCTTGAGAAAACCATTTTTAAAAGATGAAACTAAAACCCTGTGGAAAATAAACAAAATAAGAGGCATTTTAATCATGATTTTTTATAATTGCTGTCTGGGAGATGCAAATTTAGCAAGAAACTATATCATGTTCCATTCAGATGAGGTTAGGGAGGGGCTTATAAAGTTTTACTGTGAGTTTACTCAAGTGAAAGATTTTAGCACAGTCTATGACGGACAATGGTTGGTTGCCAGCTTAGAATGTATCTAGGCAATCATCAGCTTAATTTAGCACAGCTGTCTCTTCAGGAGGTGTGTGATCAGGCTCAGTATAAACAATTCAAGTCAAATGCAGCTCTTTTTAGGACATCTGTAATTTTCCCAGTTCGAACAGGTAAAATTCCACCTGGGCTTGTATGAGTATTAATTCAACTCCTCATGCCATCTGCCCCCCTAGTTTGTCTTTAGAGACCTCTCAAATAACTATCTCCATTTTGGATTTCTTTTAATCAAAAATAAAGGGTGCAGGGATTATCACTGGTGAGGAATATAGAAAAATAATGCTCGCTTGTGATTCATCGGACCCCAGCCAGGAAGAAAAGGCCAAGATGTGCCTGATAAAAAGGCTTGAGGACTTTCAGATAATTTATTCCTCAGAAACAATTGGTTCACACCTGTAATCCCAGCACTTTGGGAGGCTGAGGCTGGCGGATTACTGGAGGTCAGGAGTTGAAGACCAGCCTGACCAACATAGTGAAACTGAAAATACAAAATTTACTAAACATGCTAAAAGTAAAAAAAAAATAGTTGAGCATGAAGGTGGGTACCTGTACTCTCAACAACTCAGGAGTCTGAGGCAAGAGAGTCTCCTGAACCCAGGAGGTGGAGATTGCAGTGAGCTGAGATTGCACCAATGCACTCCAGCCTGAGTGACACAACAGGACTCTATCTCAAGTAAATAAATAAACAAATAAATAAGTAAAAATAAGAATTGGATAAAGAATTGTCCTAATGCTAGGAATTTTACTTCATAGATGGCAAAAATGTTTACAGAATAAGGCCCAGCTGTAGCCATAAGGTGGCATTACAATTCTTTCATCCTAGATAAGAAACAAGCTTAAAAAAAGAATAGAAATTCTAAGATAAGAACAAAACTCTTGGAGGATTTACGTCTAAGGTAAAGACTCAATCACAGGCCCCCAGAAGAATATTGAGAATGAAGTTTCCTCCCTGCCCTGCATCCATTGTCTATAGGCTTTTCTTAGCCTTCTCCTTTTCACAATGGTCATTTTATTTCATATATATATTTTTCCACATAGACCTGATGCAACTCCAGAGTTGGAAGAAAAAATGACAATGCCCCATAGTTGGTTAAGAGAAACCTCTGCAAGTGAAACAGAAGTTGATTTTTTTTTTTTTTTTTTTTTTTTTTTTGGTAAAATCATAGAAAAGTATTCACCCTCCTGATCTCCGCAGCTGCTTTTTAAAGAAATCTATCTTTCCAAGACTGTGGCTATGCTTTGTGAAAATACCTTCAAATTATTAATTCTGGAAGTTTGAAGGGGCTATCTTCACTCTTTCCTTGGGTTAATACTAAAACGAACATGTGCTCTGAGAAAGATGGACTTGCGATGTCTTATCCAGCAGCCAGAAAGTATGGCTGCTTTTCTCTTCTTCCTCATACATTATGCTGCTGACTCTTCCGGATTCCATAATTCAAGGAGAAATGTTACAGTTTGTGTCTCATTTAAGTTTACACAAGGGAAATAAAAAGAACCACAACCACAACTCCGAGTTTGTAGTAGAATGACATTTTAATATAATATTCAACTCTAGCATTTACTATTTACAAAAAATAGTTCCCTTCCTCTATGGATAAACAGATTCTGGGAGAGAGCTCTCAGGGAGATGGAGAAGAGTTGTCTTTTCTTCTTCTGATTTTCAATGGTCCTAGTAAAAGTCTCACAATATTCTTTACAACTTTTATCCCATGTAAATGGCCACACAGATATAATAAGCAAATGATATAATAAGCAAATAGATGTAATAAGCAAATTGCAATGGGAAAGGGAGAAGGGAAAATACATACATATATTTGCACTCACCAGACTATGGGGGATTCACCACCAGACCAGAAAATGACAGCCTAGACTCCAGAATCGGCCACTTCTCCTCATACAGACAAGGGGAGGTCTCATGAAGCTTCAGCGTGCTCTGGGACCCTAGCTATTTTCATAACTAGTTGTTGGCATGAGGCCCAGTCATGGGGAACTTTATGCTGAATAGGTTAGCTAAACATACATATTTAACAAGTTACAGGAGGACCTATGAAAGGCCTTTCATGACTGGGCTCAAGGGACACAAAAAGGTCAATCTGTTTTTGCACTCATCTGTTGTTTTTTAATAACTAACGTAGATGAAGAGGTTGAAATACAGTTCTCCAAAACAGTGCTGGATGAATGCATCAAGGGACTCATGCAACCTGTTCTTGAACTTGGTGACAATTGCTTGTGTCTATGTTCAATTGAGTTCAAATTTAATATTTAGTTTTTCCTCCACAGCTGGTTTACAGAGACTGCACACTCAGATGTCTTTGTGAATCAGAGTCTCCCAAGTCCTCACCCATCTTTAGAAAAAGTTTTGGTGAGAATTCTAGTGTGGTCCTACATTGAACAGAAATTAAAAGAAACTAGAATGTGTAAGCAGAAACTCAGCTGTATGTAAGAAAACCCAGCTCCCCCTAAGAAAGAGAAAGAGCTAGAGTCCTTTAAAAACAAACTGCCTATTTTTCTGTGGCTAGTGAACCTTATTTCTCCTCCCTTCACAGGCATTGTGAAGACTGTTTCCCTAGGTGTGCAGCTGCAAGGTCACTAGACAGATAAACTCAAGTTGCAAAACATGTTCTTTTCTTTAAAAGTAAGAAATGATGTAATGTATATCTCAATTGAATAATGGTCTTTGTTTCTCACTTCTATAGTATTATTCCCCCTGCACAAATCTCGCCCAATCCATGAAATGCTTAAAAGGTGATTTAACTCTTTGCTCAGGACTCAGTCCTTTGGATGTTAATCCGACTGGGCCGGTGGACCTAAATAATTAATAAGTATCCTCCTGAACCCCATCGGTCTCTCTGATTCCTTAAAACTCTGCTACATTTCTGGGGACTTGTCTGGAATTGGAGACAAAAGATTTACTTTCTCCTTTGCTTGCAGGACTAGAGCCCTGGGGCTGGGAGACAAGCGGCATCCAAAGCATGCCATGGGGGAGCCTCAACCAGATGGAAACCAGCTCTTCCTGAAACCTGGGCCCTGCCTGGCAGCACAATGGAACCAGGGATGGGGTTGCTGGATGATACCAGCACTTCAGGAATCACAGTAAGGAGTACGGACCCAAGACAGGAAAGCCTGTCCCATAAGGACAAAGGGGAACTTGATCACCTCCCAGGGAATGACCACAAATCCAACTCAGAGTGACTGGGGGTGGCAGGAGTGGTTTGCCAATTTGGATGAACCTCGTGTCCCCACTAACACTGGAACTGGTAAAAGGGAGGAAATGGGCTGACAGAGCAGCAAGTGCAGCAAGGTAGAGCTTGCTGGCAAGGTGGCAAGAGTGGCTTGCCACCCTAACTGGGAGTGGGTGGGTGCATGTGAACCTACCTGGGACATGAGAGAGGCTCATTTCATCTGATGTGGAGTCCTGGGGCAGGGGAGGTGTATGAAAATGTGTGAAATAGACAATCTTTGTAGAGGCCAATGCAGAGAGTGACGTGGGGAGGCACACATCCATTAGCGCAGGCTGTGTCCTCTGAGGTGAGTGTGCGGAAAATCAGATCTAGGATGCTGCATATGGCTGATAGGACCAGCTTTGCAGCTGCAGCAGGCTGTGACGGGGAAGGCACGTTCCTGGCTAAGCAGCATCTGAAACTCCCGTAATAGGACCAGTCTGGTGGACCCAAAAGTGAAAGTAAGAGTGAAAGTGCACCGCAATGAAGGAAATGAGAAGGAAAGCATCAAAACCAACTCCTTTGAAATGCGTAATAAATAATTTTTAAAAAGAATTGAGGTGATTATAGGATGAAACTGAATGTTCAAAAGTTAAGGACATACTGTGAATTAGAATAGCCCTCTTTTAGTGTCAGATGGCTTGCCAAAGGCGTTATAGAGAATTTGGCCGTGTGTTTTAAGATGGTGACTAGGATCAGAGAACAGCCAGGGCATTCAGACCTAGTCTTTTATATTGACTCATGGCTACATGAATGCAGCCCTGCCTAGCAGTTTATCCCGGAATGCTCACAGCTCATGCCAAGAGAAATCAGCTGCGCTGGCAGCTACAGAGTTACAGGAGTCACAGAGGCTTGTAGAACCTCCCAGGCAAAACTGAAAGTAAAAATCATCTGCCCCAGAAGCTATGGAGACAAATAAAGAGACTCAGAAAAGGTAGAAAAACTGGCTTTGCAAGAACCACAGAAGGGAATAGAGACCCCTCCTCCTTACATTCCAACCTACCCCCTTTACCAAGGCTAACTGCCCCTAAGGAGTTAAGTTCAAATGGATACATGCTCCCAGTCTCATCCAAGAAGGTGAAATCAAAATGAAAAATCAGGCAGGCTGTCTTAGGTCTGGTCATGCCCAAATTGTGCTCATGCCTCTTAAGAGGACAGGAGGACTCCCACTAGGACCCAGATGATGCAGTTCAGCTTCAGCACCTGCAAAGGTGCTGAGAAGCACTTCTGCAAAGGTTAAAGGATGGTAAAAGAAAAAGGCAATCAATATTTTAAAAATCTCAGGAACTTCTTCAGGGTGCAGATAAAAGCACCAGCAAGTTCTATGAAAGAATTTGTGAGGTTTTTTTTTTTTTTTTTTTTTCAGTTTCAAGATTTAATAGAGTGAAATAGAGTAAAAACAGAGCTCCCATACAAAGGCACGGGACCCAAAGAGGGTAGCCATTGCCGACTGGAATGCCTGGGTTTATGACCAGATCGTTGTCCCTCCCACTGTGCTCTCAGGCAACAGATGATTTGCTATTTCTTTACCTCCTGTTTTTGCCTAATTAGCATTTTAGTGAGTTCTCTTTACTATCTGATTGGTTAAGTGTGAGCTAAGTTGCAAGCCCCTTGTTGAAAGTTGGAAGCAGTCACCTTCCCAGTTAGGCTTAGGGATTCTTAGTTGACCTAGGAAATTCAGCTAGTCCTGTCTCTCAGTCCCTCCTCTCAACAGGAAATCCCAAGTGCTGTTGGGGAGGTTGGCCAACGACTGCTTTAACTGCATCCTGCTGAATGGGGCATAGTAGGGGTTATGCAGTTGAGATTTCCTCAGGAGGGGTGCCTTTGATGTCATTAACATCGGAGCATGGACTAGCAGGCCGGTCCAGGGTTCCATGGTAGATCTTAGTCATGGACTGCATCTGGGGCTCCATTTGAAGAACATTTGTACTTTTACAGCATCAATTCTGGAAGAGACAAACTTAGCAAGGAGGTTAAAGATACAGGGATTGCAATATACAGCCTGCAGTGTAGAGGATTATTTTTGGCACACTTCACAGGCCCTGACTATTTACTTGAGAGTTTTGAAAAGGCCTGGTCCAGTAAATAATAATTTGGTCATCTGATAGGCGCTATCAATGCCTCTGTGGAAGGTTTGGCAAAGGGTCTTAAGTAATTTCTATTGGTTAACTGTAGGCAAAGGTATTTTTCCTTCTTTGGTGGCTAGCCATCCAGAGGGGAGGAATCTGTGTCCTCGTGAGGTTCCCCATTCTATTTCTTCTGCTGAATACTGGGGCTTGGTTTCCCGGAGGGGATTACCCCATGCTGGGGGTCCTTCTGTAAGCATTTTTAATGGAGGGTCCTGCCTTGGGGCTCTTTCAGCTTCAATATCTGCTTGGCAGTTCCCTTCTGTTTCCCTTTCCTTTCCTTTCTGATGACCTGGCAGTGTAAGACTGCCACCTCTTTAGGTTTCTGTACAGCTAATAATAATCTCCTAATGGCTTCCTGATGTTTGATAGGTGTTCCCTCGGAAGTTAGGAATTCCCTTTCTCTCCATATTGCTGCATGGGCATGGAGGACTAGGTAAGCATACTTAGAGTATTTATATATATTTACCCTTTTTTCTTCTCCTAATTCTAGTGCCCGAGTGAGGGCTATTAGTTCTGTCAGCTGAGCACTAGTTCCTGGAGTCAGGGGATTACTTTCAAGTATTCCATTATCACTGACCACTGCATACCCCACTTTTTGAAGTTCTTTTTCCACAAAGGAACTTCCATCAGTATACAAATTGAGGTAGGGATCAGTCAAGGGAACCTCTAGAAGGTCTCCTCGAATGACGTAGGTTTGAGCAATTACTTGTTGACAGTTATGTTCTATCTTTTCTTCATTGTCTGGAAGAATTGTGGCTGGGTTAAGAGTTGCACAGGTGTGCAGTCGCAGCACTGGCCCTTCAAGTAATAGAGCCTGATATTTAAGTAAACCATTGTCTGACAACCACAAGTCTCCTTTAGCAGTGAGTATGCTGTTCACATGACGAGATGTCCACACAGTAAGATCTCTTCCCTGATCATTTTAACTGCTTCAGACACTAAGACTGCTACTGCTGCAACTACCTGTAAACAGTGAGGCCAACCCTTTGCCACTACATCAATTTCTTTATTCAGGTATGCCATGGGTTGCAAGCTCATCCCTCAGACCTGTGTAAGGACTCCTAGAGCTATTCCTGTTTTTTTCTTTGACATATAAAGAAAAGTCTTGCCCCGTTGGCAAACTTAACACTGGGGCTTGGGTTAGGGCCTTCTTTAGGAGCTGGAAAGCTACTTCTGCTTTAGGTGTCCACCTTACTAAATGGGTATTGGCTTTCTGAGTTTCCTTAATTAGTATATATAATGGTCTGGCTATTTTGCTGTACCTGGGAATCCATATTCGGCAGAAATCTGTTATGCTAAGGAACCCACTTAGTTGCTTTAGGGTTTTGGGATGAGGATAAGCCAGTATAGGCTGGATACATTCCTCACTGAGGGCCCTGGTGCCTTTGGATAATTTAGCCCTAAGTATTTAACCTGCTGTGAACAGAGCTGAACCTTTGGTTTGGAAACCTGTAGCCACAGGTGGTGAGGAAATTAAGAGCACTTAGGTGACTTGATGGCACAAGGTTTCTGAACGGGTGGCTAAAAGCAAATCATCCATTACCGAAGGACAAGAGTGTCCAGGTATGAGAAGTAGCTCAAGTCTTGGGCTAATTCTTGGCCAAATTGTTGGGGGTTATCCCTGAACCCTTGGGGTAAAACAGTCCAGTTGAGTTGAGATGTTGGGTTCAAAGGATTTTCGAAGGCAAACAAGAATTGAGAGTCAGGATGTACAGGGCTGCAGAAAAAGGCATCCTTAAGGTACAGGACTGTAAACCACTCTGCTTCCTCTAGTATTTGGGAAAGCAGAGTACAAGGGTTAGGTACAGCTGGGTATAGAGAGATAACAGCCTCATTGATAATCCTGAGATCTTGCACTAACCTCCACTGACCGTTGGGTTTTTGTACTCCTAAAATTAGAGTATTGCAGGGGCTATTGTATGATTTTACCAGGACTTGGGCTTTTAGGTCCTTAACAATTTTTGGAGACCTTGCTGGGCCTTGGGTCTAAGAGGGTACTGCTTTTGGTAGGGAAAGGAGGTGGAATCCTTTAGCTTAATTTGAACAGGATGGGCATTTTTTGCTCATCCATATTGTCCTTCTGTTGCCCAGACTTCAGGATTAATTCCTTCCTCAAGCAGGGGACAACAAACGGGTGTTCCTTCTCTTATGTTCAGGTGTATAATGGCCTCTGCTTTTGCTAGAATGTCTTTCCCTAACAAGGGATTGGGGCTTTCAGGCATAATTAGAAAAGCATGTGAAACGAGTAAAGTTTCCCAGTCACAACTTAGTGGCTAGGAGAAGTATCTAGTGACTGGCTGTCAGCTGTCCTAGAATTTCTCGGATAGTGACAGATCTGGAGAACAGTTTCCGGTACAGGAGAGTAAGACTGAGAAGGCCACGTCAGTGTCCAGGAGACAGTTAACATCCTGGCCTTCAATGGTCAAGCATACCTGGGGCTCTGGGAGGGTGATGGCATGGGCCGGTGCTTGCCCCCGGCACCCTCAGTCCTGCTGCTGGATCATCTGATTAGTGGCGTCTGACTCAGAGTACCTTTGTCCCCTGGGGCAGTGGGCCTTCCAGTAATTCCCTTGACATGAGGAGCATGGACGAGGGGGCAGCTTACTTCCACTTGGGAAATCTTTCTAAAGTGTTCTTGTAGACCGCACTGGAAGCAAGCCCTATTAGGCATTCGATTTGCCCAGCTTTTCCCTTTCCCAGAGGCTCCAAAGTCCCCTTGCCTGAGGGCCATGACTAAAGCAGTGGCCTTTTTAAAAATTCTGTTTTTCCCTTTCTGCCTGCTCCTTCTAATCTCTATTATAAAAAACTGAAGTTGCCAAGTTCAATAGGGTTTCTAAGTTTTGTTCCAGGCCTAAGACAGACTTTCGTAGTTTTTTTCCTAATGTCTGCAAGCTGACTGAGTGATAAACTTATCCTTTAATATTAGTTGATCTTCAATAAAGTCAGGTGACAGGGAGGTATTCTTCCTCAGTGTCTCCCTTAGTCTCTCCAGAAAGGCAATAGGATTTTCTTCCTTTCCCTGAGTTATAGTGGACTTCATTGAATAAGTCATAGGCTTCTTCCTAGTTTTCCTTAGTCCTTCTAGCACGTAAGTTAGCAAATGTCTGCGTCACCAATCTCCATGTTATGATTCTGTGTCCCAGTGAGGGTCTACACTTGGAACTTCCTGATGGCCTGTGGGGAATTGTTCTCTTTCCTCTGTTGTCATCCTATCATTGACCTGACAGAGATACCAGAGATCGCCAAACTCTCGGGCTGCAGTTATGGTGGCACTTCTCTCATTTGGGGTTAGTGTCTAATTTAGCAGTAACATTATATCTCTCCATGTCAGATCAAAGGATTGTCCTAACCCTTGTAAAACATCAATATAGTCATCAGGGTTATCTGAGAATTTACCTAGGTCTATTTTAATTTGCTTTAAGTCTGAGAGAGAAAAAGTTATATGCACTCTGGCCGGACAGAATTCTCCTCCTTCCATTGCTTGCAGGGGGCATAATCGGGGAATATTGGCACTCTTTGGTTCATTGTGTAACCCTTTGTCTATCTCCTTTTGGACTGTTTGGGTTGAAGGGGGAACCTTATTAGTTGGAGAAGGAGTTGGGGGGACGCTAGTGTAGGGAGGTAGACTCTGAGGGCTCCCTATGGGGCAAAAATCATACTTTTTACATAATTGCGAGTTGTCTCTTAATGAAAAGAAAGTTTGTGCATATGGCACTTCACTCCATTTGCCTTTTTTTTCCTACAAAAGATGTCTAGCTGTAAGATGGTGTTATAATTTATACTTCCCTCAGAAGGCCAGGTTTCTCCCCCTTGAAAAAGATATCGAGGCCAAGCTGTACTGCAGAAGAATGTAAGTCATTTCTTTTGTAGCGTCTGAGGGTCAAATTGGTTCCAATTCTCCAGAATACATCTTAGGAGTGTTTTTGCTTTGGGGGGAACGTTTCCCATCTGAAAAAAGAACATAGGGATGCCAGCACTCCTAGTTATTTTCCGATGAGCATTAGTCTTAGAGTATTCTCTATGGTCCGAATGCTTATTCCTTTCCAGGGTGCATAACCACCCATGGACCTCTCCTTATCAGATTAGTTATGGTCACCAATGTAGCAGTCCTGCACCCCTTTTCCCACCTTTCTTGACCACAGAGAAAGGGGACTGGACTGCTGGATTCCAGTGGTCCTTAACCAGCATGCCCAACATTGCCTTTGCACTCAGAGGTGAGTCCTAGAGCTGGATTGGGTTCCTGAGTATTTCAAAACAACCAAGCTGCCCAATCAAGATGCATTCCCATAAAACAGTTCTAAAGCAAATTCATTTCAGAGAGTGTGTATGTAACCTTTTGAGTCAGGATTGAGATAGTCTTTTTTGATTCTGTAAGTGCTTTAAGGTTTGGCTGAGTTCAAACAGCTCACACTCTTGAGGAGAGGAATTTTTAGGCAATTTTTCTAGCTCTGCTTCCACAAGAGTCTCCGTATCAATTACTGAATCCCCTTTGTCGTTTTTTCCCCAACCACCTGGGAAGAACTATCTATTGTCCTGTCCTGAAGGGAGTTCCTCCTAGGTCTGGTTGGACCTTTGTATGGTAACTAAGATTTAAATCCTCTGTTAGGAAATTGTCAAAAAGACTAGAAGGACTCAAATGCATCCAAACCCTCAATTTCAGGTTCATAAGTCATTCTATAAGCACTTTGATCAGCCAGTGCCTGAGTTTCCACCCTCAACTAATATCTTATTTGCTCAACTAGCTGAAAACACAGCTGGCAGCTTTAAAATTTCCTCATGCTATGTATGTACAGAAACTAATATGGAGAACAAGTGGCCATGGGAGTCAAAGAAATTAATGCCACAAGATAACTTCAGTTCGCTTAAACCTGACAGTGAACCAACAGCCTCAGCCAGTGTTAGTTGTTAAAAACCTTCATAATTGGAAAGTGAAAGCCCAGCACAAACACATTCCTCCATATATCTCCCAACTCCCTGAGCCCAGCACAAACACATTCCTCCATATGTCCCTCAACTTTAGAAAAACAACACCTGGGAAATCTCCAATAAGGACACAGCGGGAACCAATAAAAAATGCTAAATGTATAGTGTTAACCAATTATAGTGCTGTAACCAAAAGAATTCCCTTGCTCCTCTGTAACTTTACATATCCTGTTTACATCAAGCTATAAAAAGGCAAGCACTCGCATTGTTCAGGGCCCTCTTGTGTGCTGTGGAATGGAGGGACCAAGGTCGAACTTGCAGTAAAAGATCCTTGCCGCTTGGCTTTGACTCTGGACTCTGGTGGTCTTCTTTGGGGAACAAACGGTCTGGGCATAACATCTGGGGGCTCGTCTGGGATTCCCCAAGCCCACTAGACCCCTGGTCAACGGATCTACCAGGATCGATCTGCTGATAGGTGAGCCGGCTCGTCTCTGTTTGTCTGTCTGTGTCTGTTCTGAACCTGTATCTGTGACTCGCGAGGTCTGAAATTGAGGCTGACGCAGTCCTGGCGGACGCGCTATAGGACGGTCAGCGGAGACAGGTGGGAGATGTCCCCTGGCTCTCATCTGATCTAGATTTCTAACTGAACTGATTCTGACCCGGGCTTCTGGAGCGCGCTTGCGGCTAGATATTATTAATACGCCAGATTTCCTTTACAGGAATTCTAACCCATATTCTTTTGCAGGAAGAGACTACAAATTATTACAGGATGGGTAATACCCAGAGCACTCCCCTATCTCTCCTTACAAGTAATTTCAAGGATGTTAGAGCAAGGGGCCATGATCTTAGTATGGAAATCAGGAAGGGAAAGCTAATTACTCTGTGTCGCTCCGAATGGCCTGCCTTTGATGTGGAGTGGCACCCAAAGGGACGTTCCGACTTCCTGTCATCACTAGAGTAAAGTCCAAGATTTTCCTACCTGGGCATGCAGGCCACTCAGATCATATCCCACATATCCTCATATGGCAGGACCTTGTTGAGAACCCGCCCCCTTGGCTGTCCCCTTTCCAATTAGCCCCTGAACCCTGTAAGGCACTGGTTGCTCGGCCGCTAAAATCCAAGCAACCGACCGCCCCCCCATCCTGTTCTACCTGATAGCGGGGACCCAGTGTTGACAGAATCCCCTCCATACCCCTCCGGGCCCCAGGCTCCAGCCCCCTGGGCTGAGCCACGGGAAGGAGCGGGCGGATGGGAGGCGGCCGGCGCACCCGGACCTGCTGAAAGTGAAAGTAACTTTGAAGGGCCGGTGGGGCGGATGCAAGGGCGCACTTTGCGGGCTAGCCCCCCTCAACCGCCTGACTCCACAGTGGCTCTACCCCTTCGGGAAATAGTACCCCCAGATGACACGGGAATCCCCAGGCTCCAGTACTGGCCATTCTCTACCAGTGGTCTGTATAACTGGAAGACCCAGAGTGTTCGGTTTTCAGACATCCCCAAAGATTTAATGACTTTACTGGATAGTGTCATGTTCACCCACCAGCCCACTTGGGATGATTGTCAGCAGCTCCTCTGAATCTTGTTCACAACGGAGGAGAGAGAAAATTCAGGTAGAAGCTAGAAAGCTGGTCCCGGGGGACGACGGTCAACCAACTGCCAACCCCGACCTCATAAATGCGACTTTTCCTCTGACCAGGCCGGCGTGGGACTACAACACGGCAGAAGGTAGGGGACCGCTACACCTTTATCGCCAGACTCTAATGGCGGGTCTCCGGGCAGCTGCTCGCAAGCCCACTAATTTGGCTAAAGTATACTCTGTTCTGCAGGGAAAGACAGAGAGCCCAGCTACCTACTTAGAAAGATTAAGGGAAGCTTTTAGACAGTACACCCCCATAGACCCAGAGGCTCCAGGAAGTCAGGCAGCTGTTGTAATGTCTTTTGTAAATCAGGCGGCCCCAGACATTAAAAGGAAACTCCAGAAATTAGAAGACTTAGAGGGAAAGCGGATTCAGGACCTCCTTCAGATAGCCCAGTGGGTTTACAATAACAGAGATACTCCAGAGGAAAAGCAAATAAAGGCTACTGAAAAAATGACCAAGGTCCTTGCAGCAGTAGTACAGAAAGAGCATCTACAGCCAGAGAACACCCAACCTAGGAGGTTCCCCAGACATGATAATCTGAGCAAAGACCAATGTGCCTACTGTAAGGAAGCTGGCCACTGGGTAAGAGACTGCCCCAAAAAGAAATAACGAGGACAGGGACCCCCTAGGTCTACACCCATACTAGTCACTCAAGATGAAAACTAGGGAAGATGGGGTTCGGACCCCCTCCCCGAACCTAGGGTAACTTTGCAAGTGGAGGGGTCCCCAGTTCAGTTCCTGGTCGATACGGGAGCACAGCACTCAGTCCTAGTTAAAACTAATGGAAAATTATCCTCCAAGTCCTTGTGGGTACAAGGGGCCACAGGAATTAAGAAATACCCCTGGACAACACAAAGAACAGTAAACCTTGGAGCCAGGATTGTAACCCATTCTTTCCTGGTTATCCCTGAGAGCCCCTGTCCCCTACTAGGGAGAGACCTGCTAACTAAAATGGGAGCACAGATCCATTTCCTCCCTGAGGGGCCCGTCGTGACCAACTCCCCAAATCAGCCCGTGTCCGTCCTGACTATAACCCTAGAGGATGAGTACCGGCTCCACCAGGAGTGAGCGGCCCCTGACCAGGACATAGCAACCTGGCTCCAGCAATATCCAGGAGCTTGGGCGGAAACGGGGGGCTTAGGACTAACAAAACACCGTCCTGCTTTGTTTGTTGAACTTAAGCCTGGGACAGACCCCGTGGGGGTATGCCAATACCCGATGCCCCTAGAGGCCAAAGAAGGGATTGCACCACATATTCGCCGGCTGCTCGACCAAGGGGTCATTCGCCCATGTCACTCGCCCTGGAATACTCCATTGTTGCCGGTACAAAAACCTAATAGCGGAGAATACAGACCTGTACAAGACTTGAGAGAAGTCAATAAGAGGGTTATGGACATACATCCAACCGTGCCTAACCCGTACACCCTCCTGAGTACCCTAAACCCTAAACATCAATGGTACACTGTTTTAGATTTGAAAGATGCTTTCTTCAGTTTGCCTTTAGCCCCTCAGAGCCAAAAGCTCTTCGCCTTCCAGTGGACTGACCCTGAGAGGGGCATAAGTGGCCAACTGACATGGACCAGACTGCCGCAGGGATTCAAAAACTCTCCTACCCTGTTCGACGAGGCCCTCCATGAAGACCTGGGTGAGTACCGACGCAAACACCCTGAAATAACCTTACTACAGTATGTTGATGACCTCCTGATTGCTGCTGAGACCCAAGAAGCTTGTATTCAAGGGACCAAGGGTCTCTTACAAGCTCTAGGGAATCTAGGCTACCGAGCCTTGGCAAAGAAAGCTCAAATCTGTAAATCAGAAGTGACATATCTGGGGTACCTGCTAAAAGGAGGGCAGCACTGGTTAACAAATGCCCGGAAGCAGACTGTTCTGCAGATCCCCAGGCCACAATCCACCCGACAAGTAAGGGAATTCCTGGGGTCGGCGGGATTTTGTAGACTATGGATACCTGGGTTTGCAGAACTGGCTAAACCCTTGTATCAGGCAACACGGGGGCAGCAGCCATTTAATTGGACAGAAGAAGCCGAGTCGGCTTTCCAACAGATCAAAACCACCCTACTCTCTGCACCTGCATGGGGACTACCTGATGTCACTAAGCCCTTCCACTTATACGTGGATGAGAGCAAGGGTGTCGCCAAGGCGGTAATAACTCAGAACTTAGGCCCCTGGCGGAGGCCAGTTGCCTATTTGTCAAAGAAATTAGACCCAGTGGCTGCTGGGTGGCCCCCTTGTCTCCGAATGATTGCGGCCACGGCCCTGATGGTACAAGATGCTAATAAACTTGTCATGGGTCAAGAATTATGGGTCGTTACCCCACACGCCATCGAGGGTGTACTCAAACAGTCACCTAATTGATGGATAAGTAACGTCCAGCTCACCCACTACCAAGGACTACTACTAAATCCCCTCAGGATAACTTTCCTGCCCCCAACAACTTTAAATCCTGCCTTGCTGCTGCCCAACCCAGACCTGGACGCCCTGCTCCATGATTGCACTGAGATACTAGCTCAGGTGCACAGAGTTCAAGAGGACCTGCAGGACCCACTTCCTGACGCTGACCTAGTCTCGTTCACTGATGGGAGCAGCTTCGTACACCAAGGCCAGAGGTACGCTGGAGTGGCAGTGACTTCAGAGAGTGAGGTAATCTGGGCGGAACCCCTGCCCCCGGGGACATCGGCCCAGAAGGCTGAACTGATAGTGCTCACCCAAGCTCTTACCTTAGGGGCAGGGAAGAAACTGACAGTATACACAGACAGCCGATATGCTTTTGCTATGGTGCACATACATGGGGTCATTTACAGGGAGTGAGGGTTACTAACGGCTGAAGGAAAAGAGATAAAAAACAAGCAAGAGATCCTAGCCCTGTTAACATCCCTATGGAGACCAGAAAAATTGGCTATTGTACATAGCCCAGGGCATCAGAAACCAACCACTCCAATTGCTCAAGGCAACTTTCTGGCAGACCAAACTGCAAGGAGTGTGGCAAAGGCTCCCAGCCAGCTCCTTGCACTCCAGCTCCCTGATCCGGGCCCTCGGGACTTGCCATATCTCCCTGATTATTCAGAACAAGATCTCCAGTGGATCGACAAACTTCCTCTGAAACAGATCCAGAATGGGTGGTGGACTGATACTAATGACCAAACCATGCTACCAGAAAAATTAGGACAACAAGTGTTAGAACACATCCACCGAACCACCCACCTGGGTGCCCGGTGGATGATAGACTTGATCAGACGCTCCAAGCTCAAAATCAGACATATAGCCGAGACGGCCAGCAGCATCGTGACAAGTTGCAAAGTCTGCCAGCTTAACAACGCCTACCCCCAATCCCAGGCTGCAACGGGAACAAGGCTCAGGGGAACCAGGCCCGGTATCTACTGGGAAGTAGATTTTACTGAGATAAAGCCAGGAAAATACAGGTATCGGTACTTACTTGTCTTTGTAGATACTTTTTCAGGGTGGACTGAAGCATTTCCAACCAAAACAGAAACTGCTCAGGTTGTAGCAAAGAAAATTCTGGAAGATATCCTCCCCAGGTATGGCTTCCCCGTCCAGATAGGGTCAGATAATGGGCTGGCCTTCGTCGCTAAGGTAAGTCAGGATTTGGCTTCCATCCTTGGGGCAAATTGGAAACTACATAGAGCTTACAGGCCTCAGAGTTCAGGACAGGTAGAAAGGATGAATCGGACCTTAAAAGAGACCTTAACTAAATTGACTATGGAGAGTAGCGCTAATTGGGTGGTCCTTCTCCCCTACGCTCTGTTCCGGGCCCGTAATACCCCTTACAGACTGGGCCTTACCCCTTACGAAATTATGTATGGCAGACCCCCACCCCTGGTTCCCAGCCTAAAAGATGATCTGCTCAAATCTGAAGCAGAAAATGTCTCTGAACTCTTATTTTCCCTACAAGCCTTGCAGAAAATTCATCAAGAGATCTGGCCCAAGCTGAAGGAACTATATGAGACCGGTCCCCCACCGACACCCCATCCGTGCCAGCCGGGAGACTGGGTCCTGGTTCAGCAACACTGACAAGAGACCCTAGAACCCAGGTGGAAAGGACCACTCCAGGTACTCCTGACCACACCCACCACCCTGAAGGTAGAAGGCATCGCGTCATGGATCCATTACACCCACGTCAAGCCAGTGGACCCAACCTCCGACCTTCTGGGGCCAATCATGGCGGCGGCTGAAGCACCGGACACGTGGACTGTGGACAAACCCCTTAAAACTCACCCTGCGCCGGCAGCATAGCTCACTGCAAACATGAAGTTAGGTAGTCTAACCCTAACGTTAGTCGCCCTAGTGGCCACTAGAGAAATCACAAAACCAGCTTCCAATGCCTTTGTCTGGAGATTCTGGCTTTATGAAAACCAAACCCACCCTGGACAACCTCATAAGCCTGGGAAATTATTGGCCAGTGCAGATTGCCCCTCCTCAGGGTGCAATAGCCCAATTCTACTAAATTTTACTGGTTTTCAAATAGCCAAACCTATGACACCAATAATATGCTTTGAGTTTGATCAGACTACATACAATTATAAACACTATTGTTGGCATCAAAATGACGGCTGTCCTTATAACTATTGTAACATCCATAGATTCCATTAATGGAGAGAGAAAGAACAGTTAGACCCTAAGTGGGCCTTCCATCGTAGACGGGACGGAGACTTTTCATATACATGGATAGTTAGAGACCCCTGGAACTCCCGCTGGACCACGCCTCAACATGGGGATGTATACTACTCCTCCTCCTCCACATGGCCTAGCAGTCACGTCTATCTGTGGCGAGGTCTAGTGCAGGTACTGCCCCTGGTCCATGGAAATATCCAACGACAAGAAAACAGACTAACACAAGACTTACGTTCTTTCTCCTGGTTAAAATTATTACAAGAAGGACTAGAACTTGCTAACCTTACAGGACTTCACAGCCTGTCTGGCTGCTTTCTGTGTGTCACTCTAGGGCGTCCACAGCTAACCGCTGTCCCTCTGCCATGGGGATCCTCTACCTCTGCCCAAGCTAACAACCTCTGAAACCTCTCATATGCCCCTATCCTTAACGTGTCCCTATACCTAAACCCCGGTCAGGAGAAGTTGCCCTACTGTTTCTCAGGAACAAATTCCAGCCTTTGCAGCATCACTGCAATGCCCCCTAATATCACCCTAAGGGCTCTGCCGGGCATATTCTTCTGGTGTAATGGAATATTATCTAAGAACCTATCTAGTCCCTCTGTTACCAACCTACTGTGTCTTCCTGTCACATTAGTTCCCCGGTTGACTCTACTAACTGCCAGCGAGTTCCTAGTGTACACTGGTAACTGGACTAGTACTGCTATTCACCCAGTCCCTAGACCGAGACCTGCACGAGCCATATTTCTCCCCCTCATTGCGGGAATCTCCTTCACCGCATCCCTCATTGCGGCCGGACTGGCGGGGGGAGCCGTAGGTCACACCCTCATAGAAAGCAACAAGTTGTACCAACAATTTGCCATTGCTATGGAGGAGTTGGCTGAGTCCCTTGCCTCCCTTCAGCAGCAGCTCACGTCCCTAGCTCAGGTAACCTTGCAGAACCAGAGGGCCCTAGACCTACTCACTGCTGAAAAAGGTGGTACATGTATGTTTCTAAAAGAAGACTGTTGTTTCTACATAAATGAATCAAGGCTTGTAGAGGACCGGGTCCAACAGTTACGCAAGTTAAACATAGAAGTAAAAACACGGCAGTTTGCTTCAGCTGCAGACCAATGGTGGAATTCCTCTGTGTTTTCCTTGTTATCCCACTTCCTTAGACCCCTGCTAAGTCTACTATTTCTGTTTACCGTAGGACCGTGTGTTTTTAACAGAATTTTACAATTTGTCAGGGAAGGATTTGACACCGTACAGCTCATGGTCCTCAGAGCCCAATACCAACCTGTAAACGCTGAAACAGAATCAGACTTATAAGACCCAAGATTGGCTCTAGAGTTACCTAAGAGAAGTGGGGAATGAAAGTCCAGTACAAACACATTCCTCCATATATCTCCCAACTGCCTAAACCCAGCACAAACACATTCCTCCATATATCTCCCAACTCCCTGAGCCCAGCACAAACACATTCCTCCATATATCTCCCAACTCCCTGAGCCCAGCACAAACACATTCCTCCATATGTCCTTCAACTTTAGAAAAACAACACCTGGGAAATCTCCAATAAGGACACAGCGGGAACCAATAAAAAATGCTAAATGTATAGTGTTAACCAATTATAGTGCTGTAACCAAAAGAATTCCCTTGCTCCTCTGTAACTTTACATATCCTGTTTACATCAAGCTATAAAAAGGCAAGCACTCGCATTGTTCAGGGCCCTCTTGTATGCTGTGGAATGGAGGGACCAAGTTCGAACTTGCAGTAAAAGATCCTTGCCGCTTGGCTTTGACTCTTGACTCTGGTAGTCTTCTTTGGGGAACAAACGGTCTGGGCATAACAAAAGCACTGTAATGCCTGATGGGAAAAGGCTTTTGCAGAGACAGTAGGAGAACCCACCTGCTTAGGGCAACAGTATTATGACGAGACTAAAAACAAAACTCTATGGAGAAATGCCTGAATGACTCCTACTTATCAGATCCAAACACTTTCTCCCCATTCTCTGCTCTAAGCTACACTTGGCATCAGCTAGAAGCTCCAAATGCTTGAAAGGCACCCCCTGGCCTATATTGGATTTATGGATCATGGGCATACTGTCAACTGCTGGCTGGCTAAATGGACAGGGGCATGTGTATTGAAAACAAACAAATGAACCTTCTTTCTAATTCCTCTGAAGCAAGGGAAACCCTTAGAATATCCAGTTTATAATAAAAATAGAAGAAGAACTTTAAAAAGCATAATCACAAAAATAAACCCAAATATCAAAAAAGGATGTGGACATAGGAGACTAAAAGGGTAATATATGGCCTCCTGAAAGAATCATTAAATGCTATGGGCCAGCTACCTGGGGGCAAGAAAGGTCATGAGGGTACCACACCACAATCTATATCCTCAACCACATCATAAAGTTGCAGGCAGTCCTTGATATCATAACCAACGAATCATCAAGGGCATTAGATTTATTGGCAATACAAGCAACACAAATGAGAAATGCTATATATCAAAATAGGCTAGCTTTAAATTACCTCTTTGCCTTAGAAGAAGGAGTATGTGGAAAATTTAACCAATTCTTGCCTAGAAATCCATAGTAATGGCCAAGAAATTCACAATAATTGTCATAGAAATCACAGCTACAATGCGTAAGCTGGCCCATGTTCCAGTTCAGACTTGGTCTAGGTAGTCCCCGGATGCCTTGTTTGGAAGATGATTCTCAGCCTTTGAAAACTTCAAAACCCGTATTAGTAGGCTATTGCTTATTCTCGGCACTTGCCTCTTCCTCCCTTGCCTTTTGTCCGGGTTTATTAGTAGTATTCAGTAAACTATGGAGGCAATAGCAGCCCAATACACTGCCACCAAGTTGATGGTATTAACCAGCTATCAACCACTGCCAGTAGAAGAAGAAACTCAGCTCCGCAAAGAGGTGGCAAATACTGGTGCTTTCTATTAACATCTCTGTTATAAAAACCACTGAAGTGGAGAATGAAATAGGAATCAAAAGAAATTAAAGAGTGTGTAAGCAGAAACTCAGTTGTATGTAAGAAAACCCAACTCACCTTTAAAAACGAACTGCTTGTTTTTCTGTGGCCAGTGAATCTTCTCTCCTCCCTTCCCATGCATTTTGAAGACGCTGTTTCCCTAGCTGTGCAGTTGCAAGGTCACTAGACAGATAAATTCAAGTCACAGAACAGGTTTTTCCTTGAAAAGTAAGAAATGATATAATGCATGTCTCAGCTGAATAGCTGTCTTTGTTTCTTGCTTCTGTATTATGATTCCCCCTGCACAAATCTCCCCCGACCCACAAAATGCTTAAAAGGTAACTTAACTCTTTGTTCAGGTCTCAGTCCTTTGGATGTTAATCAAACTGGGTTGGTGCACCTAAATAATTAATAAATATCCTCCTGAACCCCATTGGTCTCTCTGATTCCTTAAAATCCTGCAACCTACAGACTTCTCAACTATTGACTCACACATTCTTTTCTTGCACACAGGAAGTCCACATGTAAAACTGTGCTTGAAACTATTCTATTTGAAGGGTATCTCTGTGCCCTAGGATCCAGATAATCCCTTACTTTTTAAATTCTTGCTTTTTTTAATGGCTCACAGTATGATGTTATCAAAAATTAGGCAAATATTCTCATATTTTCTTAATTTTACAAGGGGAGAATTATTGTCCTCATATCATTATATTCTGGAAAGACCACAATGAGCACCTCTGGACCTGATTGATTGTTATTTTGGGGTCCACTGCAGGGCTGTATACTAAGGGACAGTGGTCATTCTGAGTTCACAGAAAAAACCTGACATGAAAGGGGATGTTTTGCTAGATACGCGACCTGGTGAACAGGGCTGAAAAATGAGATCTGCTGACGACTTTCTCATCCAGCTTAGGGTCTTGATGGCTCTTTTTAATCAGAGTTTTAAAAGCTGGCCTCATGTCCTGAGTTGAGAAAATCCAAAATTGTTTATTTCCTATAGACTTTTTGGTGGAAAATCTCTTTTCCATGGACTTTTAAACTAATTATTTACAATACATACCCTATGTCTTGTAATAAAGGTGTCAGCCATCTTCAAAATGTGTTTTTAGAAATACAGTGTTTTTAAGCTGTATTAACTAAAGATATAATCATTTATATTCACTTTGAGTCTCTAGGATAAATATTAGACTTAAATTGTTACTTCTCATAAAGTCTCAGTGTTTGCTAAATCTAGTGTTTTGCACATAAAAAAATCAAGAAACTGTTTAAAATAATATTAGGAAATATTTGTATTTAATTAGCTTTTATAATAAAGTTTTTATTATTTTTCTTTTTATTTCTTAGATATAGATACTCAAATTTCTACAAACTGAAAAATGTAATGTACTTACTTTAAAATACTACTGGAATAATTGAAGTTGATAGTTAAAAATGAAAAATAAAAGTATGATAATTGCTGAAGTTTTGTGATGGGTATGTATGATAAATGTATGTTTGCTAAAGCTTTTTATTTTTATAACTTTTAAATAAATAATTTAATAATTTTATGGAAACTTTCACATACTCTACATTAGCCATGTTTTGTAATAAAAACAAGTCAAACATCTGCTCACATGTTTTATCAATAAATTTAGGAGTTCAATAATGGATTCAAGTGCTGAAATTGGTTACAAATGAGGGAAAAATGCGCAGCTTTCTAATTGGTCTTACACTAAAAGTACCTGCAACTATAGATATGGGGGCCACCAACACACTTTATTTAACATTTTTTCTCTGAGTCATTTTTGGTAAGGGATATTTTAACCTTATGATGACATCATTACAAATTTTGAATAATCTGTGACTCAGAGTGGTCTTCAATAAAGTACTATTATTTTATTCACATTTCTGGCCTGGTAAATCTAACCAGATAATTTCTATCCATTAATACCTTTTACAAACTTAAATTTTTTCTTATAACTATTTGCTATGAACATTTTAATGATGTAACTATATCTTTGTCTTTTCCTCTTAATTTAACATGCCTTGAGATGAACAATAAATGGGTTTGGTTTTTAGAGTCTGTGACTTAGTTCTCCAAAAATCAACAGTAGTACATTTTATTTTTGACATGTTTCCTTTGGAAACATTTTACTGGAATATGATTTTATAACAAAACCATCACATGTTTTAAGTGTACAATTCCAAGTTTTTAAAGCATGCTTACAGACAACCATAATCACAATCTAATTTTGAAATAACTTTATTACCATGGAAAAAGAAATTCAGCCCTTTTGTACTTACGGATTTTATTACCCTGGTCACAGGCAATCATTAATCTGTTTTCATATATAATCCTTTTATTAAAAGTTATTTTATGTGAAATCATAAATTACCTGCTCATTCGGGTTTGGTTTCTTTTAACTTACTTTGATAATTTTGAGGTTTGTTCCTGACATAGCAGGTATCATTGTTTCATTTGTTTTAATTTGGCAAATAGTATTCTATTGCATGGACAGAAGCACATATTACTTTTTCCTTTTACTATTTAATGAATATTTTGGTTTTATTCCTTTGGGGCTATTATAAATACCACCGCTTTGATCATTTGCATTTGATTCTTTGTGTAGTCATAGGCTTTCATTTCTTTTGAGTACATAACAGGGAGTAAAATTTCTTTCTTTCTTTCTTTTTTTTTTTTTTTTTTGGTGAGACAGAGTCTCGATGTGTCACCCAGGCTGGAGTGCAGTGGCCGGATCTCAGTTCACTGCAAGCTCCGCCTCCTGGGTTCATGCCATTCTCCTGCCTCAGCCTCCCGAGTAGGTGGGACTACAGGCGCCTGCCACCTTGGCCGGCTAGTTTTTTGTGCTTTTTAGTAGAGACGGGGTTTCACCATGTTAGCCAGGATGGTCTCGATCTCCTGACCTCGTGATCCGCCCGTCTCGGCCTCCCAAAGTGCTGGGATTACAGGCGTGAGCCACCACGCTGGCCAGAGAGTAAAATTTCTGAGTCATATGGTGATACTCTTTATAACATTTAGAATAATTGCCAAATTGTTTTTTAAAGTGGTTGTTTTTTAGATTGCCACATACAGTCTTTGAAGCTTTCATATTTTTGATATCTGGCAATTTTTTAAAAACATTACATTTACTAAGATTCTGGCAATAAGACACAGCATACCAAGCTTGCCACTCAACTTGTTATTGCAAGTCTCAGCTTCAATATGAAGCCTTTTTATTTTTTCTTAAATCAAAACCCTGCTTTTTACATGCTAAATATCTTGGCAAGTAGGCCATTGAACACAGTAATGAACTTAAGACAGCAAGAGTGAGGAGTTAACAAAAGCTGAACATTGCAGCCTAACAAAATTCATACAAAAAACAAACTGTCACTGGTTACATAAAATTTTCCTGACTGGTTAAAACTTAGTGTAAAACATGGATTTTAGAATATTTAGCTCTCAAGTTCAAAAAGAACCAGCGTCTATTTAAAATAATTCCTCTCCCAAACCAAAGTGTATTCAAAATTAATTCAAATGACATAACACATTCTAATGCTAAAAAATATTCATTATCACTGAAGTGTAGGTAAATCTCAGAGCTTTTGGGGCTTTCTCATGCTGCAAATGGCTGTTTCTCTGGTTCACTCAAAGCAGCATATGACAACATCCACGGATAACACTAAGCTCAGTAAAGGGCAAGACTGCTGGTAGCCAGCTCTGACCTCCCCGTGAAGTATTGCTACTGTGTCCATAATATAGGGTGTGTGAGGATCAAAGGCACAGTATTCTGCTAGCTAAAGAGATAGAAAAACACCCCCCAACCCTAAAAGTTCCTTCCCCTGGTAAATAAAAGTATACGAGGGGAAAAAATTAAAATACACTTGTTTACAGAGTAAGAGTTTTGAAATATTAATGTAATCCCTCCTTCAAAAATTTTAACTAGAGTCATCTGGTCATTTCTGATTACATCTTAAAGGTACATCTAGATTCAGTTTCTGTTGGTTTATCCTTAGACACTTCTAGTCAAAAGTATTGATTTTATTCCCAAATATCTTAACCACTAGTATGACTGCAGTATATTATCTCACAGAGTTGTCAAGCACTGGAAGAAAAAAAAAAAATAGATATTCAAGCAGCAGCCAGCATTTATGGCCCTTTCACACAGTGACATCTGAGTGGCTACTGAATAGTCCAGGAATAATTCTAAAGACAAGAAAAGTCATGCATTTTAGTAAGTATGTTGTAGTTTTCACAATTGAAATTTCCTCAGGCATTGCACTTTCTTTATAAGGGAATCCTGATTTTTCTTAATGTTATAGTGAGTCAGGACTTGAACTAGCACCTTTCTTTTTCTTCTTCTTACTGTGTTTCTTATGCTTCTTTTTCTTTTTCATTTTTTCTGTTGTTTTTTCTCGTTCTTCACTGCTTTTCTTCTTTTTTGCTCGCACCTCCTCAATATACTCTGATTCTGACAAGGACTCAGATGATAAAGGTTTACCTTCAGAATACATCTTTCTCTTTTTGTTGAGTCCTTTCATATCCTTTTCTTTCTCAGTTCTATCTTTTGACTTTTTTTTCTTTTTAAAACTATCCTTTTTTTTTTTTTTTTTTTTTTTTTTGAGACGGAGTCTGGCTCAGTCGCCCAGGCTGGAGTGCAGTGGCGCGATCTCGGCTCACTGCAAGCTCCGCCTCCCGGGTTCACGCCATTCTCCTGCCTCAGCCTCCCGGGTAGCCGGGACTACAGGCGCCCGCCACCTCGCCCGGCTAATTTTTTGCATTTTTAGTAGAGACGGGGTTTCACCGTGTTAGCCAGGATGGTCTCGATCTCCTGACCTCGTGATCCGCCCGCCTCGGCCTCCCAAAGTGCTGGGATTACAGGCGTGAGCCACTGCGCCCGGCCTTAAAACTATCCTTACTGTCTGGTTCAGTTTCTGACATGGAGCTTTCAGAAGATTTATGTGAACGGTTCTTATTTTTCTTTCTCCATTTTTCTTGTTTCTTATCCTCATCTTCAGAATCAGAACTGCTGGAAGAATCAGAGCTTGATGAAGAAGAAGAAGAATACCTACCAGACGTCTTTTCTTTTTTCTTTCTCTGTCTTTTTTTGGATGAGCTTTTACTTCCACTTAATAATTTCTCCCTGTGTTTTTCCAGTTCTTCCTTCCAGTTCTCATTCATTTTTTTCCTTCAAATTCAGCCAAAGCCTTGGAGCTTTTCTTTTTCTTTTCTAGTTGCTCTTTTACTTCTTCCCAGGTAGGCCTTCATCAATTCAGATAATATTGTATTGTTGGCCCTGAAGACTGGACTGGACCCTTTGATCTTGCCATTGCTATTGGGTTCATATAGGCCACCCGATTGTCCCGCTTCCCCATGGTGCTGGATTGAGTGCACAGTCGCATGCCCGGCAAACTTTTTTATTGTCTCTTTGTTACAGCTATTTTAGTAAGTATCTCATTGAGCTTTTGCATTTCTCTACATTAATATGTTGCATATTTTAAATTTATTGACAATTTTTGCTTTTCATTTGTAGAAATTTTAAATTCAAGTTCTTTGCATATTTTTCAAGTGTCAATTTTCTATTTATTATTGACCTATAAGACTTTATAGATTTGAGCAACATGGCTGAATAGACACACCAAGGTGGAACAGCTACCACCAAGGGAACAGGATGACTGGCTCATGCTTAACAGAGGGCAGGTACTGAGAGGGGATGGAGGAAAGACACAAAAGCTGAACTGAAGGTTCGGAATCTGGGAACTCTGCACAAGGCTAAAGCACAGTGGAACTCATTTCTGGCCCCCAGTGACTGTGGGAAAACAGGTGAGTTTAACTGGCAAGGAGCTACCTGCTTTCCCCACTAGCCTCTGGAATCCCAGTGGCAGAGATCCCTGACCATCAAGAAAAATGAGTTGAAAGGAAGAGCTGCTTAGAGAAGTGATAGGGGCAGCACACCAGCCAGTGCAGAGCCCAGAGGGTTTGGTGCAGGAGCATCTGTAGTGAAGTATGTCCAGGGATGTCCATACCTATAAGCTTAACTTGCTCCCGTAAGACACGTTAGCCCTAGGGGAAGTTTTGGACATAAACTCTACAAGGTGGTCTGGCCCATCAGATGGGGCTGTTTTGACCTGAGCACTTCTTAGTCTGCTGGCCTTTCCTGTGGCCCCAATATGGCCATGCCTGCTTGCAGTGCAGCCTTGGGTGCCCCAGTGGCCTATGTCATAGCTCCTGAACTGGCAGATCCTGCCTCACCAGTAGACAAGTCCAGTGGGGTGGCCCCATCCAGGCATCAGCCTGCCTGCTGCCTCTCCTCACTGTAGTTTCCCCCCAAGGACCATGGCCACCCCACGCATCACTGTGCTGGTGTGTGTGTGTGTGCACGCATGGAACGATCTTGCCTTCCTTCCCTGTCAGTGCACGTGTGCACATGTATTCTGTCCTGGCACTGCTGTTGGTAGGAGTGTACTCCAGGTCCCCATCCCTGCTATACCACCTTTGCAGTCAGAGCCTTGGTGTACACAGAGCCCACCAGCCCCATGACAACCAGCACCCTGCCCTTTTGCCAACACTGCCATTTGAGTACAACTAAGCACAAAGAACAGCAGACCCTCCTCAGCCCTGAGCAGCATACTCTCCTCAGCCCTAAGCAGCAGATTCTCCTCAGCCCTGAGCAGCCACCTTCACCTGCATGAATACACATAAAGCCACTTGACTGAGTAAACTTTATACCACAATTCAACAATTAAGGTCAGCAAATAGAATAAAAGAAGAAATCCAAAAGTCAACAACTTCAAAGATTAAAGAAATATCACCCCACAAAGGTAAGAAAGAACAAGCACAAAAATTCTGACAACTCAAAAGCCAGAGTTCCTTTCTTCCTCCAAATGGCCACACTACATCTCCAGTAAGGTTCTAAACCAGTCCAAGATGGCTAAAATGACAGAAGTAGAATTCAGAATATGACTAGAAATAAAGATAATTAAAATGCAGAAGTACCTTGAGACTCAATTCAAAAATGTTAAGAATCTTTTCTTAACTTTTTAATAAATAATAATACAGGACCGGACAGAAAAAATAGCCAGTATTAAGTGCATAACTAACCTGAGAGCTGATAAAACACACTAAATTTTTTAATAATAAATTCACAAGTATTAATAGCAGAATAGGCAAAGGTAAGAAAGAATCTCAGAATTTGAAGAGTGGCTATTTGAAATAAGACATTCAGACAAAAATAAAGAAAAAAGAAAATTGAAAACCCTCAAACCTCTGAGAAATATAAGATTATATAAAGAGACCAAATGAATGACCCACTGGTGTCCATGAAAGAGAAGGAGAGAATGGAAGCAATTTGAAAAATATGTTTTAGGATATCATTCATGAGAACTTCCCCAAGAGAGGCCAGCATTGAAATTCAGGAAAAGTAGAGAACCCTAGTAAGATACTCCACAAGAAAATGATCACCAAGACACATAATTATCAGATTCTTCAAGCATGAAATAAAAGAAAAAATGTGAAAGGCAGCTAGAGAGGAAGGTCAGGTCAATCACAAAGGAAAGATCATCAATGTAAAAGTAGACCTCTTATCAGAAATGCTACAAGCCAGAAGAGACCAATACCAATATTTAACATCCTTGAAGAAAATAAATTCCAATCAAGAATTTCACAGTTGGCCAAACTAAGCTTCATAAGTAAAGGAGAAATAAAATCCTTTTTAAACAGGCAAATTCTGAGGGAATTCATTACTATAAGACATGCCTTGCAAAAGCTTCCAAAGAAAGCACTAAATATAGAAAGAAAAAAACGTTATTAGCCACTAAAAAAGCACACTGAAGCACACAGACCAGTGACACACAAGCAAGTTTGCATAATAACAAGCTACCATTATGACAGGATCAAATGCACACATATCCATAATGATTATGAATGTAAATGGGCTGAAAGTTCCAATTAAAATGCACAGAGTGGTAAACTGGATAAAGAACAAAGACTCAATGATATGCTGTCATCAAGACTCATTTCACATGCAATAACTTTCATGGGCTCAAAATGAAGAGATAAAAAAACCTACCAACCAAATGGAAAACAGAAAAAAGAACAGGTTGCAACCCTAATTTTAGAGCAAACAGACTTTAAACCAACAAATATTTAAAAAGACAAAAAAGGCATTACAAAATGGTTAAGGGTTAAATTCAACAAGAATGTATATATATTCTTATTTAAAAAATATATAATATATACATATATTTAAATATATATATAATATATACATATATTTAAATGTATACAGTATTTTATTGAGAATTTTTGCATCGATGTTCATCAAAGATAAGACATTTTCCTTTTTGTTGTGTTACTTCCAGGTTTTGATATCAGAATGATGTTGGCCTCATGGGATGAGTAAGGAAGGAGACTTTCATTCTCAAATTTTGTGCAGTTTCAGTAGCAATGGTACCAAATTCTTCTTTGTATATCTGGTAGAATTTGGCTGCGAATTCATCTGTTCCTGGGCTTTTAAAAATTGGTAGCCTATTTATTACTGATTCAATTTTGGAGCTCATTATTGGTCTGTTCAGGGATTCAGTTTCTTCCTGGTTCAGTCTTGGAAAGGTGTATATGTCCAGGAATTTATTTATTTATTCTAGGTGTTCTAGTTTTTTGCATAAAGCTGTTCATAATATTCTCTAATGTTTATTTAAATTTCTGAGAAGTCAGTGGTAATATCCCTTTTGTTGTTTCTGATTGTTTTTATTTGAATCTTCTCTTTTTTCTTCTTTATTAGTCTAGCTAGTAGTCCAGCTTTTTAAAAAAACCTACTCTTGGATTCATTAATCTTTTAGATTTTTTTGTGTGTCCTAATCTCTTTCAGTTTAGTTCTGATTTTGCTTATTTCTTTCTTCTGCTAGATTTGAAGTTGGCTAGTTTTTCATTCTCTAGATCTTTCAGTTGTGATGTTGAGTGGCTAAATTGAGATATTTATAACATTTTGTGGTGGTTGTTCAGCACCATCAATTTTTCTCTCAGCGCTGACTTACTTGTGTCTCAGGGATCCTGGTATGTTTTGTGTTTGTTCTCAAAAGTTTCAAGTAACTTTTGGTTGATGCCATAATTTCATTATTTAACCAAAAGTTATTCAGGAGTGAGTTATTTAATTTTTATGTAATCATGTGGTATTGAGTCTTGGTTTTCTCAACCTTTATCTCCAATTTTATTGTACTGTGGTCTGGGAGAGTGGTTGTCATAATTTGAATTCTTTTATATTTACTGAGGATTGTTTTATGTCTGAATATGTGGTTGATTTTAGAGTATGTGCCATGTGGCAATGAGAATGTATATATTGTTGTTTTGGTGAAGAGTTCTGTAGGTGTCTATTACAGCCATTTAATCCAGTGTTGCATTCAGATCCTGAATATCTTAAGCCAACATCATACTGAATGGACAAAACTGGAAACATTTCCCTTGGAAACTGGTACAAGACAAAGATGTCCTCTCTCACCACTCCTATTCAACATAGTATTGAAAGTCCTGGTCAGAGCAATCAGAAAAGAGGGGAAAAAAAGCACATCCAAATAAGAAGAGAGGAAGTAAAACCACCTGTTTACAGATTGTTTTAGTCAGTATTCTGTGTTTATGGAATGGAAGGATCAATATTAAAATGTTCATGCTACACAAAGCAAGCTATGGATTCAATGCAATTTCTGTGAAAATAGTATTGACATTCCTCACACAAATAGAAAGAGCAGGTCTAAAAAACAGTCTTAAATTTATATAAAGTCATAAAAGTCCTAGAATGGCCAAAGCTATCTTGAGCAAAAAGAATAAAACTGGAAGAATCCCATTACCTAACATAAAATCACACTACAGATGTATAGTAACCAAAACAGCATAATACTGGCATAAAAACAGAAACAAAGACAAATGGAACAGAATACAGAACCCAGAAACCAATCCATACATCTACAGTGAACTCATTTTTTACATAGGCACTAAGATAATACATTAAGAAAAAAAATATCTTCAATAAATGGTGCTGGTTAATCTGCATATATGCAGAAGAATAAATCTAGACCCCTATCTTTTGGCACATGCAAAAATCAAATCAAAATGGATTAAATGTTTAAATGTAATACCACAAACTATAAAACTTATGAGAGAAAACATTGGGGAAACTCTAAAAAATCTTGCCTTAACAAATATTTCTTGACTGATACCTCACAAGCACAGGCAACCAAAGTAAAATGGAAAATTGGAATCATACTGAGTTAAAAGAAACTTTTGCACAGCACAGAAAACAATCAACAAAGTGAAAAAACAACCCCCAGAATGAAAGAAAATATTTTCAAACTACCTATCTGAAAATGGATTTGTAACCAACATAAAGAAAGAGCTCAAATAACTCTATAGAAAAGAAAATCTAAAAATTCTATTTTAAAAATAGGCAAAATATGTAAATAGACATTACTCAAAAAAATAATAATGGCAAATAGGTATATGAAAAGATGATCAACGTTATGAATCATCAGAGAAATGCAAATCAAAACTACAATGAGATGTTACCTCAGCCCAGTTAAAGTGGCTTTTATCTAAAAGTCAATAACAAATGCTGACAAGTGTGTGGAGAAAACGGAACCCTCATACACTGTTGGCGGGAACATAAGTTTGTAGAACCACTATGGAGAACAGCTTGAAGGCTCCTCAGAAAACTAAAAATAGAGCTGCTACATAATCCAGCAATCTCACTGTTAGGTATATACCCAAAGGAGAGAAAAATCTGTGTATCAAAGTGATAGCTGTGCTCCTGTGTTTATTGCAGCACTATTCACAATAGCCAAGGTTTGGAAGTAACATAAGTGTTTATCTCAGAAGAATAAACAAAAAAAGTAGTACATATACACAATGTGGTACTATTTAGACATAAAAAAAGAATGAGATCCTGTCATTTGCAACAACGTGGATGAAACTGAAGGTCATTGTATTAAGTGAAAGAAGCCAGGCATAGAAAGACAAACTTCACATGTTCTCACTTATTTGTTAAAGCTAAAAATTAAAACAATAAAATTAATGGAGATAGAGAGTAGAATGATGGTCACCAGAGGCTGAGAAAAGTAGTAGAAGATTGGAGGTGGGGAGATGGAAATGGTTAATGGGTACAAAAATATAGTTAGGAAGAATGAATCAGTTCTATTTAGAAAGAATGAATCAGTTCTAGTATTTGATAGCACAACAAGGTGACTCTAGTCAATAATAATTTAACTGTGCATTTTAAAATAACAGAAATAGGCTGGGCGCTGTGGCTCATGCCTCTAATTCCTGCACTTTGGAAGGCCGAGGCGAGCTGATCACGAGCTCAGGAGATCGAGACCATCCTGGCTAACAGTGAAACCCCATGTCTACTAAAATAATACAAAAAGAAATTAGCTGGCCATGGTGGCGGGCACCTGTAGTGCCAGCTGTTAGGGAGATTGAGGCAGGAGAATTGTGTGAACCCAGGAGGCAGAGCTTGCATTAAGCCAAGATCGCGCCACTGTACTCCAGCATGGATGACAGAGCAAGACTCCATCTCAAACAAACAAACAACCAACAAACAAACAAGCAAAAAACCAGAAATAGTATAATTGGGTTATTTGAAATCCAAAAGTAAATGGTTGTGGTGATGGATACCCCATTAACACTGACGTAATTATTACACACTGTATGCCTGTATGGAAATATTCCATATACTTCATAAAGGTATGCACCTATTATGCACCCAGAAAACTAAAATTTGAAAATTGGGATATACTTTAAGACAACAAATACTATTACTAGAGATGATGACAGATTATAATTACAAGGGTAAATTCATGAGAAAAATAAATTATTAACATATATGAATGTAACAAAAGGGCACAGAAATACATAAAGCAAAACTGACAGAAATAAAGGTAGAAATAGTTGCAACAGTAATAGTTGCAGGCTTCACTTCCCTACCTACACTATTCAGTAGAAGAACTAGCCAGAAGAGAAACAAGGAAATAGAAGACATGAATAACCTTATAAGCCAAATAAAACTAGACATATGCAGAACTCTTCACCCCAAATCAGAATATATATTCTTCCCAAATGCACATACAACATTCTCTAGAATAGACAATATACTGCATCATAAAACAAACATCAATAAAATTGAAAGATTGAAATAATACAATGAATGCTTTGTAATCAAAAAAGAGAAAATTAGAGACTAAAAAAGCAATAAATTTGGAAACGCGAACATGTGAACATTAAATGACATACTCCTAAATAATCAATGAATAAAAAAATTAACAAATAGGGTCAGAAAATATTTTAAGATAAATAGAAATTTAGGCAAAACATAAAATTTATGAGACATAGTAAAAGCTGAGAACTGAGGGAAACAGAAAAATTACTTTATAAAAAGCAAAGAAATCTTAAATTAATAGCTTCATGCTTATTGAAGTATTTAAATGAAAATGAACTACCCAATTCACAAGAGGCAAAGACTATCAATAGGATCAAAAGATAGTCATACTGACAATTGCTAGGAGGAAATACTTGGAGACAAGAGACTGAGAATTAGGATTGTGATAGTACTTGAAATCTAGAAAAAAATGGGAATGTTCTGGGCCAGATAGATACTCAGGAAAAACCTAAAAACCCTAAGCTCCCACCTCTATCTTTTAAACTCTGCAGAAGCAGAAAGTATAGGAAAAAGCAGAGTTAGAAATTTATGGCTAATTGGCAAAGGCACACCCCAACACACACATACAGATTCCAGATGAAGGGATCAGAAGATTTATATTTTGAGAGGGCTAAAATACTTAGAGTCTTGTTGTCTAATTAAAGTTTAGTGAAACTATATTGCAGATTTGCATAGTTCACTTCTTAAAGTAATCTAGTAAAGTTTGATTTTGCCATTTTAATCCTCTGATAAAAGAAGGCAGCCTCTACCTTGAGGTACCTTTTGGGATGTTGGAGTTATGGCCACCGTGATATTACTATTAGTTTCACTAACTTGTAAGTCAGCGATGAGCTTGTTACAGAATTTCTGTGAAACTGAATTCTGACCCCTATGGGAGCTCTTTAGCTTGATCTTTCTGTTTTGAGATGGGTTGATGTGAACTCTGTGAAAGACCTCAGAAAGTCACCTGGTAAATAGAAATAACATATTCTAGAAGGAAATTAGACTAAAATAGAAACAGCACTAAAGTAAAAATTAAAATTCATATTTGGTAGAAATTTTATGCCACCCACCACTATCTCAAGCAAGCCTTCTGCCTCTATGGGACTCCCCAATTCACTGAATATTTCCTAAATATCTGTTCCTGGTTCACTAATGAGCCAGGGAAGATAGCACCTCACAGTGTTCACTGGGCTGCTGTGGGTGTTTGATCTCATTGTCAGTCAATGAAGAACCTGAATCAGGGGTGGTTACTTCACTTAATTGTCAGAACTGAGAGTTCTGTGTCATTGCCACATTCTATGTGTTTAGGCTTCCACATTGAAAACAATAAACTGTCTAATTAAGAACATCTTTGGGGCTGCAAACTGAAATTTATCTTAGCTGTTGATCTAATTGTCAGGTCATTCATTTAGAAGTTCACAATTAGGGTTACATCTCTGAAGAAATAAACCACAATCAAGCTTAAATCCATATCTACTGCAGAGGTCATCACTGCATGCCAAGTTGATGGTTCTTTGTGAAAGGTGATCTATGTGTCTCGTGGTTGGGGAAGTCCCAGACCATTTCTGGCACAATGACTGCCTTAGACTTTTGACCCACGACTTGAAGTATTGGTCATTACTGTTGATACCTTCAGCATAAAGATCAGCTGACTCCAGCCACATTATGTGTTTCTTGAAGCTAATCCATGTCATCTTTTAGGTTCTTGAGATCACTTAAATTCTTTTTTTTGGGGGGAGAGCTTTTATCACCAAATCTGTTAAAATGAGCCAACTGTCTGATTTTAACTTATTTTCCTTATCTGGGTCCACACCTTTTTGTTAGGTAATGCGTTAATTAAATGGTTTATTAGTCACCTTCTTTGGTCCCAAAACAGATTATCTCCTGTTGACTGCCTCTAAGGTATGGATAACGTTGTTATTGAGTAAAAGGAGCTTACTTCTTGAAGTGCTAGAAATTAATACTATGACACCAGGTTTTTAAGAGAAAACAATTTTGTCTCTCTGTGTTGGCTTTATGGTAATAATATTATTAGAAAAGACTTACGGGGTGAATTCTGAGGTTAGCAGGTGATTGGTGGAAGGAAAGGGAAAGTCTGGAAAGTTCTCAGGCAACAGGACTGATCTCTTCTTGCCTCTTCATGGATCTCATGTGCAAACTGAGGTGGAGTTGCAATAATACATGTAGTGAAAATTTAGGATGTGACTTCAGCAAGGTCATTACTGCAGAAACACCATTTGGCCATATTGATTCCACCAATTTAAGCCAGTTTATTCATCTCATGAGTGGAAGGAGTTTCAGGGTTTTGACAAGTTGAGGTTTGTTTTTTTGTTTTTTTGTTTTTTGTTTTCTTCTCTGTTGTCCTGCAAACTCAAGACTTTCTGTTAGATACTGGCTTTCTTTTAACTCTGTAGAACAGTTGCAAAATGATTGGGGCTGTAGGAATCTATTTTCCAAATTTGAGGTTCCACACTGTCATCCTGGGCAAGATGTGTTTTCTCCTAACTGCAACCCCCAGTCAGCCTGGTTTGTATGCTTTCTGAGTAGCAGCCCAGTCAAAAAAGGGGGTTATGGAGCTCCAACTTAGTTCTGATTTTATTGTATATAAACATTTTTGTCTCTATTACAACTGGCTCTACTACATAAAATGTCTAGAATAAAATAGGAGGGGATTAGATAAAAATAAAATTATAAGTATTGGAATGGATCACATTAATTCTGAGGATATAGAGGGGGAGCAACAACCTGAAACCTGGGGAGAGAAGACTTAGACCTCAGGAGCTATGGGAAATGAATAGGCACGAATAACCTCTTTTCTTTCTGAATTACCCCGGCACACTCCGGGAAAGGGTCTGGCAATAATTTTGGGACAGGATGAGAGTAGAATTAGTTAGACCACATGGAAGGGAAAAGACTGGGTTTATTTTTTTCATTCAGTCCCCCATATCACCCTTAAGAATCGTTTGGGCTGGGTACAGTGCCTCACACCAGCAATCCCAGCACTTTAGGAGGCCAAGGCTGGTGGATCACGAGGTCAGGAGACCAAGACCATCTGGCCAACATGGAGAAACCCCGTCTCTACTAAAAATACAAAAATTTGTTAGGTGAGGTGGCATGTGCCTATAGTCCCAGCTACTTGGGAGGCTGAGGCAGGAGAATCGCTTGAACCTGGGGGGCGAAGGTTGCAGTGAGCTGAAATCATGCTACTGCACTCCATCGGGGATGACAGAGCAAGACTTCATCTCAAAAAAAAAAAAAAAAAAAAGGATCCTTTGGAATTATCCCATTTCTCTACAATGTAGTAATGAAATTCTAGTGAGGAGCATGCATTCTCAGTGCCCAGGTGTCTGAGGCGACAGTTGAGTTGCTTCAGGAAACAAACAAACAAAAAAACCCAAAAAACAAAAACCAAAAACAAACAAACAAAAATACTGCTTTTTTTTCCTAAAAAAATTCAATACCCTATGTTAGTATAAGCTGGATCTACAAAGCATTGAATTCATCTTTTATTTTCTCTGTGGGCAGTGGCTTCTCCTGTTTTTCTACCATTTAGAGATAAATCTGCATTTGTCAGTATTTACCTAAATCAGAGACATAAATCACGTAAGAACCCTAGACACAACCTCCAGGATAATGTGACTTTTGCCCATTTCTCTTCTCAATTATGTTGTCAGAGAGAAATACCTGAGATGAAATCTCCCAGGAATAGTTAGAACATTACACTTCTAGAGAAACTGGTGAGACAGAGCAGGACTCACAGTGAGAATTAAAGCTTCTTCTCAATCTTCCAGTGTATCTGTTTGTGGTAGATGAATCCGGAAAAGATTCCAGAGCCAGGGAAGAGCTATTTAAGAGAGTAGAATCCCTGCAGATTGGAGTACTAGGTCACATGTTTATTAGTCACCTTCTTTGGTCAAATTCTCAGTACTAAGCCTCTGATAGGGCTTAAGAGTACTGTATGCCTGTGAAAACCTCTAATTCTATTTGAAAGACGAAGCTCTGGCTCTGGGAGAAGTCTCCTATCTGACAGAACATCATGCTTCTGTGGGTGTCAGATTCTGTGCCTTTCCTCAGCAGACACCACGGACTCAATAATTATTTAAGAATTATGCAAAAATAGGCCTTCTTCATTATGAATTTCTTAAATAATAAAACAGAGAAAGCATATTTATCCACGTTCAAATTGAGTAACAGTGTGAGAAACTTCACAGGAAATGTCATAGAAGGAAACTCTTGGGCTCTGTCCATCCCCAGAAAATTTGGGCACAACCTGTTATAATTAGTCTTATCAGAGCCTGATTTTTTTTTTTTTTTTTTTTTTTGCTATATATATTTACCTTTAATTGGACCTTAATTTTGTAATGGGCTTTATTTTTTATTTTTATTTTTTTACTGAAGTTTTCTTTTTTTTATTATACTTTAAGTTCTAGGGTACATGTGCACAACGTGCACGTTTGTTACATATGTATACATGTGCCATGTTAGTGTGCTGCACCCATTAACTCGTCATTTACATTAGGTATATCTCCTAATGCTATCCCTCTCCCCACTCCCGACCCCAAGACAGGCCCTGGTGTGTGATGTTCCCTTTCCTGTGCCCACGTGTTCTCATTGTTCAATTCCCACCTTTGAGTGAGAACATGCGGTGTTTGGTTTTCTTGTCCTTGCAATAGTTTGTTGAGAATGATGGTTTCCAGCTTCGTCCATGTCCCTACAAAGGACACGAACTCATCCTTTTTTATGGCTGCATAGTATTCCATGGGGTATATGTGCCACATTTTCTTAATCCAGTTTATCATTGATGGACATTTGGGTTGGTTTCAAGTCTTTGCTATTGTGAATAGTGCCGCAATAAACATACCCTGTGCATGTGTCTTTATAGTGCATGATTTATAATCCTTTGTGTATATACCCAGTAATGGGATGGCTGGGTCAAATGGTATTTCTAATTCTAGATCCTTGAGGAACTGCCACGCTGTCTTTCACAACGGTTGAAATGGTTTACAGTCCCACCAACAGTGTAAAAATGTTCCTATATCTGCACATACTCTCCAGCACCTGTTGTTTCCTGACTTTTTAATGATGGCCATTGTAACTGGTGTGAGATAGCATCTCCTTGTGGTTTTGATTTGTATTTCTCTGATGACCAATGATGATGAGCATTTTCTCATATGTCTCTTGGCTGCATAAATGTCTTCTTTTGAGAAGTATCTGTTCATATCTTTTGCCCACTTTTTGATGAGGTTGTTTGTTTTTTTTCTTGTAAATTTGTTTGAGTTCTCTGTAGATACTGGATATTAGCCCTTTGTCAGATGAGTAGATTGCAAAAATTTTCTCCTATTCTGTAGGTAGCCTGTTCACTCTGATGGTAGTTTTTTGTGATGTGCAGAAGCTCTTTAGTTTAGTTAGATCCCATTTATCAATTTTGGCTTTTGTTGCCATTGCCTTTGATGTTTTAGACATGAAGACCTTGTCCATGCCTATGTCCTGAATGGTATTACCTAGGTTTTCTTCTAGGGGTTTTATGGTATTAGGTCTAACATTTAAGTCTCGAATCCATCTTGAATTAATTTTTGTATAAGGAGTAAGAAAAGGATACAGTTTCAGTTTTCTGCATATGGCCGGCCAGTTTTCACAGCACCATTTATTAAATAGGGAATCCTTTCCCAGTTTCTTGTTTTTGTGACGTTTGTCAAAGATCAGATGGCTGTAAATGTGTGGTATTATTTCTGAGGTCTCTGTTCTGTTCCATTGATCTATATCTCTGTTTTGGTACAAGTACCATGCTGTTTTGGTTACTGTAGCCTTGTAGTATAGTTTGAAGTCAGGTAGTGTGATGCCGCCAGCTTTGTTCTTTTGGTTTAGGATTGTCTTGGCAATACGGGCCTTTTTTTTGGTTCCATATGAACTTTAAAGTAATTTTTTCCAATTCTGTGAAGAAAGTCATTGGTTGCTTGATGGGGATGGCTTTGAATCTGTAAATTAACTTGGGCAGTGTGGCCATTTTCTTGATATAGATTCTTCCTATCCATGAGCATGGAATGTTTTTCCATTTGTTTGTGTCCTCTTATTTCATTGAGCAGTGGTTTGTAGTTCTCCTTGAAGAGGTCCTTCACATCCCTTGTAAGTTGGATTCCTAGGTATTCTATTCTCTTTCAAGCAATAGTAAATGGGAGTTCACTCATGATTTGGCTCTCTCTTTGTCTGTTACTGGTGTATAAGAATGCTTGTGATTTTTGCATATTGATTTTGTATCCTGAGACTTTGCTGAACTTGCTTATCAGCTTTAGGAGATTTTGGGCTGAGATGATGGGGTTTTGTAAATATACAATCATGTCATCTGCAAACAGGGGCAATTTCACTCCCTCTTTTGCTAATCGAATACCCTTTATTTCTTTCTCCTCTCTGTTTGCCCTTGTCAGAACTTCCAACACTTTGTTAAATAGGGGTGGTGAGAGAGGGCATACCTGTCTTGTGCCAGTTTTCAAAGGGAATACTTCCAGTTTTTGCCCATTCAGTATGATATTGGCTGTGGGTTTGTCATAAATAACTCTCATTATTTTGAGATACATCCCATCAATACCTAATGTATTGAGAGTTTTTAGCATGAAGGGTTGCTGAATTCTGTTGAAGGCTTTTTCTACATGTATTGAGATAATCATGTGGTTTTTGTCTTTCATTATGTTTATATGCTGGATTACAATTATTGATTTGTGTATGATGAACCAGCCTTGCATCCCAGGGATGAAGCCCACTTGACCATGGTGGACAAGCTTTTTGATGTGCTGTTGGATTCAGTTTGCCAGTATTTTATTGAGGATTTCTGTGTCAATGGTCATCAGAGATATTGACCTAAAATTCTCTGTTTTGTGTGTGTGTCTCTGCCAGGCTTTGGTATCAGGATGATGTTGGCCTCATAAAATGAGTTAGGGAGGATTCCCTCTTTTTTTTAATGATTGGAATATTTTCAAAAGGAATGGTACCAGCTCCTTTTTGTACCTCTGGTAGAATTCAACTGTGAATCCGTCTGGTCCTGGACTTTTTTTGGTTGGTAGGCTATTAATTATTGCTTCATTTTCAGAGCCTGCTATTGGTCTATTCAGGGATTCAACTTCTTCCTGATTTAGTCTTGGGAGAGTGTATGTGTCCAGGAATTTATCCATTTCTTCTAGCTTTTCTAGTTTATTTGCATAGAGGTGTTTATAGTATTCTCTGATAGTAGTTTGTGTTTCTGTGGGATCAGTGGTGATATCCCCTTTATCATTTATTATTGCTTTCATTTGATTCTTCTCTCTTTTCTTCTTTATTAGTCTTTCTAGAAGTCTATAAATTTTGTTCATCTTTTCAAAAAACAAGCCCTTGTATTCATTGATTTTTTTGAAGGTGTTTTTGTGTCTCTATCTCCTTTGGTTCTGCTCTGATCTTAGTTATTTCTTGCCTTCTGCTAGCTTTTGAATGTATTTGCTCTTGCTTCTCTAGTTCTTTTAATTGTGATGTTAGGTGTCAATTTTAGATCTTTCCTGTGTTCTCTTGTGGGCATTTAGTGCTAAAAATTTCCATCTACAGACTGCTTTGAATGTGTCCCAGAGATTCTGGTATGCTGTGTCTTTGTTCTCATTGATTTCAAAGAACATCTTTATTTCTGCCTTCATTTCGTTATGTACCCAGTAGTCATTCAGGAGCCGGTTGTTCAGTTTCCTTGTAGTGGAGAGGTTTTGATTGAGTTTCTTAATCCTGAGTTCTAGTTTGCACTGTGATCTGAGAGACAGTTTGTTATAATTTCTGTTCTTTTACATTTGCTGAGGAGTGCTTTACTTCCAACTGTGAGGTCTATTTTGGAATAAGTGTGATGTGGTGCAGAGAAGAATGTATATTCTGTTGATTTGGGGTGGAGAGTTCTGTAGATGTCTATTAGGTCTACTTGTTGCAGAGCTGAGTTCAATTCCTGGGTACCCTTGTTAACTTTCTGTCTCGTTGATCTCTGTAATATTGACAGTAGGGTGTTAAAGTCTCCCACGATTATTGTGTGGGAGTCTAAGTCTCTTTGTATGTCTCTAAGGACTTGCTTTATGAATCTGAGTGCTCCTGTATTGGGTACATATACAGTTAGGATGCTTTGCTCTTTTTGTTGAATCGATCCCTTTACCATTATGTAATGGTCTTCTTTGTCTCTTTTGATCTTTGTTGGTTTAAAGTCTGTTTTATCAGAGAGTAGGATTGCAACCCCTGCTTTTTTTTGTTTTCTGTTTGCTTGGTAGATCTTCCTCCATTTCTTTATTTTGAGTCTATGTGTGTCTCTGCATGTGAGATGGGTCTCCTGAATACAGCAAACTGATGGGTCTTGACGCTTTATCCAATTTGCCAGTCTGTGTCTTTTAATTGGAACATTTAGCCCATTGACATTTAAGGTTAATATTATTATGTGTGAATTTGATCCTGTGATTATGGTGTTAGTTGGTTATTTTGATTATTAGCTGATGCAGTTTCTTCCTAGTATTGATGGTCTTTACAATTTGGCATGTTTTTACAGTGGCTGTTACTGGTTGTTCCTTTCCATGTTTAGTGCTTCCTTCAGGATCTCTTGTAGGGCAGGCCTGGTGGTGACAATATCTCAGCATTTGCCTGTCTGTAAAGGATTTTATTTCTCCTTCACTGATGAAACTTAGCTTGGCTGGATATGAAATTCTGGGTTGAAAATTCTTTTCTTTAAGAATGTGGAACATTGGCCCCCACTCTCTTCTGGCTTGAAGAGTTTCGGCTGAGAGATCCACTGTTAGTCTGATAGGCTCTCTTTGTGGGTAACCTGATGTTTCCCTCTGGCTGCCCTTAACATTTTTTCCTTCATTTCAACTTTGGTGAATCTGACAATTATGTGTCTTGGAGTTGCTCTTCTCAAGGGGGAATCTTTATGGTGTTCTCTATATTTCCTAAATTTGAATGTTGGCCTGCCTTGCTGGTTTGGGAAAATTCTCCTGGATAATATCCTGCAGAGAGTTTTCCAACTTGTTTCCAGTCTCCCCGTCACATTCAATTACAGCAATCAGACATAGATTTGGTGTTTTCACATAGTCCCATATATCTTGGAGGCTTTGTTCATTTCTTTTTCCTCTTTTTTCTCTAAACTTCCCTTCTCACTTCATTTCATTTATTTGGTCTTCAATCACAGATATCCTTTCTTCCAGTTCATCGAATTGGCTACTGAAGCTTGTGCATTCATCACGTAGGTCTCATGCCACAGTTTTCAGCTTCATCAGGTCATTTAAGGACTTCTCTACACTGATTATTCTTGTTAGCCATTCGTCTATCTTTCTACTAGGTTTTTAGCTTATTTCCAATGTGTTTGAACGTCCTCCTTTAGTTTGGAAAACTTTGATCATCTGAAACCTTCTTCTCTCAACTCGTCAAAGTCATTCTCCATCCAGCTTTGTTCCATTGGTGGCGAGGATCTATGTTCCTTTGGAGGGGGAGAGGTGATCTGATTTTTAGAATTTTCAGCTTTTCTGCTGCTTTTTTTCCGCATCCTTGTGGTTTTATCTACCTTTGGTCTTTGATGATTGTGATGTAAGATGGGGTTTTACATGTGGTGTGGATATCCTTTCTGCTTGTTAGTTTTCCTTCTAACGGTCGGGACCCTGAGCTGCAGGTCTGTTGGCATTTGCTGAAGGTCCACTCCAGAACCTGTTTGCCTGGGTATCAGTAGTGGACGCTGCAGAACAGCCAAAATTGCTGAACAGCAGATGTTGCTGCCTGATCACTCCTCTGGAAGCTTCATCTCAGAGGGGTACCTGGCCCTGTGAGGTGTCAGTCTTCCCCTACTGGGGGGTGCCTCCCAGTTAGGCTACTCGGGCATCAGGGACTCACTTGAGGAGGCAGTCTGTCCGTTCTTAGATCTCAAACTCCATGCTGGGAGAACTGCTACTCTCTTCAAAGCTGTCAGACAGGGACATTTAAGTCTGCAAAGGTTTCTGCTGCCTTTTGTTCAGCTATGCCCTGCTCCCAGAGGTGAAGTCTAGAGAGGCAGGTAGGCCTCATTGAGCTGTGGTGGGCTCCTCCCAGTTCGAGAGCTTCCGGAGCTTCCCAACTGCTTTGTTTACCTACTCAAACCTCAGCAATGATGGGCGCCCCTCCCCCAGCTTCGCTGTCACCTTGCAGTTTGATCTCAGATTGCTGTGCTAGCAATGAGCCAGGCTCTGAGGGCATGGGACCCTCTGAGCCAGGCGTTGGATATAATCTCATGGTGTGCCATTTGCTAAGACCATTGGAAAAGCGCAATATTAGTGTGGGAGTGACCCAATTTTGCAGGTGCCGTCTGTCACAGCTTCCCTTGGCTAGGAAAGGGAATTCCCTGACCTGTTGCACTTCCTGGGTGAGGCGATGCCTCACCCTGCTTTGGCTTCTGCTCGGTGGGCTGCACCCACTGTCCTGCACCCACTGTCTGAGGAGCCCCAGTGAGATGAACCCGGTACCTCAGTTGGAAATGCAGAAGTCACTCGTCTTCTGTATTGCTCACGCTGGGAGCTGTAGACTGGAGCTTTTCCTAGTCGGCCATCTTGGAACTGCTCTTATGTGTTTTAAAGGATAAACTTTTGTTTGTTTGTTTGTTTTTGAGATGGAATTCGCGCTGTCATCCAGGCTGGAGCGTACAGATGCTATCTTGGCTCACCACAAGCTCTGCCTCCTGAGTTCACACCATTCTCCTGCCTCAGCCTCCTGAGTAGCCAGGACTACAAGGACCTGCCACCATGCCCAGCAAATTTTTTGTAGTTTTAGTAGAGACTGGGTTTCACCATGTTAGCCAGCATGATCTAGATCTCCTGACCTCATGATCCACCTGCCTTTGCCTCCCAAAGTGCTGGGATTACAGGCGTGAACCACTGCACCTGGCCAAGGACAAACCATTTTCTAACCTTTGTGATAAAAATCTAAAATTCCCACAACCGAAATATTAATAATACTGTCCACTCCAATTGTTATTGATTATTAATTTTCTGCTGTGGTCTGAATACTTGTGTTCCTCACCTTCCATATTCATATGTAAAAATTTAATCCACATATGTATTCAGTGTGATACTATTAGTTATGGGACCTTTGAGAAAGTTAAGTCAGGAGGCCTGCATGCTAATGAACAAAATGAGTGCCTATGTGAAGGAAGCTGAAAGGAATATTCTTGCCCCTTCTGCCATGTGGGAACATAGCTAGACGGTGCCACCTGTAGGAAACAGAACCCTCACCAGACACTGAATTTGTGATGCCTTGATTTTTAACTTTCTAGTCGATAGAACTGTGAGCAATATGTTTCTGTTTTTACATTATGCAGTCTAAGGTATTTTGTCATAACATCCTGAGAAGACTAAGATGCTTTCTTCCGCACTTGGTAGTGTTTTTATTTGTTTATGTCTACAATTGTATATTTCAGGTACTTTTTATGGTATTTATTATGTGCTATACACAGTTTTGTTAGATTCATTCCTAAGTAGTTTATTTTATTTTATCCTCTTAAAAAGTAAACTAAGGCACAAAGAAGTTTGAGTTTATTTAAGAAGCAATTCATAATTTAGCAAACACAAGACAGAAAGAGGTTTATTGCTTGGATGACAAAGTGTCAGAGGAAAGTGTTTATTGGGTATATGCAAAAGCAGAAAAAAAAATTTGATTGGTTGCTGTTACAACATTTCCTGTTTATTACCTCGTTAGAAAATTCCCAGTTGTATAATTTGGTTGACAACTTCTGATTCATTGAGATTGAGTTCTGCTTTTCTTTAATATAGGCCTTTGGAAGAAATAACTCAAGTTTTGCTTATGTTAGCAAATAACTTTGTTACATAAGGTTGCGGTCACTTATGAGGTCTAACTGCTTTTGTCTACTCAGGATTTTTCAGGTCTCATCTCCATTTTAATTTACTTTACCAATTCTTCTGTAATTTCATCTACTATCCCAAGTGTATGTTATAAATTATTGTTTTTGTACATATGTAAGTACTTTTTATGTATGCTTCAAATACATGTCCTTGTTTTAAACTAGTTTGTAGTATATGTCCATTCCTCAAAAAGACATTGATGTTCAAATTTCCAGATACTGAGAACATCTTACAATTCATGACAAACAGAATAAAAGGTTTCAGGTAAGGTCAATATTACTAATCTCCTAGTGAAATACAGAGAGATTATAAATTATCACAATGGGTTCAATATAATCTCAAGGGTTAAAAAATGTGGAAGATACATAAAGAATAAAATACATCCAAGTGTTGGGATGTAAGTTTCCAAATGGATTTTTATAAAAATTGTTTACTTGAGTGATCCTTCCACATTAACATACACTTGTATTCATTAACTGAACAAATAATATTAATTCTAAATGATTGTCACTGTTTTGGGACTGAATATAAAGTGAGAGAATGCAGGGCAATGAGAATGTGGTTTCTAAAACAGGGGGCCCAGGAACATGAGGAATATAGACAGTCTGCCCCCTATGGAGGCATAATTTTAAATATGCTGGTCTTGTACTTTCTTGTAGAAAGTAATATAAAGGTTGAATTATCAAAAATTAATGTGATAGATTTTATCAATAACAAGTAGGCAAAATAAAAATAAAAAGAACTATTTTGACAACTTTAGAATCTCACTGATAATGTGAGATTTATTATTCTTTCCCCCCACCCCTCCGAGATGGAGTCTTGCTCTGTCACCCAGGCTGTAGTGCAGTGGTGAGATCTCGGCTCACTGCCACCTCCACCTCCTGAGGTCAAGCAATTCTCCTGCCACAGCCTAGTATCTGGGATTACCAACATCCACCACCACACCCAGCTAATTTTTGTATTTTTTCTTTTAGTAGAAACGAGGTTTCATCATATTGCCCGGGCTGGTTTTCAACTCCTGACCTCATGACCTACCCACCTTGGCCTCCCAAAGAGCTGGAATTACAGGTATGAGCCATGGTGCCTGGCTGAGATCTATTATCATTTTTCAGATATACAAAATATATTTCTCCATGCTATTAATATAAATATACTTTTACATATGCTATTATTAAAAATGTTGTTTTCTCTTCAGCTGGCATTGTAATCTTAGCCAACAGCTTTTTTCTGTTTTTTCCCATTTCCACACTCTGGGTCAAAGGCCTAAGCCTCATGACCGGATCATCTGTACCTTGGCCTTCATCCATATAGTGATACTCCTCGTTGTAATGGAATTTCTGTCTCCAGGAATTTTTGAATCAATGAATTTGCAGAATTACTTCAAATATAAGGCTTTAAAGAAACATCATCAGGGAAATGGGACCATCTCCCTCTGCCCAATCTGCTTCCTGAGTGTGCTCCAGGCTGCCCCATCACCCCAGCACTTTAGGGTTTTTGAGACTTAAACACAAGCTCAGAAATCATATGACACATTTTTTTATTTTTTGGTCCTTCAGTTTGTCAGTATAAGCTAAACTATAGCTTATTACAACATGACACAGACCAATCTACTAAATGCCAATACTGTTCACTGCCCTCATGAAAAACATCATTAAGGGACTTGTTTATTCTCTGATGTTGTCTTGGGTCCTCTCTTTGGTTGAAGTCATGATGCTTTTGAGTGCATACAAGGTGATTTTCTTGTTCAGGTGCCAGAAGTGACTCCTGTACCTTCACAGCACAAACTACTCACCAAGAGCGTCTTCAGAGGAAAGAACCACATAGATCATCTTGTTGCTGGTGTTTCTTTGTGGCCATGAACTGAGTGGACTTAATCATCTCATGCTTTTCAACTCTGTTATGAAGAAATGAGCTGCTTCTTAAGAGTGCTTGGAAGTTTGTGCTCAATGTCTATGTCACTGTTTGTTCTTTGGTAGACCATATTTCTGATAGAAATGGGCATGATGGATAGGTCACGCCCAAGAAAGTAGCATCATAAAATGGAAATGGTACATACAAGACCAGGCTAAGCCAAAACCAAAGAGAGTATCACTTTTACATGAGGATGTTTAAAATTTGTCAGCTCAGGAAATTATCAAGCAAGTCCTGCAGATAGGGAAGGAAACCTCCCCCACTAAATGGGGCAAATTCTTCAAAGACCTAAGCTCAGAGGATCAGAAACATGCTTGGTTTACTGATGGATCTGCCAAATATATTGGTGGGACCTGATGCTGAATGGTTGTGGCTTATAATCTTGTTAAAAAACATAAGCACGCTGATAAAGGGAAGGATGGGAACACCCAGTTGGCTGAACTAGTAACCATCCTCTGGGCTATTCAGGAGGACGCCAGAGGAATTTATCACTTGTACACCAACTTTGGTCAGTAGCAAATGGTCTTACTACCTGGATGCCCCAATGACAACGAAACAAATAGTTAATTGGGAATAAAGAGGTTTGGGGTAAATAATACTGGGAAGATATCTGAATCCTGGTGCACACTGTCATTATCATTGTTTTCCGGGTTGATGCTCATACATCTTTGCTTTCTTGTGACAGACTTTTAAGCAGCAGGCAGATCAACAGGCCAAAATTTCCACCATAATTGCAAACTTAAATGAGGATGAATGGATTACAACACGTTCAAGGTTGCAATGAAAGGCAATATTGCAAGGGATAACCAATCTAGTAATGGTCAGCACATGTGTCTTTGTGTCTGAGGCCAAGAATAAATTTATCAACTAGGTAGCCACTGCTGTAAAAGAAGCCAACAGCAGTTAATGTTGGTTATGTGTCGAGTTGCCGGAGGCCACTGGGAATGGGCTACCTTAGAAAATTGTCCCTGCCAACATTTTTGAATGGCTATGTCGCTACCAATGGGGCCATAATAAAAACACTTGCAATCCAACCTGGACTTCCTTTGACCAAACCAAGCAATCTATCTTTGCCCAAGTCAGACGAAAGGTGAACTCCACCCTCGCCTTGTGTCAAAAGCCTTAGTATTCTGCCCAATATGCCTACAATGGTACATACTGGGAACTGCTGTGCTGGTGGCCAGATTACATATAGCCCCACTTTTTTCTGAAGGCCTTAAGTGGCCTCTTTAACATTATTCTGGGATTTCTCCTGCCAAGCAATTGTCAACACATACTCCAAATCAACAACATTGTCTCCAATAAAACACAACCTCTTTCCTATTTTAATAGCAACTTAATACACTATAATTATAGTAAAACCGTTGCTGTCCCCTGGAGGGGCCCTCTAGGTATGTGGATCCTATGGGTGGCAATATCTGCTCTCATATTGGATGGGGAGATGCACTTGAGGGTGGCCATTAATTCCGTTCACCATCACGGAAAATACTCTCCTCCCCAGTGATCTAGATGCTTTCAAACATCGCTGCTTACAAATCCGCTGGACTGCCTGGTGGTGGTGCCCTACAATCCTGCTTCAGCAACAAATTAAAATGTCAAACTTGGGTGTAGAAAGAGCTCTTAATGATAGTGGCACCAAACTTACATTATCAGATGAATTTGCTCAGCTGCATACTGTTGTGTTGCTAAATTCAATGGTGTTAGATATGCTAATGGCAGCCCAAGTAGGGGTTTACACCTTATTGCGTACTGAATGTTATGTGTATATCCCTGATAATTCTCACAATATTACTCTCCTTGCAAAGCCATGGTGGGTGTGGTTTTATTAACTGGGCTTTTAATTCTCCTGTGCTAACCCTGTATATGTAATCTATACCAACTGTGCCTTCCCCGAGTATCTGTAAGGGTATTTTTCTACAACTGAATATCAAATTGAGGCTGAATGTGGAGGAAAAATTAAATATTAAATTTGAACTCAAATGAACATGGAAAAAAACAATGGTCACCAAGTCGCAGAACAGGTTGTTTGAACCCGTTGAGAGAATTATCTGGTATTGCTTGGGAGAAATCTTTGTTTCAATCTATTACAATCACAAAAACAAGTTGAACTTTTTGTGTTCCTTGGGCCCTGTCACAAAGCTCCCTCATGACGGGGCCTCGTGCCAAACAACTCGTTACAAAAAGAGCTAGGGTTCTAGACTGTATCAAAGCTTCATGAGAGCTCTCCTTATCTGTGCACGGACAGGTGACTGACTCTGGTGCCTAGACTGTTGCTTACCAGTCTGACGATGATTTCTCCATAGTCTGGTGAGTGTAAATATATATATTTTTTCTCTTCTCCCCTTCCCATTGCAATTTGTTTATTATAACATTTGCTTATTATATGATTTGCTTATTATATCTGTATTACCATATACCTGGGTTAAAGGCTGATTACCCTTGAAGGTATTGTGTGTATTCCTTTTCTTCTCTCCTCGCATGTTTCCTGCACAGAACAATACCCACATTAGAAAATTTGCTCTCCAGATCAGACATGGACTTTCAGCCACAGAGGAATCTAGATGACAGCTTGAAGTCTTGGGACTAACATCTGAGTATACAAACTTGGATACCGACACTCACCTTTTCGTCTCACCAGTCATGACCTGAGATATGATCATATAAGATTCACCAAATTTCCAGCACCTAACAACATGTTCCTTCCTGTTCCCGGATGAGGGCCTCTTCATTTCCTGCTCCTGACCCTTACACACACATATGGTGATGGTGAGGGGGTATGAAGCTACCCAGATGGATTTACAAATGAAGACTTGCTTAGATGGGACAGCCCTGGGCTCCTTGGTTTTAGATTTGGTGGCCTTTGCCAGTGACTTGAAGCATTGAGGTTGAAAAATTGAGAACTGAGCCAAGTTCTGCATCTTTAGAAAAGGTTTTCACTCAAACTCTGCTGAAGCAAGAGCCTCAGAAAGTTGGTATACAACAGAACATCTTTCTCTCTTGAGAGATTATGGCCAACTGAGCTGTATAGGGGACTGTCTTTAGAATGTGAGTTTTGATTACCAGAGTCCTTAGTACTGTTAGGGTCTTTCACCAAAGAAATAAGTTCACTTTTTGAAGGTTTTATTTTTCTTTCAATAAGACCTACCTTCCTTCAATAAGACCTTCTCAAAGGCTTTTCTGAATTGCTGACTGCTCACCTTTCTCTCCCATTTCATCTTATTACCTGTGCATAATTGTGCAAACACAGCACCTCCTGCACCAGTCCCTGAGGAAATGGAATGCAGCCAGAGCCACAGGTTTGGGGATACAAAGCTAAGTCAAAGTCCTTATGTTTAATTTATTAATTCTGTGATCCCAGGTGTGTCATTGTGCCTCTCAGGGTCTCCATAGTCTCACAAGCTGCACAGTGGGGGTGATGCTAACATCTACTTCCTAAGGAATGTTTCAGGTGTATGTAAGATAAAACATAAAAATCATGGTTTTATGTCACCTGTAAATAACACACACACTTAGAGATGCAAGCATTAGGAGAATAGGTGAGAGGTAGCAAAGTAGCATGGGCCACAACTCAAGTAGGCCTGGGGTCTAGCAGTGCGATCTTGGGAAAGTCACTTCCCCACTGGGCCTCAGTTTCATTCTGCTCCCATTAGAGATTGAAATTAAATGTAGAGATTGTCCTCTGGCATTGATGTGGTTTAGCTGTGTGTCCCCACCCAAACTTCATTTTGTATTTTAACCTCCAAGTGTTAAGGGAGAAACCTGAGGGGAGGTGATTGGATTTTCCTCATGCTGTTCTTGTGACAGTGAGTGAGTTCTCATGGGATCTGTTGGTTTCATAAGCATCTGGTACATCCCCTGCTCTCACTCACTTCACTTGTTGGCCAACATAATTGGAAATTTTCTTAGGCGTCCACCCCCTCCCGCCCAATCATGTGGAACTCTGAGTCAATTGTAACTTTTTTTTTTAATATATAAATTACCAAGTCTCAGGTAGTACATCACTACAGTATAAGAATAGACTAATACAGGCATTAAACTTTCTAGTGCCTTCTTATTATATATAGAATTATATCCGTGTGCCTTATATCGTCTCTGTTGGGGAAAGCCCTCACAAAGTCTCAGAACTAGGTGGTTAGTGATTCAGTTTTTATTGAGCAAAATAACCTACTGCCTGATGTCAGTAGTATGACACTTGGGTTTTGAGAAAAATGGCATCTTGTAGGTTGGCGAACAGGAGATAGGAGTCCAGCTCAATCGGTTTTCTTAAACAGGCTTTAAGGTATTGATTAGAAAATGCTTAAGAAGTGGGTTCTGGATTTGTAGGGGATTGCTGGAAGGAAAGTAGTAATATGGAAAGTCATGAGACATGCACAGTCATCTCTTCTTGCTTCCTCACAGGTCACATAAATATTCAGGGAGAGTTAGTATGAAACATGCAGTGGAAATTTGGGCTGTAACATCAGCAAACTCATTCTCCATGGACTTCAGTTGGCCATAGTAGTTCCAACCAATTTCAGCCAATTTTAAAAAATCTTGTAAGAAGAAGAAATTTAAGTGTTTCAACAAGCTGTTTCTTATCTTTCATTCTAAAAATCCAAGTTTCAGTCTTTTTCTATTAATGGTTTGGGGGTGCAAATTCAGCTTCTGTCGAATGGAATACAGAGTAGTGTATGACTTTTGTATTAGTTCAGGCTGCTATATCAAAGAACCATGAACTAGACATCTTATGGCCAACAGGACTTAATTTCTCACACTTCTAGAGGTTGGAAATTTGAGATCAGAGTGTCAGCATGATTGAGATCTTGTGATGACTCTTCTGAATTTCAAACTGTACACGTCAAGTTATATTCTCAATTGGCAGAAGGAGACAGACATCCCTCTGGGGCTTCTTTAATAAAGCCAGTAATCTCTATCATGATGGCCGTAACTTCAGGAGTTAACTACGTCCTATTTCCTTATAGCATTACACTGGGGATTACAATTTTAATACAAATACAAGAGGAGAATTATAGTGACTTTCAAGATTTTTTTTTTAAAGCTGTCATTTTTCTCCTACTGGGTTTTTCCTGTTTGCTTCCTCAGTCTTTCAATTTCTCTTTCTGTCTTTTTGTGTGAATCTGTTTGTCTAATTCTGTCTCTCTATTGTATTCCTCAAATGGAGGAAGCAAGCGTCAATACTATGAGATGCTCTATGTACAGACACACATAAACAAAGAACTGAGGGAGTGCTCAGGCCAGTAGACAGAAGGAAAGTCACGCTCTCAGTCTACACTTAACCCTGCCAATTTTCACATGAGTGAGCTTAAAGACTGATGCTTTCCCAGTCCAGCTTCAATTGAGACCACAGCCCCAATATCATAAGAGACCTAAAGACAGAGTTAGCCAACTTAACTGTGTCCAGATTCTGGTCCACACAAATTGTGAGATAGTATATATTGTTGAAAGGTGCTAAGTTTTAGGGGAATGTTGTCAGAAAGGAGCAGATATCTAGCCTCATCTCCCAGGCTCCAGAATTCTCCATCCCTCTGCTTATCTCTTCCTCAGGCTGTCTGTAGCCAAATTGATCCCTTTCAAATCTCTGTCAAACTCACACCTGTGAGACTCTTCCCCAAGGGTGGCTTCTCCCTGGCACGTTCTTATGCAGGGATGCCTCCCTGTTGTCATTCTAATCATAGATTAAAGGTCACCTCGGTGAGGACTTTGGATCCCCCCATGTAATGATTTTGCAGCTCTTCCTCTCAACATTTTACTTCATATAATAGTCGTTGCTCTTTTTTTTTTTTTTAACATATGTATACATGTGCCATGTTGGTGTGCTGTACCCATCAACTCATCAGCACCCATCAACTCATCATTTACAACAAGTATAATTCCCAATGTCATCCCAACATCCCTTCCCACTGCCCACAATAGGCCCCGGTGTGTGATGTTCCCCTTCCCATGTCCAAGTGATCTCATTGTTCAATTCCCACCTATGAGTGAGAACATGTGGTATTCGGTTTTCTGTTCTTGTGAGACTTTGCTGAGAATGATGGTTTCCAGCTGCATCCATGTCCCTACAAAGGACATGAACTCATCCTTTTTTACAGCTGCATAGTATTCCATGGTGTATATGTGCCACATTTTCTTAATCCAGTCTGTCACTGACGGACATTTGGGTTGATTCCAAGTCTTTGCTGTTGTGAAGAGTACCATAATGAACATACGTGTGCATGTGTCTTTATAGCAGCATGATTTATAATCTTTTGGGTATACACTGAGTAATGGGATGGCTGGGTCATATGGTATTTCTAGTTCTAGATCCTTGAGGAATCGCCATGCTGTTTTCCACAATGGTTGAACTAGTTTACAATCCCACCAACTGTGTAAAAGTGTTCCTATTTCTCCACATCCTCTCCAGCACCTGTTGTTTCCTGACTTTTTAATGATTGCCATTCTAACTGGTGTGAGATGGTATCTCATTGTGGTTTTGATTCGCATTTCTCTGATGGCCAGGGATGATGAGCATTTTTTCATGTGTCTGTTGGCTGTATGAATGTCTTCTTTTGAGAAGTGTCTATTCATATCCTTTGCCCACTTTTTGATGAGGTTGTTTGTTTTTTCTTGTAAATTTGTTTGAGTTCTTTGTAGGTTCTGGATATTAGCCCTTTGTCAGATGAGTAGATTGCAAAAATTTTCTCCCATTCTGTAGGTTGTCTGTTCACTCTGATGGTAGTTTCTTTTGCTGTGCAGAAGCTCTTTAGTTTAATGAGATCCCATTTGTCAATTTTGGCTTTTGTTGCCATTGCTTTTGGAGTTTTAGACATGAAGTCCTTGCCCATGCCTATGTCCTGAATGATATTACCTAGGTTTTCTTCGAGGGATTTTATGATATTAGGTCTAACATTTAAGTCTCTAATCCATCTTGAATTAATTTTTGTATGAGGAGAAAGAAAAGGATACAGTTTCAGCTTCCTAGTCATGGCTAGCCAATTTTCCCAGCACCATTTATTAAATAGGGAATCCTTTCCCAGTTTCTTGTTTTTGTCAGGTTTGTCAAAGACCAGATGGGTGTAGACATGTGGTATTATTTCTGAGGGCTCTGTTCTGTTCCATTGGTCTATATCTCTGTTTTGGTACCAGTACCATGTTGTTTTGGTTACTGTAGCCTTGTAGAATAGTTTGAGGTCAGGTAGCATGATGCCTCCAGCTTTGTTCTTTTGACTTAGGATTGTCTTGGCAATGTGGGCTCTTTTTTGGTTCCACATGAACTTTAAAGCAATTGTTTCCAATTCTGTGAAGAAAGTCCTTGGTAACTTGATGGGGATGGCATTGAATCTATAAATTACCTTGGGCAGTGCGGCCATTTTCATGATATTGATTCTTCCTTTCCATGAGCATGGCATGTTCTTCCATTTGTTTGTGTCCTCTTTTATTTCACTGAGCAGTGGTTTGTAGTTCTCCTTGAAGAGGTCTTTCACATCTATTGTAATTTGGATTCCTAGGTATGTTATTCTCTTTGAAGCTGTTATGAATGGGAGTTCATTCATGATTTGGTTCTCTGTTTGTCTGTTACTGGTGTATAAGAATGCTTGTGACTTTTGCACATTGATTTTGTATCCTGAGAGTTTGCTGAAGTTGCTTATCAGCTTAAGGAGATTTTGGGCTGAGACGATGGGGTTTTCTAAATATACAATCATGTCATCTGCAAACAGGGGAAATTTCACTTCCTCTTTTGCTAATTGAATACCCTTTATTTCTTTCTCCTGCCTGATTGCCCTAGCCAGAACTTCCAACACTATGTTAAATAGGAGTGGTGAGAAAGGGCATCCCTGTCTTGTGTCAGTTTTCAAAGGGAATGCTTCCAGTTTTTGCCCATTCAGTATGATATTGGCCGTGGGTTTGTCCTAAATAGCTCTTATTATTTTGAGATACGTTCCATCAATACCGAATTTATTGAGAGTTTTTAGCATGAAGGGCTGCTGAATTTTGTCAAAGGCCTTTTCTGTGTCTACTCAGATGATCATGTGATTTTTGTCTTTGGTTCTGTTTATATGCTGAATTACATTTATTGATTTGCATATGTTGAACCAGCCTTGCATCCCAGGGATGAAGGCCACTTGATCGTAGTGGATAAGCTTTTTGATGTGCTGCTGGATTCGGTTTGCCAGTATTTTATTGAGGATTTTTGTATCGATGTTCATCAGGGATATTGGTCTAAAATTCTCTTTATGTTGTGTCTCTACCAGGCTTTCATATCAGGATGATGCTGGTCTCATAAAATGAGTTAGGGAGGTTTCCCTCTTTTTCTATTTATTGGAATAGTTTCAAAAGGAATGGTACCAACCAACCACTCTTGTACCTCTAGTAGAATTCAGCTGGGAATCCGTCTGGTCCTGGACTTTTTTTTGGTTGGTAGGCTATTAATTATTGCCTCAATTTCAGAGCCTACTATTGGTCTATTCAGGGATTCAACTTCTTCCTGGTTTAGTCTTGGGAGAGTGTAAGTGTCCAGGAAATTGTCCATTTCTTCTAGCTTTTCTAGTTTATTTGCGTAGAGCTGTTTATAGTATTCTCTGGTGGTAGTTTGTATTTCTTTGGGGTCAGTGGTGATATCCCCTTTATCATTTATTATTGCTTCCATTTGATTCTTCTCTCTTTTCTTCCTTATTAGTCTTGCTAGTGGTCTATCAATTTTGTTGATCTTTTCAAAATCCAGCTCCTGGATTCATTGATTTTCTGGAGGGTTTTTTGTGTCTCTATCTCCTTCAGTTCTGCTCTGATCTTAGTTATTTCTTGCCTTCTACTAGCTTTTGAATGTATTTGCTCTTGCTTCTCTAGTTCTTTTAATTGTGATGTTAGGGTGTCAATTTTAGATCTTTCCTGTGTTCTCTTGTGGGCATTTAGTGCTATAAATTTCCCTCTACACACTGCTTTGAATGTGTCCTAGAGATTCTAGTATGTTGTATCTTTGTTCTCATCAGTTACAAAGAACATCTTTATTTCTGCCTTTATTTCATTATGTACACAGTAGTCATTCAGGAGCAGGTTATTCAGTTTCCATGTATTGGAGAGGTTTTGATTGAGTTTCTTAATCCTGAGTTCTAGCTTGATTGCACTGTGATCTAAGAGACAGTTGTTATAATTTCTGTTCTTTTAGAATCTCAGAGCAAAGAATTTTGGTTCACCAATGAAGAACCAAGACTGGCAGACACTTATGAGTATGTGAAAACATCGAGGTCACCCACTTCAAGCAATCTTATTTATGAGGAAGAAAACAGGCTTTCCGGTAGCCATTGTCTACATTAGGCTGAGGTGGAGCATAGCTCATTTTGCTTCCAGCTGTCCACAGAGGTGGATGGCAGAACCCCATTCCTGTCTTCTTGAAACTGACCTGGAGAGGACCCCAGGTGAAACAGAACCCTGGATCTGCTCATTCTCTGTGCCCCTGGATAAGTAGCTAGGGAAGTGGATGTCCCTGCCTTATGGCAGAGCTGCCTGCCCAGTTATTCATTTGTAATACATGGCCTTTAATGCATTGAAGTGAATTTATTTTATAACTAATTTGTTGAGCGTTTTTATCATAAAGGATATTACTTTTTTTAAGAAATGAAAGCTTTCTGCATCTATTTAAATGTTATGCTTGGTCCTGGGTCTGTCATTCTGATCAGAAGCTGAGAGCTTCATCCATTCCTAGAGGAGAGCATGAGAAAATCAGATCTTACATTCTGTGAACATGATCTGCTTATAAAGTCTACTGTGAGCGTCTGACTCCCTAAAGTAAATTGTGGCTCAGGAACTGTCATCTGCTTTCTTCACTGAATTATGCCAAGTGTCTGGAAAAGTGCTCTCTCTATATATGTTATATATGTATAATGAATAAATAAACCCTAATTACAACCTTTTTAGTTATGTCTGAGTGTACTTGGGGCCCCTTTCTCAGCATGCAGGGGCACAGAATCTCTCTGTGTGAAAGACAAAGTCCAGCTACCAGGAAGCTCGAGTGCCCTTTACAAATGTAAGAATAGGTTTGTTTTCTATATGCTTTTCCAATCATAGAGGGACATGAATCATTGTGACATGAAAAAGCTTCTGGGGTGAAAGAAGAGAAAAAAAAAATGTGAACAACCAAAACATACTCCAGCAGCCTTTCCACCAAGCCAAACATTAGGGATCCACTTTTCATGTTTTATGCCATTTATGTCTCACAAAACCCACATAAGGTTGTGGGGGAAAGTTAAATATTAAATTTGAATTCAACTGAACATGGACACAAGCAATGGTCACCAAATCCCAGAACAGGTTGCATGAGCTCCTTGAAGCATTCGTCCAGCATTGTTTAGGATAAATCTCTATTTCATCTATTCCTATATGTTAGCTATTGAAAAACAACACACAATCACAAAAACATGTTTGCCATTTCGTGTTCCTTGAGCCCAGTTGTGAAAGGCCCTCATGACTGGACCTCATGCCAAGACCTCTCCTTGTCTATGCACGATGGGTGGCTGACTCTGGAGCCCAGGCTGTGGCTTACTGGTCTGGTGATGAATCCTTTATAGCCTGGTGAGTATAAATATGTATATATTGCTTCCCTTCTCCCTTTCCCATTGCAATTTGTTTATTATGGTTGCTCTGCCATTTATGTGAGATAAAGGTTGTTTATCCTTAAAGGGATTGTGGGTATGTTTTTTTCTCCAAACATGCATCTCCTGTACAGAACAGAGGTTCATTGTACAGTTCTCTACAGAGATGCACATTGAGGCTGATAGAGATACACTGGTATCCTAAGACACACTTAGTATCTGGCAGAGTCACCACTGTGCCTTGGAGAAGACATATGCTCACCTACTAGACAGCTGGTCCAGGGACGATAGAGTGGTGGGGAAGTCCTGGCAAGAGTTTAGAAAAGTGGTAAAGAAGGAGAGAGTTTGAATCTAGAAGGCTGCTGTCAGGGACTTCATCAGCTCCTCCCTTGTGCCTGTCTTGGAGGGTTGGCATCATTCATACCTCTAGGTTCAGTATAGACTCATTTCCTCCTGGGGAGGAGACAAGACCTTCATGACAAGAACATGAAACGCCAGAGGATTGGAATGTGGAGCTCAGATTGGGAGAATCCCATCCTTCAGAGACTTAGGCATGTGGAGGACATGGGTGTTTATGGTGAAAAAGGTTTTAGGCTCCTGATGTCAAATTTAATGTGGAGCTAGATAATAATTAAACCTTGGATACATTCAAGGTCTTCACGATATTATATCAGTTGTAAGACAACAGCACCTACCTGTATTAATAATCTTTATGAACAGCATTATCTCAGAGAATTCTCAAAAAAAAAAATCTCAGTCTAGAAATGAGAAAACAAGGCTTTGTGATGTCAAATGGCTGCTCAAAAACACACAGGTAAGAATGAGAATCTTCCACAGTGAGGGTTGCATGAAATTCCCTTTAAGCTACCTGAGGCTCTGTGTCTGTCCCTGACATAGAGGGAAGGGCATGGGGAAGCCTCACTTTCTTCCTATTTTAAAGACAGGACACAGGACAAGATACCCTAAGACAATACTTTTGACTTAAAGCAACTTAATTAGGTCTTGTAAAACCTTAAAAGGAGTCTGGAGAAACAATTACAGTAATTCCACACCTGGCAAAGGTGTCAATGCTCGGGGACTCCAAGGTGAGAGAAACCCCTCACAGGGCCAAGGAATTGAGCAGGTAGCTCAGGGAACAGAAAACCCAAATAGGTATAAACCAACTGAAAGGTAACTCAAATATAACTGTTGAAAAATTGAAATAGAAACATAGGTTTTTTTGCCACATAGATTGACAAAAAATTAAAAGAATGTTAACATCCAAGGGGGTCTGGATCCATAAAAGCAGATAAATTCAGAAACTACTGTTGTACCACATCTTATACATGTCCTAATAGGCTGTAACAGTTTGCTATGGCTTCCATAGTACAGTACCATAGGCTGAAGTGCTTTAACAGCAAAAATTGAGTTTCTCACAATTCTAGAAGCCAGAAATACAACCTCAAGCTACTGGCTGGGTGGTTTCTCTGAGGTCTCCATCCTTGGCTTGTAGATGATCATCTGCCATCTCTGTGTTCACAAGATCTTCTCTTGTGCTTTTCTGTCCTTACTGCCTATTCTAAAAAGGGCTCCAAAAGGGCCGTACCTTTCACAGCCCTTTTGGAATATATTCTGGCTTTATCTACTAAAACTTCACATTTTCCTGTTCTTTCACTGAGTAATCACTTTCCTGGGAGACTATAATCTACAAAGGATTAGTAAATGTTGTGAACTAGTTGCATTCCCATCCTAAAAATTATATATTCATGTCCTAACACCTAGTGCCTCAGAACCTGATTATATTTGAACATATAGTCTCTGCAAAGGTAATCAAGGTTAAGTGAATTAATTGGGTTTATCTTAATTCCACATGACTGGAGCCCTTATTAGAATATCAGAGCCATTAAGTGCCTGTTCTTGGAATTGCTTTCAGGACTCATTGAAATTTGTACTAAGCATGGGTTCTGGAAGTCAGGCAGCTTTAATAGGCTGTCAGCCCCACTACTGACCAGACCTGTGAGTGGGGCAGAAACCTCACTGCTTTGTTACTTGAGGCACCACACCACAAATTTAATGCACCCAATCCCCTTTTCACTTTTACCTATCTTTCTCTATAATCACCATGAACTGATCTCTGCTAGCATTTTTATTCAAATGGATAAGCATATGTTATATAGTATATATTATTCTTCCTCATGTTCCTTTTGCTATACTGTATATTTCCACTCATATAAGGTATTTAGAGTAGTTAAGTTCACAGAAACACAAAGCAGAAGAGAAGTTCCCAGGGACTACAGAAAGGGTAATAGGAGGAGGGGTTGTTTACTGGGTACAGAGTTTCAGTTTTGAAAGACTGAAAAAATGTTCCCTATGAAAATGGACAATGGTTGCAAAAGTTGTGAATGTATTTCATTTCTTTAAACTGCACACAAAAAATTACTAAAATGGTTAATTTTATGTATTTTTATATTTTACTAAAATTAAAAAAAATACTTTTTAAAATGAGCAGACTACAATTATTTGCAACAGGTGACTGAATATCACAAATGTGATGTTGCATAAAATAAAGTACACGTGCCAACTTAGGCAACATGGTGAAACCCTGTCTCTGCTAAAAATACAAAACAATTAGCCGGGCATGGTGGTGCATGGCTACGGTCCTGGCTACTCAAAAGGCTGAAGTGGAAGGATGTTTTAAGCCTGGTAGGCAGAGGTTGCAGTGAGATCATGCCACTGCGCACACCAACCTGGAGAAAATAAAGAAGGAAGGAAGGAAGGAAGGAAGGAAGGAAGGAAGGAAGGAAGGAAGGAAGGAAGGAGAGAGAGAGAGAGAGAGAGAGAGAGAGAGAAAGAAAGAAAGAAAGAAAGAAAGAAAGAAAGAAAGAAAGAAAGAAAGAAAGAGAGAGAGAAAGAAAGAAAGACAGGAAGGAAAGAAAGACAGGAAGGAAAGAAGGAAGGAAGGAAGGAAAAGAGAGAAAAAAAGGAAAGAAAGAAAATAGATGTACACATATACATACTATATAATTTCATGTATATAAAATACAACAATCAAATAAAGCTGAGGTTCCAACTTCCACTAATGGTGGAGTAACTTGTTGAACTGTCACATTGTTAAATGATGAAACTTGAATAAAATATATTATCATAGAAAAAAATCTGTGCATAGTACATACATAATATGTGTGTAGAAAAACTGAATGAGGATTTCAGCTATGCCCACTGCAGGGGAGATAAGTATTGGCTTGACACTAGCCCAATGAACCCTGTTTATAAAACAAAACTCTTAAATGTAAAACAACAAAATCCAGAGTTTCTATTGTATAATTATCATTTATAGTTTCTAGTACACAATTTTAAAATTCATAAGACATGTAAAGAAACGTGAAAATGTAATCCATACACAATATCAAAAGCAGGAGGAAGAAATCCCAAGATGTTGCCATCAACAGGCAAGAATTTGAAGGCAGTTTTTATGAATATGGTCATGGGGAAAAATAAAATATTCTCATCATAAACAGATGTGGAACTTCAGCAGAGAAATAGAAGTTATGTATAACAACAACAAAAGAAACACCTAATAGAAAGATAAGGAAATGAAAAAAAAAAACTTTTGAGTTTATCCACAGATTTAAAACAGAAGACACAGCAATAGAAATTATCCAGTCTGGAAAAAAGGAAAGAAGAAAAAAAAACAGTACAAAAAGTTTAAAGGAAATGCACAGAGCTTTCGAGACCTGTGGAATGACTGAATCTGAGGAGACAAAAAAATTAAATAGGGAACAAAAGTAAACAACAACTGATAGCGGAATACTTCCAAAAACTGTCCAAATACCTAAATATTTATATCCAAAAGGTCAATAAATACAAAACAAAATACAAATAAAACCACAGCAAGGCCATATTGTGGTTTATGAAACTGGCAGGCCAGGGCTTTTGCTTGACTTGCTGTGATTTCTAACTGCTACTATTTATGGATATTATGGAAATAAATAGTAAATAGAATGGAAGATAGGTTATTCTCAGAGTGTTTTTTTTGTTTTGTTTTGTTTTGTTGCAAAGATGACTATTATCAAAGGCAGATGACTTTCCAGCCTTCGAAATTTTTCATTTCTTACTTTGGAAATTCTTTAAATTTGTTTTTTCCAAATCGTGTAGTAATATTGATGCTTAAGAAAGACGTCTCACAGATATTCTACCCTTGTGCATCTTCCTTGCGCATAGCAGAGGCTGTGCCTAACGCAGAATGAGAAGCATGTAGCAGTGGAGTGCTACTTAGAATTAATCTGAAAAACTAAAGGGAAACATAAATTGAGGATTCTCACTGTTAAGTTTCACGGAAAATTATAAAAAGTGCTTCTAAAAAGGTATCTTAAAAGGAAAATTAAGAGTTTCCAAGGGAGCTTTATTCAGGGCAGAAATGTAGACATTGTATACTACCTCACTACATGAACTTCATAAATGTTTTGAGAAGGACCAAGGGGCTTGGTTCTGTTGGCTTGTATTAAGTATGGCCAAGAAGTCCACACCAGAATATCAAAGTCCTGGGTTTCCTAGCTGTAGAAAGAAGGGGTCACGTCTTTCCCCTGTGACGTTTTCTCTATTACAGTGACAGGAGCATCCCTCTGAGAGGTTTGACCCAGGTATGAGCCATACAGCTACCCCGGGGGTCCAAGGAGTGAGAAGAGAAGAAAAGGTGGCTTTGAAAACGCAAGTACCAGACTACTAGGGACCAGGTATTTTCATTTGTGGCAGTGAACTGATGGTTTCAGACTGAAGGCAGCTTCCCGCAAGGGATCCCGAGAGGCCCTGGGTCCCCACCACCGAAAGGCTGCACCGTGCATGTTCAAAGGGGCGTGGCAGGAGACGGGTGACGAGAAGGGGCGGGGCTGAGGAAGGGGCCCTGCAAAGCGCTGGGCGCGCCCAGCTCCCCGATAGCAAGCGTTATGGCAACAGTGGGCAGACTGTGAGAGGCTCCCGGGATCTCTCTTGTCGGAGAAATCAAACTTCAGGCACAATTAGTCATGCAATTGGCACCTGGGGAGACTGTGTCACAATTACAAGTGAGACCACCTGCCCTGGCCAAGCTATCTCCTCGCACGCAGGAGAAGTTTGGGAAGAGATAGGCTCCTCTCAGCAGGGAGGAATTGCACTGGAAACATGGAGGGGGGAGGAGAAGACGAGATTTTCCCCGGAGTGTTGGAACTGTAGTCTCAGATCCACATCCAGCCTTCTGGTCGCGACAGTCGGACTATAATCCCTGCGTGCGCCGGGCTTAGAGGCGGTGCCAAGTCCTAGAGGAAGGGTCAAGAGGGTGGGTCCCTTGCAAGGCATCCTGGGAGTCATAGTCCTTAAACAGTTTCCAGCACATTGGTCGCAAGGCTACCGAACTACAATCCCAGCACGCATCGGGATGGGGGCGGTGTGTAACGGCTGGAGGGAAGGATAGGGAGGTGTATCCTTAGCCAGGCATGCTTGGAGTTATGGTCTCTTAACGGGTTTCCAGCGATTGGCCCCCGGCCTGCGGAGTGTAATCCCAGCATACACCGGGCTTCGGGGTGGTGTGTAGCACTGGAGGGAAGGAGGTGCGTCCTTAGCCAGGCATGCTTGGAGTTATGGTCTCTTAACAGTTTCCAGCGATTGGCCCCCGGCCTGCGGACTGTAATCCCAGCATGCACCGGGCTTCGGGGTGGTGTGTAGCACTGGAGGGAAGGATAGGGAGGTGCGTCCTTAGCCAGGCATGCTTGGAGTTATGGTCTCTTAACAGTTTCCAGTTCATTGGTTACAGGGCTACCAGACTACAATCCTATAGAACGAGACCACCACTTCTCCTGCTGTCTTTCCCAGCTTTTCCCTGTCTCACCTTTTCCCTAGTTTATAAGACAGGAGAAGGGGGAGAAAGCAAAAAGTTGGAAAGAAACAGAAGTAAGATAAATAGCTAGATGACCTTGGCACCACCACCTGTCCCTGGCGGTTAAAATAATAATGATAATATTAACCCCTGACCAAAACTACTAGTGTTTTCTGTAAATTCCAGACATTTTATGAGAAAGCACTGTAAAACTTTTTGTTCTGTTAGCTGATGCATATAGCCTCCCTGTCATGTTTTCCACTCTTGCTTGAGTTATTATGACCCTTTTACATGGATCCCTTAAAGTTGTAAGCCTTTAAAAAGGCCATGTATTTCTTCTTCAGGGAGCTTGTCTCTTAAGATGCGAGTCTGCCGAGGCTCCTGGCCGAATAAAAAACCTCTTCCTTTTTTAATTCGGTGTCTGAGGAGTTTTGTCTGCAGCTCGTCCTGCTACATTTCTTGGTTCCCTGATCGGGAAGCAAGGTGATTAGCGGATGGTCGAGGCAGCCCCTTAGGCAGCTTATGCCTGCCCTTTAGAGCATCCCTGTGGGGAACTTTGGCCAGCTTGAATGATGTGGATCCAGAGAGTGCTCCCGGGTAGGCAATTGCCCTGGTGGAACGCCTCATCAGAGCAGTGCACAGCAGGGCCCCGCAGAGGATCAACACAGTGGCTGAACACCAGGAAGGAACGGGCACTTTAAGTCCGGACATCTGAAACGTAGTAAGGCTAGTCTTTGGAACTTGCCCACTCCATTTGAGTGGAAGCATGGCCTGATCACCCATGGCATGCCTGTACTGGCACTTTGGTTTTTGTTTTTGACTTGACTTGAATTGTTTGATACTTTGGTTTTGGTTTTGATTCTGGTTTGGTATAAACTGAAAAGGTGTGTGTGCGCCCTTTTTACCTGTTCTTTGTTTTGTGGTGTGCATGTGGTGTGAGTGTGGTGTTTTGTCTCATAGGAAACATGGGTCAGACAAAAAGTGAGCCCACTTTGCTAGGAACTATGTTGAAAAATTTTAAGAAGGGATTTAATGGAGACTATGGGGTCACTATGACACCAGGAAAACTTAGAACTTTGTGTGAAATAGATTGGCCAACATTAGAAGTGGATTGACCATCAGAAGGAAGCCTGGACAGGTCCCTTGTTTCTAAGGTATGGCACAAGGTAACTGGTAAGTCAGGACACTCAGACCAGTTCCCATACATAGACACTTGGTTATAGCTGGTGCTAGATCCCCCACAGTGGCTAAGAGGGCAGGCAGCAGCAGTGCTAGTAGCAAAGGGACAGATAGCCAAGGAAGGATCCCGCTCCACTCGCCAAGGGAAATCAACTCCTGAAGTTCTGTTCGGCCCAACATCAGAAGATCCATTGCAGGAGATGACACCAGTAATCCCAGTGGTGCCCTCCCCTTACCAGGGAGAGAGGCTCCCCACTCTTGAGCCCACAGTGCTTGCACCCCCGCAAGACAAACATATCCCTAGGCCACCCAGAGTAGACAAGAGAGGAGGTGAAGCCTCAGGAGAAACCCCTCCCTTGGCAGCTCATTTTCAACCCAAAACTGGGGTACAAATGCCCCTGAGAGAGCAGTGGTATACTGGGATAGATGAGGATGGTCACATGGTGGAGAGGCATGTTTTTGTGTACCAGCCCTTCACCTCTGCCGACCTTCTCAACTGGAAAAACAATACCCCGTCCTATACTGAAAAGCCACAAGCTCTAATTGATTTGCTCCAAACTATTATCCAGACCCATAACCCCACTTGGGCTGATTGTCACCAGTTGCTCATGTTCCTCTTTAACACAAATGAAAGGCAGAGAGTGTTCCAAGCAGCAACCAAGTGGCTAGAGGAACATGTACCAGCTGATTACCAAAATCCCCAAGAGTATATAAGGACCCAGTTACCAGGAACCAACCCCTGGTGGGACCCAAATGAAAGAGAGAGTGTGCAAAGTCTGAACTGATACAGGGAAATTCTTCTGGAAGGATTAAAGAGGGGAGCCCAGAAGGCCACTAATGTTAACAAGGTCTCTGAAGTCATTCAGGGAAAAGAAGAAAGTCCAGCACAATTCTATGAGATACTAATCCTGATAGCCTTGAAAATCAGCGCATGATTAACATTACTTTAGTTAGTCAAAACGCAGAAGACATTAGAAGAAAACTGCAGAAACAGGCTGGGTTTGCAGGGATGAATACATCACAGTTAATAGAAATAGCTAACCAGTTGTTTGTAAACAGGGATGCAGTAAACCGTAAGGAAAATCGCAAACAGAATGAACGCCAGGCCTGACGAAACGCCGACCTGTTAGCTGCAGCAATTAGTGGGGTGCCCCCAAAGAGGCACGGGAAGGGCGGCCTAGGGAAAGAAACTCAGCCTGGCTGTCAGAGTCTGCAGCGTAACCAGTGTGCTTATTGTAAAGAAATGGGACATTGGAAGAATAAATACCCTCAGCTGAAAGGAAAACAAGGAGACTCAGAGCAGGAGGCCCCAGACAAGGAGGAAGGGGCCTTGCTCAACCTGGCAGAAGGGTTGTTGGACTGAGGGGGACCAGGCTCAAGTGCCCCCAAAGAGCCTATGGTCAGGATGACAGTCGGGGGTAAAGACATTGATTTTCTTGTAGATACAGGTGCTGAACATTCTGTAGTAACCACCGCAGTCACCCCCTTATCCAAAAAGACTATTGACATAATCAGAGCCACGGGGGTTTCAGCAAATCAAGCTTTCTGCTTGCCTCGGACTTGTACTGTAGGAGGATATAAAGTGATTCATCAGTTTTTGTACATGCCTGACTGTCCCTTTCCCTTGTTGGGAAGGGACTTGCTTAGCAAGCTGAGAGCCACTATCTCTTTTACAGAGCACGGCTCTTTGCTGCTAGACTTACCTGGAACAGGAGTCATTATGACCCTTACGGTACCCCGAGAGGAGGAATGGAGACTTTTCTTAACTGAGCCGGGGCAAGAGATAAGACCAGCCCTGGCTAAGCGGTGGCCAAAAGTGTGGGCAGAAGACAACCCTCCAGGGTTGGCAGTCAACCAAGCCCCTGTAGTTATAGAAGTTAAGCCTGGGGCCCAGCCGGTTAGGCAAAAACAGTACTCGGTCCCCAGAGAAGCTCTTGAAGGTATCCAGGTCCATCTCAAGCGCCTAAGAACCTTTGGAATTATAGTTTCTTGTCAGTCTCCATGGAATACTCCCCGCCTGCCTGTTCCCAAGCCAGGGACCAAGGACTACAGGCCAGTACAGGATTTGCGCTTGTTTAATCAAGCTACAGTGACTTTACATCCAACAGTACCTAACCCATATACATTGTTGGGGTTGCTGCCAGCTGAGGACACCTGGCTCACCTGCTTGGACCTGAAAGATGCTTTCTTTAGCATCAGATTAGCCCCTGAGAGCCAGAAGCTGTTTGCCTTTCTGTGGGAAGATTCGGAGTCAGGTGTCACTACTCAGTACACTTGGACCCGGCTTCCCCAAGGGTTCAAGAACTCCCCCACCATCTTTGGGGAGGCATTGGCTCGAGACCTCCAGAAGTTTCCCACCAGAGACCTAGGCTTCGTGTTATTCCAGTACGTCGATGATCTTCTGCTGGGACAACCCATGGCAGATGGGTACGCCAAGGGAACGGATGCCCTACTCCGGCACCTGGAGGACTGTGGGTATAAAGTGTCCAAGAAAAAAGCTCAGATCTGCCAACAGCAGGTACATTACTTGGGATTTACTATCCAACAGGGGGAGCACAACCTGGGATCAGAAAGAAAGTAGGTCATTTGCAATCTGCCGGAGCCTAAGAGCAGAAGGCAGGTGAGAGAATTCTTACCAGCTGTGGGGTTTTGCAGACTGTGGATCCCAAACTTTGCAATATTAGCCAAGCCTTTGTATGAGGTCAGAAAGTGGGGGGACCAGGAAACTTTTGAATGGGGATCCCAACAACAGCAAGCCTTTCATGAGTTAAAGGAAAAACTTCTGTCAGCCCCAGCCTTGGGGCTACCTGATCTGATAAAGCCTTTTACATTGTATGTGTCAGAGAGAGAAAAAATGGCAGTTGGAGTTTTAACCCAGACTGTGGGGCCCTAGCCGAGGCCGGTGGCCTACCTCTCTAAACAACAAGATGGGGTTTCTAAAGGATGACACTCATGTTTGAGGGCCTTGACAGCAACTGCTCTGCTAGTACAAGAAGCAGATAAGCTGATTCTTGGGCAAAACCTGAACATAAAGGCCCCCCATGCTGTGGTGACTTTAATGAATACTAGAGGACATCATTGGTTAACAAATGTTAGACTCACCAAGTACCAAAGTTTGCTCTGTGAGAATCCCTGCATAACCATTGAGGTTTGTAATACCCTGAATCCCGCCATCTTGTTCCCGGTATCAGAGAGCCCTGTCAAGCATGACTGTGTAGAAGTGTTGGACTCAGTTTACTCTAGCAGACCTGACCTCTGAGACCAGCCTTGGGCATCAGTAGACTGGGAACTATACGTGGATGGGAGCAGCTTCATCAACCCACAAGGAGAGAGATGTGCATGGTATGCAGTGGTATCTCTGGACACTGTTGTTGAAGCCAGATCGTTGCCCCAGGGCACTTCAGCCCAGAAAGCTGAACTCATTGCTTTAATTCGGGCCTTAGAACTCAGTGAAGGTAAGACTGTAAACATTTACACTGATTCTCGGTATGCCTTTTTAACCCTTCAAGTGCACGGAGCATTATATAAAGAAAAGGGCCTATTGAACTCTGGGGGAAAGGACATAAAATATCAACAAGAAACCTTGCAATTATTAGAAGCAGTATGAAAACCCCACAAGGTGGCAGTTATACATTGCAGTGGCCACCAGCGAGCTTCCACCTTGGTGGGTTTGGGGAATTCCTGCGCTGACTCAGAGGCTCGAAAAGCAGCATCTGCCCCCTTCTGGGTATTGGTCACAGCCCTCCTTCTCCCTCAAGCACCTGATCTTGTACCTACTTATTCTAAAGAAGAAAAGGACTTTCTCCAGGCAGAGGGAGGACAAATGATGGAGGAAGGATGGATTCGGTTACCAGATGGGAGGGTAGCTGTGCCACAGCTGATAGGAGCTGCAGTTGTACTGGCTGTGCATGAAACCACCCATCTAGGTCAGGAGTCACTTGAAAAGTTGTTAGGTCTGTATTTCTACATCTTGCATTTGTCAGCCCTTGCCAAAACGGTGATGCAACAGTGTGTTACCTGCCGACAGCATAATGCTATACAAGGTCCAGCCCTTCCACCCTGCATACAAGCTTATGGAGCAGCCCCCTTTGAAGACCTCCAGGTGGACTTCACAGAGATGCTAAAGTGTGGAGGTAACAAATATTTACTAGTTCTTGTGTGTACCTACTCTGAGTGGGTTGAGGCTTATCCAACATGAACTGAGAAAGCTCGTGAAGTAACCCGTGTGCTTCTTTGAGATCTTATTCCTAGATTTGGACTGCTCTTACGGATCGGCTCAGATAACGGGCCTGCGTTTGTGGCTGACTTGGTTCAGAAGACAGCAAAGGTATCGGGGATCACATGCAAATTGCATGCTGCCTACCGGCCTCAGAGTTCCGGAAAGGTGGAGTGGATGAATCGGACTATCAAAAATAGTTTAGGGAAAGTATGTCAGGAAACAGGATTAAAACGGATATAGGCTCTCCCTATGGTATTATTTAAAATTAGATGTACCCCTTCTAAAAGAACAGGATATTCCCCTTATGAAATATTATATCATAGGCCCCTTCCATATTGCGGGGACTTCCAGGCACTCCCCAAGAGTTAGGTGAAATTGAGTTACAGCGACAGTTACAAGCTTTAGGGAAAATTACACAAACAATCTCAGCCTGGGTAAATGAGAGATGCCCTGTTAGCTTATTCTCCCCAGTTCACCCTTTCTCCCCAGGTGATCAAGTGTGGATCAAGGACTGGAATGTAGCCTCTTGGTGTCCACGGTGGAAAGGTCCCCAGACTGTTATCTTAACCACTCCCACCACTGTGAAGGTAGAGGGAATCCCAGCCTGGATCCACCACAGCCATGTAAAACCTGCAGTGCCTGAAACCTGGGAGGCAAGACCAAGCCCGGACAACCCTTGCAGAGTGACCCTGAAGAAGACAACAAGCCCTGCTCCAGTCACACCCAGAAGCTGACTGGTCCACCCACGGCCGAAGCATGAGGAATCTCATCGTGGGATTCATTTTTCTTAAATTTTGGACTTATACAGTAAGGACTTCAATTGACCTTACTCAAACTGGTGACTGTTCCCAGTGTATTTATCAGGTCACTGAGGTAGGACAGCAAATCAAAACAATCTTTCTGTTCTATAGTTATTATGAATGCATGGGAACGTTGAAAGAAACTTGTTTGTATAATGCCACTCAGCAATAGGTATGTAGCCTGAGAAATGACCAACCTGATGTGTGTTATAACCCATCTGAGTCCCCTGCAACCACCGTTTTTGAAATAAGTTTAAGAACTGGCCTTTTCTTAGGTGATACAAGTAAAATAATAACTAGAACAGAAGAAAAAGGAATCCCCAAACAAGTAACTTTAAGATTTGATGCTTGTGCAGCCATTAATAGTAACAAGCTAGTAACCGGATGTGGTTCTCTTAACTGGGAAAGGAGCTACAGAGTAGAAAATAAATATGTTTGTCATGAGTCAGGGGTTTGTGAAAATTGTGCCTTTTGGCCATGTGTTATTTGGGCTACTTGGAAAAAGAACAAAAAGGACCTGGTTCATCTTCAGAAGGGGGAAGCCAACTGCTCCTGTGCTGCTGGTCACTGTAACCCACTGGAATAAATAATCACCAATCCCCTAGACCCCCATTGGGAAAAGGGAGAACGTGTAACCCTGGGGATCGATGGGACAAGGTTAAACCCCCACGTTGCCATTTTAGTCCGAGGGGAGGTCTACAGGTGCTCTCCCAAACCAGTGTTTCAAACCTTTTATGAGGAGCTGAATCTGCCAGCACCAGAACTTCTGAAAAAGACAAAAAAATTGTTTCTCTAATTAATTCCCTTAATGTTACTTCTTGTTATGTATGTGGGGGAAACACTATCGGAGACCGATGGCCTTGGGAAGCCTGAGAGTTGGTGCCTACTGATCCAGCTCCTGATATAATTCCAGTTCAGAAGGCCCAAGCTAGCAACCTCTGGGTCCTAAAAACTTCAATCATTGGACAATACTGTATAGCTAGAGAAGGAAAAGACTTCATCATCCCTATAGGAAAACTTAATTGTATAGGACAGAAGTTGTACAACAGCACAACAAAAACAATTACTTGGTGGGGCCTAAATCACACTGAAAAGAACCCATTTAGTAAATTTTCTAAATTAAAAACTGCCTGGGCTCATCCAGAATCTTATCAGGACTGGACGGCTCCTGCTGTACTATACTGGATATGTGGGCACAGAGCCTACATTCGGTTACCTAATAAATGGACAGGTAGTTGTGTTATTGGCACTATTAAACTGTCCTTTTTCTTATTACCTGTAAAAATGGGTGAGCTCCTAAGTTTCCCTGTCTATGCCTCCTGAGAAAAGAGAGGCATAGTTATAGGAAATTGGAAAGATAATGAGTGGCCTCCTGAAAGGATCATACAGTATTATGGGCCTGCCACATGGGCACAAGATGGTTCATGGGGATACCGAACCCCCATTTACATGCTCAATCAGATCATACGGTTGCAGGCCATCTTAGAAATAATTACTAATGAAACTGACAGAGCTTTGACCATTTTAGCTTGGCAGGAAACTCAAATGAGAAATGCTATCTATCAGAATAGACTGGCCTTGGACTACTTGCTGGCAGCTGAAGGAGGAGTCTGTGGAAAATTTAACTTAACCAATTGCTGCCTACAAATAGATGATCAAGGACAGGTGGTTGAAAACATAGTCAGGGACATGACAAAGTTGGCACATGTGCCTGTACAGGTTTGGCATGAGTTTGATCCTGAGTCTTTATTTGGAAAATGGTTTCCAGCTATAGGAGGATTTAAAACCCTCATTGTAGGTGTATTGCTAGTAATAGGAACTTGCTTCATGCTCCCCTGTGTATTACCCTTGCTTTTTCAAATGATAAAAGGTTTTGTTGCTACTTTGGTTTATCAGAAAACTTCAGCACGTGCGTATTGTATGAATAACTATTGCTCTATCTCGCAGAGAGACTCAGAAAATGAAGACGAGAATGAGAACTCCCACTAAAAAAGTGAAAATTCTCAAAGGGGGGAAATATAGAATGAGACTACCACTTCTCCTGCTGTCTTTCCCAGCTATTCCCCATCTCGCCTTTTCCCTAGTTTATAAGACAGGAGAAGGGGGAGAAAGCAAAAAGTTGGAAAGAAACAGAAGTAAGATAAATAGCTAGATGACCTTGGCACCACCACCTGGCCCTGGTGGTTAAAATTAAAATGATAATATTAACCCCTAGTTACTAGTGTTAACCCCAAAACTACTAGTGTTATCTGTAAATTCCAGACATTATATGAGAAAGCATTGTAAAACTTTTTGTTCTGTTAGCTGATGCATGTAGCCCCCCCGTCATGTTTTCCACGCTTGCTTGATTTATCATGACTCTTTTACATGAATCCCTTAAAGTTGTAAGCCTTTAAAAAGGCCACGTATTTCTTCTTCAGGGAGCTCGGCTGTTAAGACGCGAGTCTGCGAGGCTCCCGGCCAAATATAAAACCTCTTCCTTCTTTAATCCGGTGTCTGAGGAGTTTTGTCTGTAGCTCCTCCTGCTACAATCCCAGCATGCGCCCGGTTTGGGGAGGGTGCCGCAGTCCTAGAGGAAGGGTCGGGACTGTGGTTACCTCGCAAGGCATCCTGGGAGTCATAGTCCTTTAACTATTTCCAGCCCATTGCTCACGGGGCTCCCTGACGCGCTGGGTTTGGGGGTGGTGTGCAGTATAAGAGGGAAGGATAGAGAGGCGTGTCCCTAGCCAGGCATGTCCCTAATCAGGCGTGCTGGGACTTATGGTCTCTTAAGGGTTTCCAGCCCACTGACCACGGATCTGTGGACTACAATCCCAGCATGCGCTGCCTGTCCTCCGCGGTGGTGCACAGCCCTGGAGGGAGGGGCAGGGCAGTGTGGACCTCGCCCCTTCCTAAGCCATGCCAGCCGCTGATTCTGTGCCACACCCTCGACCAAGGGAGTCTGGTGGAGGACTTGAGGGGCAGGTCTGGGCTGAGCGGTGAGGACAGTTTGACGCTGCAAAGTGCACCTCCTTTACTCAAATCGGAGGGGTCTGGTCCTGACTGCACAGCCCTCTGCACATCTCGGTGTCCTCTCCCATCCGTATCCGGGGGTCTTTCCAGAGCATCCTGCCTCTTCCAGTCCAGGGAGCTGCCTGCTGTGCTAAACGCTATGGGAACCGAGACATCCAACTACTGGGTGGCCCGCCCCTGCACAACTTCAGAGCTTTCAGCAGGTGATTCGGACTGTGGCTCCTTCGTGAAAATGTCACTCTCTACGGCACCTTTCTTGTGATACAGAAGTTGACGCGTGAGAGAGGATATTTATTGGGTTACCCAGAACTTGCTTACAGCAGAGGAGAAAACCACAATTCCCACCCATAAGAATCTACCTAAAGATGATGGTTTAGATATTTCACACTTGAAATCACCACCCTCCTCTCAACTGAGTCCTAACTGACAAGTGTCTCAAAACACAGTTGGTGACCTGATCCCTCAGGAATAGGTGGTGCTCCAGCTTTGTGGGAATGACTTTCAAGGTGCGGAGCACTTGGGCAGCATTTGAAGTCTATCATATTTTACTGCTTTGGATGGAAAGTTAATCACCCACAGACATTAGGAATATACTTTAATATGCTGGGGCTTATCTGTTAAATTTTTCTGTCTAGACAATGAAAACCCAGAATAACTTCTACTTTCAGGTAACCTCTTGATAATCGACGGCCCTAAGTTCCTTATGTCCTCAGGATGGTTCCTTTGATTCCCAGATGATACCAGCTTTCGTGATGCATCTAATCTGTACAAATTTGGGTATTACTCTGTGTGAAAATAATACCTTGTTCTTATTATATATTCTTATAATTTTCATTTGTGATTCGTATGGAACACTATAAAAAAAAAAACCCTGAAAAACCTCATCAAAGCAATTGAATTATGTTACTGTACTTTATGAAGAATTAACCCCTTCAGGATTAATTACACATGGGTTCATCAGCACATTTGTAAAGAAAGGAAGAAAAACTGTATGACATTTATGAAATTGTTAAAATAAGGAATTATATATAGGAAGACCACAGCACAACACTAGGGCCATTCTCTTATTTTAAATAGACGCTATGGGGTCGAGTGCCCCCATTCCTACCCTATCCTGCAGTATTCCCATCCTACTCTTTACTGTGTATTTAGGTGGGGGTTTCTGAACTCACTTGGCCACAACGTTAGTGGGGATGTTGTAAAATGAGGTTATCCATCATCTATCATCTTAATAATTAATGAAGAGAAGAGCCTTGGGATCTGTGTTCAGATACACTGCTGCTGAGTGTGCCTGCAAAGACACTGCCCACAGTGGTGGTCTCAGAATGTTGAACCTGACGCCACCACAGCTGCTGTTCACAGATCTTGGTGCTCCTTGTGATTTGAGTCTCCTGCTTAGATTTGTGATTGTGAACTTGCTATGCTCACCCCATTTATCGTGGTATCTTTTGTATTGCCTTTTCTGTTCCATTTGTTTCCTGGGAACTCACTGTGTAACTGCAATTCAGAGAATATGTAGGGATTCCACTCCCGCTACCTAACTCGCTGTACACTGGTGACATTTGTGTCATGTTGTCAGACTCCACGCTCTTCCTCTCCAGTGGAATTTGTTGAAGAAGCATTGTTACCTGTAGATCTCCTCAGTCTAATGCTACTGGGATTGATTATGAAGCTGGGCATCTTGTGCTTGGCCTCATTGACATTATTCAAAATATCTTTCCCATATTTTGAAGTTTGATACTACTTTCTTAATGAGAACACTTGGATCTCTGCCTTCACAGTGTGTGGGCTTACTTCCTTTTCTATTTTGTGCATCTCTACTAGCATCTGCAAGGGCACAGGTTTTATTCTTAGTCCATCTTCTACTTCATGATAGGAAATTTGCCAAATAGGTCCTTAGTGGGAAAGAAAACTCACTGGCATTTTTCCTTCTCTCTGTTCCTTCTTACCCTGGCAGGTGTGAGAGTTATCGAGTGAGATGGAGCAGTGGTAGATCGTGACCAGCCCTCACCTAGAATATTGGTTATTATAAAAAGATAATTCTCTCACTTTTTGCAAGCATAATTTATTTGCCTTAGAGTTTTTCTGGGCTTTCCCTTACAGGTTTCTACTAATGAAGTACAAATATTGATGAAGATAATACTACTGCCTTGATGCCAGACAGTAACAATCGCCTTTTTTTTTTTTTTTGGTATCTACAATTATAAATGAAATGCATACTGTAAAAAGAAAAGAACATGTCATAAATATCTTTATAAAGTAAAAGACTTGGTTGGTGGCTGGGAGCTGTGGCTCATGTCTGTAATTCCAGCACTTTGTGAGGCCAAGGCGGGTGGACTATGAGACCAGGAATTTGAGACCAGCCTGGCCAACATGGTGAAACCCCGTCTCTACTAAAAAAATACAAAAATTAGCTGGGCGTGTTGGTGGGTGCCTGTAGTCCCAGCTACCCAGGAGGCTGAGGCAGGAGAATCGCTTGAACCCAGGAGGCAGAGGCTACAGTGAGCTGAGATCATGCCACTGCACTCTAGCCTGGGCAACAGAATAAGACTCCATCTCAAAAACAAAACAAAACAAAAATCCTTGGCTGACTCAGTGACTCAATCCCAGTACTTTGGGAGCCCAAGGCAGGTGAAATTTTTGAGACCAGAAGCTCAAGACCAGTCTAGACAACATGGTAAAATTCTCTATCTATAAAATATACAAAAATTAGCCAGTTGTGGTGATGTACACCTGTATTCCCAGCTACTAGGGAGGCTGAGGTGGGAGGATTGTTTGAACCTGGGAGGCCAAGTTTGCAGTGAGCTGTAATCATGCCACTGTGCTTCCATCTGGACAACAAAGTGAGATCCTGCCTCAAAAAATAAAAATATAATAAACTGAAAGTCTCCCCTTTATTCCCTTCTCTTCAAACTCACTTTTTTTTCCTTTGAGAAAAACTGCTAAGAGGTTGTTTTTTATTCTTCTGGCTATGTTCTATATATTCATTTTTTCTTTTCTTTTCTTTCTTTCTTTCTTTTTTTTTTTTTTTTTTTTTTTTGAGATGGAGTCTTGCTCTGTCACCCAGGCTGGAGTGCAGTGGTGCGATCTTGGCTCACTGCAAGCTCCGCGTCCCGGGTTCACGCCATTCTCCTGCCTCAGCCTCCCGAGTAGCTGGGACTACAGGCTCCCACCACCACACCCAGCTAGTTTTTTGTATTTTTAGTAGAGACGGGTTTTCACCGTATTATCCAGGATGATCTCGATCTCCTGACCTCGTGACCTGCCCACATCGGCCTCCCAGAGTGCTGGGATTACAGGCGTGAGCCACCGTGCCCAGCCCATTCTATAAATTTCTAAGTGATACACATAAAGGTTATTTTAAAAATTATGTCATACTACATTGTTTTTTAAATTTACTCTTTCTCTAGCTGTATTTTATCTATCTATCTATCTATCTATCTATCTATCTATGACAAGGCCTTGCTCTGTCACCCCGACGGGAGTTGAGTAGTTCAATTATGGCTCCTTGCAGACTCAAACTCCAGGCTCAAATGATTCTCTAACTTCAGCTTCTGAAGTAGCTGGGAGTAGAGGTGCATGCCACTACACCTGGCTAATTGTTAGTTTGGTTTTGTTGTTTTAAACAGGGTCTCACTGTGTCACCCAGGCTAGCATGCAATGGCATAATCACAGCTCACTGTAGCTTGACCACTCAGACTCAGGCAATTCTCCTGCCTCAGCCTCCTGGGTAGCTGGAACCATAAATGTATATTAGCTCACTTGGCTATTTTTTATTATTGTTATTTGTAGATACAGGATCACCGAATGCTGCCAGGTTTGTAGTGAACTCTTGGGCTTAAGTAATCTGCTACCTCAGCCTCCCAAATTGCTGGGATTACAGGTGTGAGCGACCACAACTTACTCAGCCTTTTTATTTTGTGTAGAAATAGGATCAGTATATTAAAAATATAAAGGGAATTATTTATGGTGTCTTTTCAATTCTTATGCATTAAAATTCTCTTATTAGAGCCTTTTATTAATGGTTATTGTGTATTTTCTGTATAATTTTACTGTCATACATTACATGTCAAAGATTCAAGACACCCAAACTTCATGAATGCAAAGTCACAGTAGAATATTGTACTTATCTAAAAAAATTTTTTTATAAATGATACATCAAGTTTGCATACAAGGTAGCTGAGTGTGGTGGCAGGTACCTGTGATCTCAGTGAAGGCTGAGGTAGGAAAATGGCTTGAACCCAGGAGGCAGAGGTTGAAATGAGCAGACATCGTGCCACTGCATCTCAGCCTGGGTGACAGAGTGAAACTCTGTCTCAAAAAAAAAAAAAAAAAAAAAAAAAAAAAGTTTGCATACAAGATTTTGTGAGGAAATGTTTTTCTTATTTTTCTTTACAATTCCATATTACTGTCTTAATTATCTCAATTATTTAGAATAGGTTCCAGAGCCACAGTTGATTTTATTTTGAGTTTTACCTATGTATTGTAATTTTGGATGTTATAGTTTCCAACTCTGCCTGTACACTTCAAGTCAATGTGGATTAAAAAAAATTTTAATAATGCAATCTATTCATAGACTAAACTTCATAAAGTTAAAAGCAGGGGCAGCTCCTATTTTAAAAAGGGATTAGTGGAAGGCAGCATGTCATTTTATTTAAAATCACAAGTTAGGTTTTTCAGATGGATAATAGTTCAGATCATTAAATCCCATTTCTGCTTCTAAGTTTTACACGAAATAGCACATTAAATCCTCAGTCCTAAGCAATCACCACAGAGATTCCAAATTGCCTCTCAATGTCAAGGTGAACGGCGCAGTTTATTCTCTTGCAATAAAGGTATATCATTTGATACACAAGGGAGCGTAGCAGTCAGATACTTACAAGATTGAGTTGTAGAAATAACTTTCATGTTTTCATCCACAATGTGCATCCTCACCTCTATCTCCCGTTCAGTAACACTATCAGTTTCCTCGTCTCTCCTTTCTACTTTCCTTAAAAGAGGATGCTGATTGCAGACAACACATGACAGAGGCATTTCAAAACAGGAGAGTTTCTTGAAATATACATGATTTTAGTTTTAAATAGAATTTCCTGAAGAGTTTTATTTACAATACCACATTCAAGAGGATGATGGTGAGACTCATAGTAAACATTTAGCAAAACATAGGTTATGGGGCAGCCATCTCCTAGAAACACTTCTTCAGAGTTTATATATGAAATGTGAAATATTGCAGGTTTAATCCTGGCACAGAACCAAAACTGAGTGCATTGCACTTGAACAGCTGACCAATCCCAAGCACAGGTCTATATCAAGAAACAGAGAACAAAGAATCCATTTAACCCCAGAAAGGTCTTCATTCGCCCAAACTGAAAACCAAATTTCACTCAGGAAACTAATGTTGGGTTTAATTAAAATATAAATCGATCATATGTTTTCCAAATTAAATTATATATGTGTTTGTCTCTATGAATATGTCTCCAACTTTGCTTATGGCTTATCTCGTGTATTTTTGGCTGATTTTCAACGATTGTCTTATCTTATGTAGTTGAGTAGTCATTGAAATAGTCTTAATTTCACCATGCATTTAATTATAAATCTATACTTCCTTTGTGTGAGACAAAATCTTTTGTGAACAAAGTTTAATTTTTGGAAAGCTTTATAACTCTATATTTTTTCTTTTAAAAATTGTAATTGTGATAAAAACACATAATGTAAAATTTACCCTCTTAATCATTTTGAAGTGTATATTTCATTAGTGTTAAGTACATTCACATAGTTATGCAAAAGATCTGCAGAACTTCTATGTCTTACAAAACTAAAATTGAATGCCTTTTAGCACAATTGCCCATTTCACCATCCCTTCAGCCCTTGACCATTCTAATTTTTGTTCCTATGTGTTTGTCTACTTACAATACCTGATTATGAATGGAATCATACACTGTCACTTTGTTCCTGGCTTATTTCAATTAACATGATACTCTCAAGAATTGTCATATAATGTGACTTTTTAAAGACTGAATAATATTCCACTTTGTATATGTGCCACTTGTTATTAATCTGTTCATTGGTCAAGGGACATCTGGGTTGTTCCTGCTTTTTGGCTTGTGTTAATAATACAGCAATAAATTTGGGTGTGCAAATATCTCTTGCAGATCATGTGTTGCATATTTTAAATACATACACAGAAGGGAGTTGCTAGATTATATAATAATCTCATTTTAAATTTTTTGAAGAACTTTCATACCACTTTAAAAATAGGTTTGAAGTGATAGGTTATTGTGACTTTGCTTTGCATTTTTCTAGAAGAGTAACGTCAAGTATCCTTTTAAATGCTAGCCATTTGTATGTCTTTGGAGAAATGTCATTTCAAACATTTGCAATTCTAAGTCAAGTTATTAACTTTTTGTTGCTGTTGAGTTTTAGGAGTTCATATATTTTGAAAATTAACATCTACGAAATATGAGATTTGAAAATATTTTTACTCTTTTTTGTTACATGTATGTATGTATGCACATATATAACCCTATACAAGATAGGGTCTTGGTATGTCTTCATGGCTAGTCTTAAATTTTGGGGCTTAAGTGATTGTTCTGCCTTTGCCTCCTAAAGTTCTAGAATTACAGGCCTGAGCCAAAATGCCCAGCTTTCATCCACTTATTAGGTGACATTTGTATACCACTAAATGTTTGATGTGTAGAATACTTGAAGATTAATGTAGTCCCCCTTTTTTTTGTTCTTTTCCATGTTTATGCATTTGATGTCATACTTAGGCAGAGTTTTAAGACTTATGTCATAAACTTTTCCTCTATGTTTACTTCTAAGAATTGTATTAGTTTTTATGTTTAAGTATTGAATTCAAAAAAAAAAAAAACTTTTCTTTTTATATATGGTACAAAGGAAGCATCCAACTTCATTTTTTTCTCTGTAAATATTCAATTTTGAAAATTCTTTATTAAAGAGATTCTTATTTTTCTATTGTATGGTCATGAAAAGCTTATGGAAGATTATTTTATCATGTATGTAAGGGTTTATTTCTGGGATGTCTGTAATTCTGTTTCATCATCTATGTATCTGTTTTTATGGCAGTAGCATATTGTTTTTATTTTTGTAGCATTGTATCATGATTTTAAATCAGAAAGTGTAATGCCTCTTTGTTCTTTTTAACAGGTGTTTGGCTAGTCACAGTTCCTAAACAACTTTTAGAATTACACACAAAAATTCTGCCAAAAAAAAAAAATTGCTATTTTGGTAAAATTATATTACATTTTTATATCATCATGAGTAGTACTGACAACTTTTTCAGGGGGGGGATGGAGTTTTAGTCAGTCACTTAGGCTGAAGGGCAGTCGTGTGAGCTGTGCTCACTGCAAGCTCCACTTCCCAGCTTCAAGCAATTCTCCAGTCTCAGTCACCCGAGTAGCTGGGATTACAGGCATCCACCATCAAGTCTAGCTAACTTTTGTATTCTTAGTAGAGATGGGGTTTTACCATGTTGACCAGGCTAGTCTCAAACTTCTGACCTCAAGTGATCCACCCACTTTGGTTTCCCAAAGTCCTGGAATTACAGGCATAAGCCACCGCACCAGCCCTGACATCTTAACAATATTGAGTCACCTGATACTTGAGGAAGACTATATATAAGATTTTGCTTGATTTTCTCTTATTTACGTATTTGCCACTTTTTCTTGCTTTTGATTTCTAGTTTCATTTACATTCTGTGGCTTCAGTTTTCTTAAATTTAATAAGACATGTATCCTAACAGAATGTACCATGTATGATTAAGAATATTGCATATTTTTCTGCTTTCCATTGCAGAGTTCTGTAAATGCTGTTTAGGTCTATAATGTTCAGGTTTTGCTTTCTTACTGATATTATATCTGACTATTCTAGTCATTACTGAAAGTAGAGTCTTGAAGTCCACAATTTTTGTGTTGCTATATGTTTCTTGCTTCACTTCTGTCAATATTTGCTTTACATAGTTGAAAGATGAGAATCAGTTGAGCCTGAGAGGAGGAGGTTGCATGCAGTGAACTGATTGTGAGATTGTGCCATTGCCCTCCAGCCTGGGAGACAGAAACTCTGTTAAAAAAAAAAAAGAAGAAGAAAGAAAGAAAGAAAGAAAGAAATGTCAGTGCTATTTATAGTAATACAAAAATTTAATTTTTATCAAAATCCCAATGGTATATTTTTGAAAATTTTTCAAATTATATAAATATGATTTATAAATTATTGTTATAGATTCCTTGCAAGTTAATATATGTCATCGTTACATAATACCAATCTGTCTCTTGTTAAAATTTATGACTTAAAATATATTTTAATATAATTATGACCACACCCCTCCAATTGTAGCTACTCTTTGCATAAAATATCTTTTCTTTACACTGTTATTTTCAACTTATTTGGATCCTTAGAGCTAAAGTGACTCTTGTAGAGAGCACATTGCTGAATCTTCTTTGTTCTTAATCCATTAAATCATTTTATTCATTTTCTCTACGGTATTTAACTTTTTATATATGAAGTAATGACTGCAGTTAATGAAGTTACTATTATTATTTGTAATTGTCTTCTGTGTTTCTTGTAGATGTGTTATTTATCATTTTTTCTCTTACTGCTTTATTTTTGTTTGTAGTGACATGATTCAATTTCTCATTTGCTTTTGCATGCCTTCTACAGGTTTTTTTGTAATCATCTTGAGAAATAAAGACTTCATAAAACATCTTAAAGTTATAACAGTATATTACAACTATATTTCGATGGAATACAAAGCTGTACTTCTTTATACCTGCACTTTGTTATTAATATCACATATTATGTTTTCTTATTGAGTACCTATGAACGCACATTTATGCAGATTTATGCTTCATGTTTTGAACTCCATAGCAAAAGTTTGAAAGTTTTCTGTACTACCATTATGACAGTGGAGACTTCTATACCTGTTTATGTATTTACCTTTAATAGAGAGCTTTCTATTTTCATATACTTTTATGATACTGTGCAGCATCATTTCATTTTTGGCCATGATAGACTTTCTTTTACATTTCCTTTAGGACTGTTCTAGTGGTTGGTAACGCACTCAACTTTTTATTTATTTTTGAAAGGCTTAGTGTTTTTTTTAATTTTTGAAGTGAAATTATTCCTGTTGAAAGCTTTTGTTTGGCAGTATTTCTTGTTTAGTTACCTTGTCATCTGGGGGGTTCTCAGCTGCTTTTTAAAAATAACCTCTTTATTACTTTTCTCCTATATTGGTTTTCTAAGACTCCTTTTATAAATACAATGGTCTGCTTGCAGTGCACAGTAAGTCCCATATTTCATCTTTTTTTCTCTATTCTGTTAAAAAAATTTGTTTTCACGACTCAGTATTGATAAGTACAATGTCATCAATTGTCTATTTTTTTCCACTTTATTAAGTCTGCTTTTGTGATTGTTGATTAAATTTTTAATATAGTTATTGCGTTTTTCAGATTCACAATTTCTGTTGGTTTTTAAAAATCTTTTTATTGTTATCTCATTTTCTTCATGCATCACGTCTTCTAGTATTCTTTTTTGTCTATGTTCTGTTTTGTTCATTAAGCAGTTTTTTCTGATTACATTTGATTGAAAACTGCACCGAATGCTAAATGTCCACCTCTATAATAAACACATACAGTAACTGTAACTTACATTAAACAAAACATACTTCGGATAGCCATTATTTTTCTGATTGGGACAATTTTATAGTTTTTATTTTGTCATAAAAATAGGAATGTACGTATGCAAAGGCTCAAAATAGGCTATCTTTTTAAACAAAAAGGCAAATGATTCACAAAAGACTATGAATAGAACACGTAACTAATTGACACAAATCTAATAGGATCTGTTAAAATCAGTCGCATCCAATACATATGAAGTGTTCTTGTATAAAAAAACCACGTGAAGAAAAGAAGACTTTATCAGTGTCTAAAAATGTGGATTTTTTTCATAGACAATCTGACAAGTTGCCATTTAAAGTGTTTCCTGTGACATTAGGAAAAGCAATATTATTTTTCTTGAATGCTTTTAGCGCAATACTTTCACTCAATAAAATAGCAGAGGATCTGAAACTGAGAAACTATACTTGATTACAAACAGCTTGTGAAACCTAATACTCTTTTTTTTTTCTTGCATTATCAGATGCTTTTACTGAACTTACAACCAACTTGCCCACTCAGTATGCAGTTCAGATGTGAGAGACACTTCTCTGTACAGGAGCCGGTACTGTCTTCAATCCTATGCATGCAGGTGTCTACCACAGGCAAACAGCTTGCTCCACATTTTCTAGTAATGTAATCTTCCTATTAGCAAAAGGCAGCAACCAGTCCCTGTAGATTGAAGGGACTCAAGTCACAGGATGGGGATTTCCTCTTCATGGTTTTTATTTTGATGTTTGAACTATTGATGCAACATTCTAAGCAAGGTGTTCAGGGCCTGCTGTAGCCAAGGGACTGATAAAGGAAAAAGTTCTATTTATTATTTGTGATTTGATGCATAGGTGAAAAACTTAACACACAATAACAGAAGTTGGCCGTTAATAAATCACACCCTAGTCTTTCAGAGCTTCCGTAAGCAGACGATATCTTCAGTTTTCCAGCTCTTGTAGTTTTAACACTGCAACATCAATGATGCATATTTCCACAATCAGCTAAAAAGACCGTCTTTTTCTCTTAGTTCATCTATTTGTCACTGTCTCTTTTTCCCAAGTGTATCTGAATGATTACCTTCCGGCATTCTCTGCTATTTCTCGTTGGGGTGCTCTCGATTGTCCCCGTGTTTTGTGGGCTGGTTGGGAGAGGGCCGTTGCGAAGGATGTGCCACTGTTGGGAGGTTGTGAGTCACTGGGATGCCTCCAGGGATGATCCTTCCATGGCTGCAGGAAGTCTTCCTGAAGCCACGTCCACGATGCCTGAATGAATTGCTTGCTGGTCTGTTACTGACCAAAGCACTGATGTGACAAAGAATTCCTTGTTCACACAGTTTCTTAAGCTTCCTGGCAGGCGACCTGTGATGGCCCGGTGGATCTCGGTGGCAGCTGCCTCCATCATCTCCAGTGACACTTGCTGGCTGTAGCAGGCAGTGTGAGGAGTGCAGATGAGATTCTGGGCGTCTTTCAATGGACCCTGAGCAAAGCTAAAGGGCTCCGACTCATTCACGTCCAGGGCTGCCCCTTGTATCCTGCCCTCCTTGAGGGACTGTGCGAAGGCTTTCCCGTCTACCAGGCCACCACGGACTGCGTTCACAAGGAATGCTCCCTGCCTCATCTGCTTTATGGTAAAGTCATTGATGAGGTGGTGGTTATATTCGTTGACATTGCAGTGCAAGGAGACGCAGTCACTCTGACACAGCAAATCCTGCAGGGTGTAGACCCTCTGCATGCCCAGGGACCCCTTGATCCCATCCTGCAAGTAGGTTGTAAAATATGACTCTGAATCCAAAGGCCTTGGCTGGAACTGCAAACGCCTGCTGCGTGCCACCGGAGCCGACGAGGCCCAGTGTCTCCCAACAAACGCAGACCGCTCCCGAGGCCACCTCTCGGATCTGCTCTACGCTCTGACCCCACGTGCCTTCCCACAGTGCCTGGTACAGCCAAGTGTTCCTCCGGTACATATTGATGATGTGGCAGATGGTGGAGTCCACTGTCTCTTCCACGGCTACGGACGGGATGTTGCACACAGCAATTACGAGCTCACCAGCAGCCTTGATGTCCAGGTCGTCGTGTAGCAGGAGGAGCCACAGACAAAACTCCTCAGACACTGGATTAAAGAAGGAAGAGGTTTTTTATTCAGCCGGGAGCGTCGGCAGACTCGCCTCTTAAGAGCTGAGCTCCCTGAAAAAGAAATACTTGGCCTTTTTAAAGGCTTACAACTTTAAGGGGTCCATGGGAAAGGGTGGTGATAAATCGAGCAAGTGTGGAAAACGTGACTGGGGCCTACATGCATCAGTTAACAGAACAAAAAGTTTTACAGTGTTCTTTTTTTTTTTTTCATACAGTGTCTGGGATTTACAGATAACACAAGTAGTTTTTGTAAGGGGTTGATGTGATTTTTATTACTTTGTTTAACTCCTAGGGCCGGGTGGTGGTGCCAAGGTTGTCTGGCTACTTATGTTACTTTTGTTTCTTTCTCTCTTTTCTCCTGTCTTGTGAACTAAGCAAGGTAGGGGGAGGAGGGCAGTAGGAGTAGTAGTGGTCTCCTTCCTTATCTCCCACTTTGAGAATTTTCAGTAATTAGTGGGAGTTCTCAATTTTATTTTTACTTTCTGAGTCTCTTTGCGAGACAGAGTGATGGTGTTTTATGTAATACACTTGTGCTGAAGTTTTCTGATGAACCGTGGTAGTTACGATACCTTTTATCATTTGAAGGAACAAGTGTAATACACAGGGGAGCAGCAAGCAACTTTCTATTACCAGTAATATAACTATAATGAGGGTTTTAAATTTTCATAGCTGGAAACTATTTTCTAAATGAAGACCTAGGATCAAACACGTGTTAAACCTGTACAGGCACATGTACTAACTTTGTCATGTTCTAAGCAGGTTAGTTTTCTCACTGGGTCTTAAAAGCTTTTTCTTAGTGAGTAACACAGAATTTCTTAATAACAGAAGTTTTTAAGAGCCAGATGCTTGAAGTTGGGGCATCTGTTTGGGGAAAGAGTTGGTTAAAGTCAAGTTATCTTGAGGCATTAGCCCTTCTGCTTCTCCAGGCCATTGGTCTCTTATGTGAGCCCTTTTATCAACATAACATGAAGACACATCCAGGCTGCCAGCAGTGTTTTCAGCCAACCAAGCAAATAGGCTTTTTCTGTTTTTGCTAAAGGAAGAGTTCCTGGTAACTTCTGGTTTATATGTTTAAAGAATGACTGTAAGACTCAGAATTGTTGTTGGGCTGGATGGGTCTGGGTTTCCTAAGTAGTATATGTACAGTGGGGACACCTTATATAGGTGTTTCTTCTAGCATGGTTATGGGGGGGGGGTAACAACAACAGAACAATGTACAGCATATTCATATCCCGCAAGGACAAAAGAGGTCCTTACCTGGGAGCAAGGTTGAATACAGCGACAGAACAATAGGAAAAGAGTTTATATTGCAGGAAAACTATTAAGATTTTTAACTACATTTACTTGCTAGATGAGTTCTCAAGCTTCAGCTGTGCATAGACTGGTCAGCCTCCAGAGTGACCAGAACAGGGCTTGTGGTCCTCAGCAGCAGCTTGGTCTCGTCTCAGGATCAGCCGGGTTGGATGATCTGCATCCTGCTGGCTGGTTCATTTGTCCTGAGCTGCCGGTGTTAGCTGACTGTGGTGGATCCAAGGCACAACACCAGCAACTTTAACAGCAGTGGAAGTGGACAAGGTTACAGTATAGGGCCCATCCTATATGGATCTTAGAAAAATTAGATTTTACTTTAAACAGAGTCACTAGATTTAAAGGGGTGTCAGGCTTATATGCATTTTCATTTATTTAATTATGAACACTATGGCTATTTTTTAAAACCTGCATTTTCTTTCTTAAGGTTAATTTCTTTAGTTTCTGGAGGTCACCTTTAACTTATGATTTGGGGGTGGCCGACCGAACAAAATCTTATAGGGCAAATACCTAGTTTGTTTGGTGGGGGAACACCTGACTTCGAGGAGAACCATAGGCAAAAACCTGATTTTATTTTAAATGAGCAAACAAGCACTAGCATGTACCAATAGCCTCCAGCACAGGGCAGTTCTGTAAAGTCCATAAGCAAGTTTTCACAAGGTATGGCTCTTTTTCCTGTTTAAGTTTCTTAGATGAGGGGTTCTTCTCCCCCCAACCCCCCTTTGTAACTCTATTTAGTGGCTTAGCCTTCAGAGAGAAATCGGAATCCAGATACGGCAGAATCTTACTGCTTTTAACTTCTAATGTGACCATGGGCTCCTGGAAGCCTAATGAGAAGGTGCCTAGTCTGCCCTAGTCTTTACATTCTTCAGCTCCTGTCAGTCTGATCAGATCAGTATTTGGTTCCTCCAAGGTGTGACAGCCCTTGGCCAATGGCCTCTTTTTCTTGTGGCCTTGGCCATTTCCTTTATTGTCTTTTTGAACACTTACCCTTCTAGTGTCCTTTCTTTTTGCATCTCACACATTAATCTCTCTCTAGCCTTGTCCAGCTCTTGAATCCTTGCCTAACTTGACTTCTTTCATATCCACATCCATGTCCATGTCCTCTCACATTGCTAATTTCTCTTTTTTTACACTTACTCTTAGTCTTTTTTTTTCTGTTGCTCTTTCTCAGTTTTGTTTCTTGATTACAGATAACACACACTTCGATGGCCACTTTTATAGACTAGGTGGTATTCATGCCTGCAGCTTCTGCTTGATGTTACTATGGGCTTACTTTACAAATGAAGTATTCACTATATACTGATTTTCAGCAGCCTCAGGGTTAAATGGGGTGTAAAGCCAGAATGCTTTATAGAGTCTCTTATAAAACTGACTTAGGCTCTTGTCAGCTCCTTGAAGCATTCCTAGAATCTTTTTTATGTTACTTGCTTTTTTCTACCAACTCTTAGCCTCTGCAGAAGTGCTTCTCAGTACCTCTGCAAACGCTGAAGCTGAGTTGCATTCTCTGGGTATTTTTTTCCCTTTTTCCTACAGTTTAACAGGCTTTTTTCTTTATATAATTCTCCATGCACTTGGAGGGTGAAACAGGCATACCAAGAGTCAGTGTAAATGTTTACACTCTTACCTTTACTGAGTTCTAAGGCCTGAATTAAAGCAATGAGCTCAGCTTAACGACAGCGTTCCAGGTTACCACCTCATATTCTGCACATCTCTCTCCTTGTGGGTTGATGAAGCTGTTCCTGTCCATGCATAGCTCCTAGTCTACTGATGCCCAAGTCTTGTACCAGAGTTCAGGTTTGCTAAAGTAAACTGGAGTCCAACACCTCTACATAGTCATGCTTGACAGGGCTCTAGCTGTCGGGAGCAAGGCGGTGGGTTTAGGGTATTTCCAGTTTAGTTAATCAATGGTTGAAAAGGGCTGATATATGAAAGTCTGTTGCCCCTCGCCAGATGTGTGCCTGGTCATTATAATAGACAGGTCCCCGCATCTCCCTGAGAGGCATTTGCATAGCTCGAGCAAGACCAGATTTGAGACTGCCCACTTGACTATCTTAGCTTCCTTCCTTGGCCTCTCAAGGCTCCAATCTTCCCCTTTGAGGTGAAACCTGGGGCGTGTTAGCTCCTGAATCTCATTTCTGAGGGGGCTGTTGGCCTTAGTAAAGTGGGGTAGGCTGGGACATATGGAGAAAGAATTTCTATGATCTCTGGCAGCTCCCGCAAAACTAGCTTCTCTTGCTGTTTCTGGGACTCCCTTTTTAACTCTGTGTCTGCTGGCAAAGCTGCTCTTACTTTTCCTTTTGGCTTTTTTTTTTTTTTTTTTTGCAATAAGCTGTTAAACAGATCTAAATTTCTGCTGGTTTTGTCTATATTATATTTAACCATGAGTCAATATAAAGGAATTTGATCTAGGTACCCTGGTTGTGCTCCGACCCCTGTCACCACCTTAAATACATGGCCAATTGTTCCTTGTCTATAGTTCCTTCGGTGGGCCATCCAACACCAAAAGAGGGCAGTTCTAATTCACACAAAGATCTTAACCTCTAAGGGGTTAACTTAACTCTATAATCTCTTGCAAAACCTTTCTTAAGGTTCCGTAACATGCATTTTAATAGAGTAAGTTTTGATGATTTGATGACTTTCCTTTTTTTTTTTTGAAATTTTTCTTTTTGAAATGTTTTAACACAGTTCCTAGCGGAGTAGGCTTACTTTGTGTCTGACCTATTTTTTCTCTCGAGGCAAAACAACATTCACATTACCAGAAGGAAAGGGTAAAAAGTCACTCACTCATCTAATTGACAGTAAATCAAAATCAAAACTAAAACCAAAGTGTTGTTAAAGGCACACCTGTTTGTCAAGCAATTTAAGCCAAGTCAAAATCAGAACCAAAACCAAAGTGCCAATAAAGGCATGCCTGTTTATCAAGCAATTCAAATCAAGTCAAAATCCAAACTAAAACCAAAGTATCAAGCAATTAATTCAAGTCAAGTCAAAAACAAAAACCAAAGTGTCAAGCAATTAATTCAAGTCAAGTCAAAAACAAAAACCAAAGTATCAAGCAATTAATTCAAGTCAAGTTAAAAACAAAAACCAAAGTGCCAGTACAGGCACACTGTGGGTGATCAGGCCACGCTTCCACTCAAATGGAGTGGGGGAAGTTCCAAAGAGCAGTCTCAGCAAGTTTCAGATGTCCGGACTTAAAAGTGCCAGTTCCTTCCCGGTGTTCAGCCACTGTGTTGATCCTACACGGGGGCCTGCTGTGCACTGCTCTGAGGAGGAGTTCCACAGGGGCAAATGCCTACCCAGGAGCGCTCTCAGGATCCGCATGGCTCAAGCTGGCCAGAGTCCCCCGCAGGGATGCTCTACAGGGCAGGCATAAGCTGCCTAAGGGGCTGCCTCTACCGTGCGTTAATCACCTGCTTCCGGATCATGGAACCAAGAAATGTAGCAGGAGAAGCTGCAGACAAAACTCCTCAGACAGCGGATTAAAGAAGGTAGAGGTTTTTTATTTGGCCAGGAGTGTCAGCAGACTCGCGTCTTAAGAGCTGAGCTCCCCAAAAGAGAAATACTTGGCCTTTTTAAAGACTCACAACTTTAAAGTGTTCACGTGAAGGGGTCGTGATAAATCGAGCAAGCATGGGAAACGTGACTGGGGCCTATATGCATCAGCTAACAGAACAGAAAGTTTTACAGTGCTTTTGTTTCATACAGTGTCTGGGATTTACAGATAACATAAGTAGTTTATGTCAGGGGTTGATGTTATTATTACTTCTTTTAACTCCTAGGGCCCGGTGGTGGTGCCAAAGTGGTCTGGCTATTTATCTTACTTTTGTTTCTTTCTCTCTTTCCTCCTGTCTTGTGAACTAGGCAAGGCGGGGGGAGGAGGGCAGCAGAAGTTGTAGTGGTCTCTTTCCTTAGCCCTAGCCACTGCCCACCCACACGATCACTGTCAGGGCATTGAACTTTTCCGGTCCCTCCCTGGTGAGGGTGATGGTGTGGTACATCATGGCACCCACGGCTCCATTTAGAACCCTCTCGTGAATCTCCTGCCTGGACTGTGCATCACAGAAGGCCATGGTGGCCAGGTCCTTCAGGATGGGCATGTCCACAGTGCAGTCACAGCCGTGCAACAGCTCCACCACGGGGCGGGGATGCAGGGGACCTTTCGTGATCTGGGGACAATTCCTTCACAAATTCTGTCCAATTGCTCTCTCTTGATTTTGTGCTTATCCACAAGGGCCATTCTTTACCAAACTTTGCAACTCTCAGATCAAAAGGCAAAGCAGTCCTCTAAGAACTTACGGGAACTCGCAGGAGTCTGCGTGCATGATGCCACTATGAACCCAATATAAATTTGTTCACCAGCTCTATAGTTCACACGATGGGCTGTCCGTCTTTTTAAGGGAATACAGCTTCACTGGTTGAAAACCATTTAAGGTGATGAAACCCGTTTGCTTACAACTCAGCCACCATCGCACAATCAACAAATCTCATCATGACCCCAGTTCTGAAGCGCCCGGAGTCCGCGACCACTGCTGGTGGAGGTGGCTTTGGCCCGGTGCGGCCAGGTCCCTGCTCCTGCTCTGAGCTTCCGGCATGGGCTGGGGGTCCACCTGGGTGTCCAGCACGGTCTCAAGGCTCCTCCCTTGCCAGGGCCCCAGGGACTGGAGGAGTGCCGGTCTCATTAAGGAGCTTTGATAATTATTTTGATTTTTAAAATTATATAATGTAACAACAACAACAACAACAAAAGAATAAACCTACAAATTTTGACCTTTAAAGGTCAACAAAGATTTTTAAAGCTAAATATTTGTAGGTTTATTTTATTTCTTCAATTGAGACATGTTTTCTGCCTTCTCCGTATGCCCCGCCAATCTTCTGATGGTACTCAGAAATTTATAAAACAACTGTGTAATGTAGTATGTACAAACTTTCTTACTACAAGATAATACAGCAATCAGTGAGGCTGTATATTTTGGTGCTTCATTAACAGGGTCTTCGATGTGTCTTCTCTGGGCTTGTGTGCGTATTTTTAAGGTACAGATATTTTTTCCCATTGTTTTCCAGACACTGTAGTCCTTTGCTTCCGCAGTTGATTGCAGTGTTTGTTTCTCGGATGCTGTGATAGGCATGCAACTTCTTTTCTCAGCAGTCATCAATTGTCATTCTCACTATTCTGCCATTTCCTTAGCACTCCCTATTGGAGGAGAATAGGGATCTAGTCATCAGAATCTAGTCATCAGCAGTAGCCCCAAAAAGCCAAACCTTTGAAAATATGTTTCACTGTTCTCATTCTATACCGAGGGAAATACTAAAAGTTGGACATTTTCTCTTGAGCCCAATTGCTGTTTTGGGAAAGAAGAAGGGATGTGGTAAATATAAGCCAGACCTGGTTGCTTTGTATAGCAAGCTTTTCCAAGCCAACTTATTTTGTGGTTGTTATGGCTCTGTTTTGTTTTAGGCTTTTAGCAGCCTGCAGTCATACATTTATGTTCTGTCTCTAGTAATAAGTGGAAAAGGGGGATGAGGAAAGGGCCTAACTGGCTCACTCAGCGGCTGAGTGACACTGGTGTTATCAGTGATGCCGGAGACAGAAACTAAGAACTCATGGCTGTATTCTCCCTTGGATGCCCCTGTTCTACAGTAAAGGAAATATGTTTGGAATGTAAAAAGAGAGAGAATAATAGGTATCACCCCATTAGGAAAGAATGAACAAATAGCAAAGATGAGAGGAGCAAAGGCCATGGGGGAAACTTTAAAAATGTGGTGTTGGAGGTTCCGTTTCAATGAAATTGGTTCTGGGAAATCCTAGGTTTACTTCTTTTGCTGCCACAGATGGAAATTTTCTACCCTATGCTTACTATGCTTTTCAATATTCTAAGTGTTCCCCTGTGCCTCCACTAACGTTCCAGGGCATTCACAGTGAGAGCCAAAGTTCTCCTCTTCTTTCTGTTATTCTGGTGAAGGCCCTGTGGTCTGAGTGCTTTTCCATTGTTTTGGGGGATCTGGGGAAATCTGCACATTTTGCAAGATTTCCATATTAAGTTATTTTGTAAAAATCTGTGCCTCATGTCAGAAGTTTATGAGAGTAAAAGTGCAGACATTGGGATTTGGTTCATGTATTTCAGAAACACCAGGGACAAATGTTTCTGCCTCATAATTTTCAGTCCTATGATTTCAAACGTGATCCTGCAAAAAAAATGAGAAAAAACTTTTGGCAGAGCCCAAAGCACCTCAGCACATGATAAAGTTGAATCTTCTATTTCACTTTACTCTTTTTTTCATCTCTGGTAGTGCAGGTCAAAAGGTTTTCTTTTCCTTAGTAGGAACTAACTTAGAAATGTGAAGTCTCTAGGCCAAGCACCTCACCTGTGGAATAGTTTATTGTATCTACTCATTTCAAAGAATTTTTAAAGACCTTAATGCCATAGAAAAACTTAGAAACTCACCAAGAATAGAATAAATTATTAATTGTTACATTATTTCTTAATGAGTTATTTTATTAATTAATTGTATATAAAGCTTAATGGGACTACTATCCATACATTTTGCCTGTCCTATTTTTATTTATGCCAAGTTAGTACATAATTTTAGCTTCAGGGGTTTCAGAATAGCATACTTGAATTTATGTGTTATATAAAAAGTGAATTAGATAGTATGCACATCACATTAAGAAAAGTTTTCGTTTGTGTGTCTACATTTACTGCATAGAAAAACTTATCGTTAGTGTTTCCATTTACTTTCCTTAGCATTTATCTGAATGACAGTATAATTTATTTCTAATTGCTTATTATATAGTAGTGTTCCATAGTGTATTTTCCAATATTCATGTTGTTCCCATATTTTAAAATGCAAGGCTTTTCTTTGCTTTTAAAAAAATAAATTATAGGCCAGTGTAGTGGCTCATGCCTGTAATCCCAGCACTTTAAGAGGCTGAGGTGAGTGGACCATGAGTTTAGGAGTTCAAGACCAGCTTGGCCAACATGGTGAAACCCCGTCTCTACTAAAACTAAAAAAAAAAAAAAAAAAAAAAAAAAAAAAAAGCCAGGTGTGGTGGTGGGCACCTGCAATCCCAGCTCCTTGTGAGGCTGGGGCAGAGAACTGTTTGAACCTCAGAGGCAGAGGTTGCAGTGAGCTGAGTTCTCACTACTGCACTCCAGCTGGATGACAGAGTGAGACTCTGTCTCAAAAAATAAAATAAAGTAAAATAAAATAAAAAATAAATCATAGCCTTTCCATTTGTATAAAAAGAGGAGTAATATATTAAGAACATAATAAATAGTGTCTGTAATACCATTGAAATCTTTTTAAAAAATTATCTTCTGAATGCTCTTTATGGGAGATGATAATGCATTTGTTGTGAAATTTTGTTACTCTAACCATACACTAATAATTCAAAATCGGCTCTTTATGGGTGCCCAGTTATGATTGAACATTGTAGTTATCTAGAAAGAATCTTCTTCACTTGTATGCTTTTTTTATTTTGGTATTTCACAGGTTAATGTTTATTTAATTTTGTTTTGTAATATTTTATATTCCTGTATTTCCTTGTTAGGATAGGCTGCCTTACATCATTTAACTGTATTTTTAGATTCTGCCTATATATTATAATTTTGTATGACTATATCTAACTGTGTGCACTTTAAGAGGGTATAGAAAAAAAGTCAAATATGAATCAACCATACGTCTATTGCCAAGATAATTCTCTGTTCGTCTGCCTGTATAAACATTGCTAACACTTTATTTATTACTTGTGTATTTGTTTTATTAGTTGGTAGTCAAATTTTTTAAAATCCTCTTTGAATGAGTAGTTGTGGAAATTGTCCTAATTTTCACATCTATGTATTAATGAATCTCTATTACTTTTGTGTGAGGGAAACACTTCTGTGATTTGAAGGTAATTTTTTTTGACCTCTGAACTTTTTATTGGCCTCCTGCTCCCCAAGGGGACCTTGCTTCTGCTGGCTCAGCACCTCAAAAGGACGGTGTCGTTGGTCTCATACACCACTTTGCTCTCCACTATCCCGCCGTTGGTGGTCTTTTGGATGCTTTGCAAGTATTTGCTGCTGTCCAGAGCATCGCCAAGACTGAAGTCCTCCCCGTCTTCTAGCAGGTGGCAGTAGGTGGCAATCTCAGCCTCCAGCTTGACCTTGATGTTCCGTAGGGCCTCGTGCTACTGGACCTGGTGCCCCTCTTCCTGGCTCTGTGCCAGCTCTGACTCTAGGTGCGGCATGATCCTGTTGAGCCGCTCCATCTGCATCTACCTTCCTCAGGCTGTTCTCCGAGCTGGCCTTCAGATTTCTCATCAAGTTCAGGTCGATATTAAAGGACTGGTCTGTACATCTCAGCTCCTTGAGCATCATCTCAGCAGCTCCGGTCTCAGGGGACTGCATGGTGACCACTGTGGTCCTCTCCTCAGTCTGCTGGGACCAGTACTTGTCAAGCTCCTCTTAGTTTTTCTGAGTCATCTCCTCATATTGGGCCCGGACCTCGATATCTGTCTCCAGCAGCGGCTGAGTGACACTGGTGTATCAGTGATGTCGCTCTCCACAGACTGGCACATGGCCAGCTTTGTCTCACACTTTAAAGTCATCAGGAACAAAATGGTCGTTGTCAGTCTCGAGGATGATGTAGGCACTGTCCACGGAGTTGGCAAAGATCTGAGTTCTCAGGTCCTCAATGGGCTTGAAATAACGCCTTCAGTCTCTGACCTGAGGACACTTCTTCTCCTGCTCCCGGATTTTGTTCTCCAGCTTCCGATCCTCAGTTTCCAGGCTCCTCACTCTGTCCAGGTAGGAGGCCAGGCAGTTGTTCAGGCCTTGCATGGTCTCCTTCTCATTCTGGATACCCCTCTTACTCGCCAGACCCCTGGCAATTGCCACAGCTAGGACCACAGACCCTAAGTTGTCACGGAAGCTGGTGGAATGGGACACAGAGATCCAGGAGCCCCAGCCCCCAGCGCCTGTATAGAAGCTGGCCGCACTGCTGACCTGCTGGGCCCTTTCGCTGGGCGACTGGACAGATCCCAGGGACCCATAGTTGATGGAGAAGGTGTGGAGCGAGTGGGGAAGCTCGCGTTGTCTGGGGAGGAAAGCGAGAGGAAAGGACTCAGGTTTTGCCAAGGACCTGAAGGTAATTATTGAAATGCATTATAACTCTGTCCCCCTTAGGTATTATTGTTGTTTACATTGTTACAAGAAACACATAAAATTCACAATTATTTGCAATTTTACAATAATTTACAATGACAATAATTACATAGTTTAGACTTGTTAAGCATATTGACATTATGCAAGGTATCTCTAGAATATTTTTACTTACAAAACTAAAACTCAATACACCTGAAACCACTGCCCATTTTCTCCTTTGTTCAGCCCTTTACAAATGCCATCTTATTCTCTGTTTCTAAGGGTTTTACTACTTTAGATATTTCATACATGTAGATTCACACTGTATCTGTCTTGTAGCTGGCTTAGTTTATTTAGCATAATGTCATCAAGATTGTATTTTTATTGTATATAAAAGATTTTCTACTTTTCAAAAACTGAGTAATATTCTATTGTTTTTATATTCCAAATTGTACTCATTCATTCTTCAGTAAAAGGAAGTATAGATTGCTTTAACCTATTGATTTTTGTAAGTGAAGCCACAATAAATACGTGAGAGTTTACATCATTTTACATTGTTTTATTAGTCTAGTTGTCTGTCTTTATACCAGTAACAAACTACTTTGATTACTGTAGATTTATAACATGTTTTGAAATCAGGAATTATAATGCTTCCAACATTTTTCTGTGGTCCCTTGAAATTCTGTATACTTTGGGGAGTCACTTTTTCTGTTTCTGTCAAAAATAAAATTAAGAATTTCATAAGGATTGTGTTAAATCTGTAGGTCACTTTGGGCATTATGGACAGGTTCAAAATATTAAGTTTTCTAACTCTTGAACAAAAGCATGTTGAAGAGTAAATTATTTAATTTTCATGTATTTATGAACTTTATGAATTTTCTTCTGTTATTGATGTCTAGTTTAATCCATTTTGGCCAGAAATTATAGTATGCAACATTCAATATTATCTTATACTTTAAGGTCTAGGGTAAATGTGCAGAATGTGCAGGTTTGTTACATAGGTAAACATGTGCCATGTTGGTTTGCTGCATCCATCAGCTCATCACTTACATTAGCTGTTTCTCCTAATGCTATCCCTTCCATAGATTCCCACCCCGAAACAGGCCCCAGTGTTTAACATTCCCTGCCCTATGTCCATGTGTTCTCATTGTTCAACTCCCACCTATGAGTGAAAACACGTGATGTTTGGTTTTCTGACCTTCTGATAGTTTGCTAAGATTGATGGTTTCCACCTTCATCCATGTCCCTGAAAAGGACATGAACTCATCCTTTTTTTAAGGCTGCGTAGTATTCTATGGTGTATATGCACCACAATTTCTTAATCCAGTCTATCATTGATGAACATTTGGGTTGGTTCCAAGACTTTGTTATTGTGAATAGTGCCGCAATAAACATATGTGTGCATGTTTCTTTATAGTAGCATGATTTATAATCCTCTGGTTATATGCCCAGTAATGGGATTGCTGGGTCAAATGGTATTTCTGGTTGCAGATCCTTAAGGAATTGCCACACTGTCTTCCACAATGGTTGAACTAATTTACACTCCCACACACACTGTAAAAGCTTTTCTATTTTTCCACATCCTCTCCAGCATCTGTTGTTTCCTGACTTTTTAATGATCCCCATTCTAACTGGCATAAGATGATATCTCATTGTGCTTTTGATTCACATTTCTCTGATGACTAGCGATGAGGAATTTTTCATATGTCTGTTGGGTACATAAATGTCTTCTTTTGAAAAGTGTCTGTTCATATCCTTTGCCCACTTTTTGATGGAATTGTTTGTTTTTTCTTGTAAATTCGTTTAATTTCTTTGTAGATTCTGGATATTAACCTTTGGTCAGATAGGTAGATTGCAAAATTTTTCTCCCATTCTGTAGATTGCCTGTTCACTCTGATGATAGTTTCGTTTGCTGTGCAGAAGCTCTTGAGTTTAATTAGATTTCATTTGTCTATTTTGGCATTTGTTGCCATTGCTTTTTGTGTTTTAATCATGAAACCTTTGCCCATGACTATGTCCTGAATGGCTGTTGCCTATGTTTTCTTCTAGGTTTTTATGGTTTTACATCTTACATTTAAGTCTTTAAGCCATCTTGAGTTAATTTTTGTATACAGCATAAGGAAGAAATCCAGTTTCTGTTTTCTGCATATGGCTAGCCAGTTTTTCCAAAAACATTTATTAAATAAGGAATCCTTTCCCCATTGATTGTTTTTGTCAGGTTTGTCAAAGTTCAGGTGGTTGTAGATGTGTGGTCTTATTTCTGAGGCCTCTGTTCTGTGCCATTGGTCTATGTATCTGTTTTGGTAGCAGTACCATACTGTTTTGGTTACTGTAGCCTTCTAGTATAGTTTGAAGTCAGATAGTGTGATGACTCCAGCTTTGTTCTTTTTGCTTAGGATTGTCTTGGCTATGCAGGCTCTTTTATGGTTCCATATGAACTTCAAAGTAATTTTTTCCAATTCTGTGAAGGGAGGAAGTCAGTGGTAGTTTGATGGGGATAACATTTAATCTATAAATTATCTTGGGCAGTATGGCCATTTTCACAATACTGATTCTTCCTATCCATGAGCATGGGATGTTCTTCCATTTGTTTGTGTCTGCTTTTATTTCACTGAGCAGTGGTTTGTAGTTCTCCTTGAAGAGGTCCTTTACATCCCTTGTAAGTTGGATTCCTAGGTATTTTATTCTTTTTGTAGCAATTGTGAATGGGAGTTCACTCATGATTTAGTTCTCTGTTTGTCTGTTAGTGGTGTATAGAAATGCTTGTGATTTTTGCCCATTGATTTTGTATCCTGAGACTTTGCTGTAGTTGCTTATCAGCTTAAGGAGATTTTGAACTGAGATGGTGGGGTTTTCTAAAAATACAATCATGCCATCTGCAAACAGGGACATTTTGGCTTCCTTTTTTTTCCTAACTGAACACCCTTTATTTCTTTCTCTTGCCTGATTGTCCTGGCCAGGACTTCCAGCACTATGTTGAATGGGAGTGGTGAGAGAGGGCAACCTTGTCTTGTGCTGATTTTCAACGGGAATTCTTTCAGTTTTTGCCAATTCTGTATGATATTGGCTGTGGATTTGTCATAAATAGCTCTTATTATTTTGAGATAGGTTCCATCAATACCTAGTTTATTTACAGTTTTTAGCATGAAAGGCTGTTGAATTTTGTCAAAGGCCTTTTCTGCATCTATTGAGATAATCATGTGGTTTTTGTCGTTGGTTCTGTTTATGTGATGGATTATGTTTATTGATTTGTGTATGTTGAACCAGCCTTGAATCCCAGGGATTAAGCTGACTTGATTGTAGTGGATAAGCTTTTTGATATGCTGCTGGATTCGATTTGCCAGTATTTTATTGAGGATGTTTGCATCAATGTTCATCAGGGATATTGGCCTAAAATTATCTTTTTTGTTGTGCCAGGCTTTGGTGTCAGGATGATGCTGGCCTCATAAAATGAGTTAGGGAAGATTCTTCTTTTTCTATTGATTGGAATAGTTTCTGAAGGAATGGTACCAGCTCCTCTTTGTACCTCTGGTAGAATTCAGCTGTGAATCTGTCTGGTCCTGGACTTTTTTTGGTTGACAGGCTATTAATTATTGCCTCAATTTCAGAATCTGTTATTGATCTATTCAGAGATTCAACCTCTTCCTCGTTTAGCATTGGAAGGGTGTATGTGTCCAGGAATTTATCCATTTCTTCTCGATTTTCCAGTTTATTTGCTTATAGGTGTTTATAATCGTTTTTTATTGCATCTATTTGATTCTTCTCTCTTTTCTTCTTTATTAGTTCTGCTAGAGGTCTATTTTGTTGATGTTTTCAAAAAACCAGTTCCTGGATTCATTGAGTTTTTGAAGGGTTTTCTGTAACATTCAAGTTTTTAAAAATTCTGTTAAAAATTGTTTTTTGGCCTAATGGTTATTTTTAGGACAATATTTTATGAAATTTTGAGAAGATTGTGAGTTTTGTTGTTGTGTAGAGTGGTCTCTATGCATCTATTACATCTAACTGCTTTACAGTATTTTCATGTCCTCTGTTTTCTTTTTAATATTCTATCTGGCTTATTATTAATTACAGAACTCATGTATTAAAATATTGTACTCAGTATATTGCTGTTTTTTGCTTATGTTCTGTCAAGATATTACTGATATATTTTAAAATCCTCATGTGAGGTGCATATATGTGTTTGTGTATGCATAATTAGATATATACACACAATTATATAAATGTACATAATTGTCATAGGTTTCCAGTGAATAAACTATTTTATTATTTTGTCTTTTATTTTCTTTGATGGTTTTAATTTATAGTACATTTTATAAACCAAGATAGTTATTAAAAAGTATTTTTCATAATATAATTGTGACATAGTCTGTCCTCATTTGGTTATGATTTGCATAAAATTATTTTGCTGCATCTTCCCACTTTTAGTCTGTTTTTGTTACTATATAGTACGATGGCTTGTATCTGTAATCCTAGCATTTTAGGGGATTGAAGTAGGAGGATCACTTGAGCCCAGGAGTTTGCGACCAACCTGGGAAACAAAGCAGTACCATGTCTCTGAAATAAGTAAGTAAATAAATAAATAAATAAACAAACAAGGTCTCCTGTAGACAGATGTAGTTAGATTTTCTTTTCTGTTTTTTTAAATCTCTGTACTCAATTTATGACTTTTGGTTGAGAAGTTTAGTTTGTGAGTAGTCACATAATTTCTTGCATTTGAAGGAATTACTTTTGACAATTTGTGGAGTAAAAGGTAAATATTAAATTTTAACTCAATTGAACATGGACATGAACAATGGTCACCAAGTCCCGGAACAGGTTGTGCGAGACTCTTGAGACATTCATCCAGCGCTGTTTCAGATAAATCTTTATTTCAATTTATTCCTACATGTTAGCTATTGAAAAACAATAGACAATCATAAGAAACAAGTTGACCTTTTTGTGTTTTTTGAGTCCAGTCATGAAGGGACCTCCTGACTGGACTTCATGTCAAATAACTCATTACAAAAAGAGCTAGGGTTCCAGACTGCAACAAAGCTTCATGAGGTACCTCCTCATCTGTGCACGGACAAGTGGCCACCTCTGGAGCCCCGGCTGTTGCTTCCCAGTCTAGTGGTGAATCCTCCATAGTCTGGTGAGTATAAATATATATATCTCTTTTGCCTTCTCCCCTTCCAATTGCAATTTGCTTGTTGTATCATTTGCTGATTATATCTGCATTGCCATTTACGTGGGATAAAGTTTGTTTACCCTTAAGGGTATTGCGTGTGTGTGTCTTTTCTTCTCCTGTTGCTTGTTTCCCTCACAGAACATTTTTTGGCATCACGAACAGGATCCGAAAGTGAAAGCATGCCATTTTTTGGTTGCAGGGATCAGACTGAAAGCTTGGGGACTTCCCATATCCTGGGATGGAACCTCCCCCAGTTCTCCCCTTTGGTCATTGAGTGGTCCAAGGGAACTGGCCTTTGTCAAAATTGGAAATCTAAGTTAGTGCATTTTGAACTACTGGTTGTGTGTGAGGTGCTGCAGGGAATCCCAATTGGTAAATGGGATGCTGAGGGAATTTCCCAGTATGGATGGCGGTTGGTTACTGCTTATAAGTTAATGTGTCAAGATAGGGACTGGTTGCTACAAAAGAAATGTAAGCTGGAAAATGAAAATGCTAATATGACTTCCAGACTGGCCCTGGCACAATGCTGGGCCTACGTCTTGACTGACCAGGATCACAGCTATCATCCTATTGCTGAAAACAGCAGCCGTCTGAGTGGCCCAGTCGGGGCTTGGAGTGGGTAAAAACCCAAATCCTATCTCAAAGATGGGAAGTTAATCCTAGTAAAATTCAAGGACCTGCACAAACTGTAAAGTTCCTTGACATCCTATGGAATGCAGGGAAACAGTTCATTTTACCAAAGTCTAAGGTTAAAATACTAGAATTTGCAACCTTACCACTGAAAAAGAGGTCCAAAATTTTGTTGGCTTGTTTAGATTCTGGAGACATCATATTCCCCACTTGGGTACCATTTTACAACCTCCACATACAGTCACTAGAAAATGCTATGACTTTCAGTGGAGAGAGAAAGAGAGCATGGTTTTTCAACAAGCCAAACAAGCAGAGCAATTGGCCCTGGATCTATAGCCCTCACGCGATTGGCCAGTAGAACTGCAAGTAACTGTCCTAGATCAACATGCTGACCTTAGGCAGAAACAAAATGGGAAGAAGGTACCTTTGGGGTTTTAGACCCAGAAGCTGCCTGAGGCTGGCACAGCTTATACTCTCTTTGAGGAGCAACTGTTGGCCTGCTACTGGACTTTACAGGAAACAGAACACCTTTGTTTTAATCATGATGTTTCTATGAGGCCCAAAATTCCTATTATGACTTGGGTCATGAGCTCTCTCAAAACTCATTGGATAGGGTACACTCAAGAAAGTAGCATCATACAATGGAAATGGTATGTACAAGACCATGCTAAGCCGGGACAAAAAACGGTATCATGTTTACATGAAGATGTGAAAAACCTGCCAACTCAGGAAACCACCGAGCAAGTCCTGCAGATATGGAAGGAAACCTCCCCTGCCCAATGGGGCAAATCCTTTAAAGAACTAAGCCCAGAGTATCAGAAACACGCTTGGTTTACTGATGGTTCTGCCAAATACATTGGTGGGACCCAATGCTGGGAGGCTGTGGCTTATAATTCTGTTAAAAACATAAACATTTCTGATGAAGGCAGGGGTGGAAGCAGCCAGCTGGCTGAACTAATAGCCATCCTCCAAGCTATTCAGGAGGAGGCCAGAGGGATTTGTTACTTGTATAGTGACTCTTGTTCAGTAGCAAATGGTCTTACTACCCAGATGCCCGAATGGCAATGAAACAAATGGTTAATTGGGAATAAAGAGGTTTGGAGAAAACACTACTGGGAAAATATCTGAATCCTGGTGCACACTACCATTATCGCTATTTTCCATATTGATGCTCGTGCATCTCTGCTTTCTCTTGACAGATTATTCAATCAACAGGCAGATCGACAGGCCAAAATTTCCACCATAAATGCAAACTTGAGTGTGGATGATTAGATTACATCACGTTCAAGCCTGGCAATTAGACACATTGTAATGTATGGTGGTATAATTGATAGTGATTACCGGGGACAGTTAAAGTTCACTTTATACAATACCACTCCAGATTCTTTTGCTACGAGACCACAGATGTGGGTTGCTCAATTGTCAGTGGTACCTTACTAACAATTAACCCCTGAGGCAATCTCTGCCTCAACAGAGGCTACACACAGAACTGGGAGATTCAGAGCCACTAGTACAGGACACTTAAATCCTGGAGCCAAAATATGGATACAGCGTTCATCACATCCAACCCCTATGGTTGGTGACCTTGTGGCTATGGGAGCAGAAAATAAAGGGGTAGTACAATTTCCTAAAGATGGAAAACAATATCATGTCCCCCTCCATTTTTGTTATTACAGAGAATAACCTGTCTGCTAGTAATCGGTACCTGGATCGTCACGTCTGAGGCCAAGAATGAGTTCATCAACTGGGTAGCCACCGCTGCAACAAAAGCCAACCTCGGTCAATGCTGGCTATACATCAAATGGCCAGAGGCCACAGAAAATGGACTACCTTGGAGAACTGTCCCCGCCAACATTTCTGAATGGCTATGTCACTACCAATGGGGCCACAACAACACCACTTGCAATCCAACCTGGACTTCCTTTGCGACTTTAATAACGTCTTCATACACTATAATATAGTATAACGATTGCTGCCCCCTGGGGGGCCCTCTGGGTATGCAGATTCTATAGGTGCCCAGAGATATTTAATAATGCCACCTGTAGATAGGGCTCAGGAAGAAGAGGAGAGTCACTTAACCTAGAAGCTTGGCCCAGCTATGTGTCATAATCACTCTAGTGGGCAGGACCCAGGCATAAGATGAGAGTCACATCACATATTTCCTGGGCCAAAATCTGCACTCGGGACAGGTCCCAGGAAGAAGAAGAAAGTGACATCATCTAAATTCTGGGAATAGAGAGATGTCACAAGAACCTTTGTGAGGTGAAACCAGGTAGAAGATTCACATCACCTGTGTGCTGCTGTCAACGAGGTTACTCTTCTTTCCATGGGCATGACTCAGGCCAAAGTGGAGAATCACATCACCTAAGTGGTGTGCCCAGAGACATGTTATAATCTTTTTTATGGGTAAAGCCCAGGTAAGAGAGAAGGGTCACATCAAATGATGGATGTGCTCAGAGATATCTCAGAATACTGCTTGTGGGCAGAATCCAGGCAGAAGACTCACATCACCTTGCTGAGCAATATGTTATGATGTCATAATACCCTCGTTGGCAAGACCTATGCTATGCAGAAGAGTTACATCACCTATGTGTTCAACCTAGACATATGTCACCATACACCATGTATGCAGGGCCCAGGCAAGAGAAAAGGCCACATCACTCAGTTCTGGCCCCAGCAATATATCACAATATCCCCTAAGAGGAGATAACAGACAGGAGAGTTACATCACCTAAGTCAGTGGAGCAGAGCTATGTGGCAATGCCCTGTGTGTGTGGGCCCAAAAATAGAGGAGAGTTACATCACCTGAAGACTGTACCCAGCTATAAGTCACAATGACCCCTGTGGGCAGCACTCAGGCATGAGGGGAGAGTACCATCATGTAGGTGCTGTGTCAGGCTGTATTTTACAATCTCCACTATGGATAGGTCTCAGGGAGAAGAGGAGTGTCACATCATCTAGGTGATGGGTCTAGAGATACGTCAAAATGACCCCACTGGAGAGAGACCAGGATGCAGAATCACTTGAACTGTGTGCTGGGCCTAGCAGTAACTCATTCTCCCTTCTGTGAACATGGCCAAGGCAGAAGATGTGGGTCACATCTTTAAGGTGATGAACACAGAAATATTTCACAAGGCTCCCTATAGGCAAGACTCAGGCAGGAGATTCCCTTCCCTCAGGTGTTGGGACCAGGAATATGTCACAATGTGGGGCTCAAGCAAAAAACAGAAGAAACATCACCTATTTTCTGGGTTCAGAATTATGTCACAATCTCTCTTATGGGCAAAGCCTTGGTTAAAAAAGAAGAGTCTTGTCAAATAGTTGACAGGCTCAGAGACATGACACAGTGCCATATGTTACAAATTACTGTAGGCAGGGTTCAGGCAGGAGACTCACTTTGGTGTTGTGTCCAGTAATCTGTCACAATGCTTTCTGCTTGCAGGGCAAAGTCAAAAGAGTGATGTCACCTAGGAGTTGGACCAACCAATGTGTCACAGTCTCCTTCCAAACAAATCCTAAAAAACAAAAGATGAGTAACATGAGCTAGGTGCTGGGCAGAATAATATGTCATAACCCCTTCTTTAAGCAGGGACTATGCAGGAGAAAAGAGTCACACCATATGGGTGATGGGCACATAGATATTTCACAATGTCCCCTTAGGCAAAGCTCAGGAAGGAGAAGTAGAGCATCTAGGTTTTGGATGCAGCAACATGTCATAATGGCCATTGTGGACAGGGCACAGGCAGAAGAGTCACGTAACCTGGATGTGGAGCCCAGCAATACATCACAATGCCCCTGTGAGTAGCACTAATGCAAGACAGAAAACTTACATTACTTACGTGCAAGACCAAGTGATATGTCCCAATGTCCCCTGTGGGCAGCACCAAGGCAAGAAATAAGAGTCACATCACCTAGGTTCTTGGTTCAGTGATGTATCAGAATCCCATTCGTGAGCTGGGCACAGGAAACAGAGCTAAAACACTCAGGAGCTGGGCAGAGACGTATCTCACAATCCAACCTTCAGAAAGCTACAGGGATGAGATGAACAATATCACACATGTCCAGATTCCAGGTGTGAGAATTTGTATGTTTGGCCTAAGTACACCAGTCCTGATCTCAACAGTGAACTGGATTCATAAATGAGTCTTCTCTGGCTGACTGTGTCCCTTTAGGAGAGTTACAGTCTCACAGATGTAATGAATTTTGGTTTGAGAGTCACCAACTCCCCTGTGGACAAGATCCATATATGAGAGTCGATTTTTTTTCCTTTTTTCCCCCTTGAGACGGAGTCTCACTCTATCACCACACTGGAGTGCAGTGGGGCAATCTCAACTCAATGCAACCTCTGTCTGCTGGGTTCAAGTGACTCTTCTGCCTCAGTTTCCCAAGTAGCTGAGATTACAGGTACACTCCACCATGCCCAGCTAATTTTTATATTTTTAGTAGAGACAGGGTGGCCAGATGCAGTGTCTCATGCCTATAATCCCAGCACTTTGGGAGGCCGAGGTGGGTGGATCACCTGAGGTCAGGAGTTTGAGACCAGCCTGACCAATATGGTGAAACCCCGTCTCTAGTAAAAATACAAAAATTAGCTGGGTATGGTGTCATGTGCCTGTAGTCCCAGCTACTCGGGAGGCTGAGACAGGAGAATTGCTTGAACCTGGGAGGCGGAGATTGCAGTGAGCCTAGATTGTGCCACTACACTCCAGCCTGGAAGACAGAGCAAGAGTATCTCAAAATAATAATAATAAATAGCAGAGAGATGGGGTTTCACCGTGTTTGCCAGGATGGTCTTGAACTCCTGACCTCATGATCCGCCCACCTTGGCCTCCCAAAGTGCTGGGATTACAGGCGTGAGCCACCGCGCCCAGCCAGTTGTGTTCATTTTTGAGGATAATAACCTTTATTGTCACCAGAATGTGCATGAGTGTTGCAATCTCACCTGTCTGCTGGGCCCTGTTAGGACACTATGTACCTCCTGAGGGCCTTGTACACTGTGAGTGAGACATAATCCACTCTGAGGTCTTCATGCTGACATGAACCTATGACCATACCTGTGGCTATAAGTCCAGGTATGAGAGTCAATCTCTCTCCAGCTGGGTGGATCCAGATAAGAGGATGTTTACTTGGCTATAAACTGGGTTCAGAAATAAGCCACTATCCCAACTGTGACTGGATGTTGACATATGATAGTTACAATTCCAACTGTGGACTGCATTCAGGTATGAGATTTAGGACCTCCCCAATCACCTCTGTTCCTCTGTAAGAATGACAATCCTGATGATTGACGGGTGTGCATACAAAGAATACAATCTCACCTGTGTTCTGAGGCCTGTGATGACACTGTACCATCTGAGTGCTTTACATGATATGTAAGAGTGCTTATTTTCTCTGACCTTCATAGTAAGAGAAGACTCATAATTTTACACTTTTTTAAAAACCTGGCTATGAGAGAAAGTATCTCTCCTATTGGTTCGTTTAAGGTATGAAAGTCATTTTCACACCTATATGCTAGGCCAAAATATATGTCACAATCTCACATTTGGGTAGTCAGCAAGCAGGAAAGTCTTATCATCTGGGTCTGTGTCAGGGATATGTCACAGTCTTCCCTGAGGACAGGACAAAGCAAGAGAGTCACATACCTAGTTATCTTAGTGTAGTCACAGCCTCACAAGTGTTTTGGATCTTGGTCAGGGAATCACAAACCCACTTGTGGACAATATCCACTTATGAGAGCCAGTTTTCCCAACTTTTGACTGCCTCTGGGCATGAGATTCAGAACCTCAGTTATGGGCTGTGTTCATGTGTGGGAGAATGACAATTTTAACTGATGGCTGGGCTCAGGCAGGAGCCTTTCATCCTGCAGGTTTGAGAAAAATGACACGCCACAATACCCAAAATATGCTGGGTGCAAGCAAAAGAGGAGACTCACATCAGCTGGTTGCTAGGTGCAGTTATGTGTCACCACCTCCCTTTTTGGCAGGGCTAAGGCAAAAGAGGAGAGTCAGAACTAAAGAAATGTCATAATGTCCCTGTGGGTAGGGCCTATGCATAAGAGTTGCATCACCTAGCCATTGAACCCAGACATATATTACAATACACAATGTATACATGGGCCAGGCAAGAACGGAGAGTAATATCATATAGTTACTGCGTCCAGCAATATGTCACAATATACCCTGAGGGGAGGCTCCAGGCAACAGGGTAACCTTACCTAAGTGAAGTGCCCAGAGAGATGTTTCAATGCCCCTGGTGGGTAGGATTTTGAAAAAGGAGAAGTTACATAACCTAGGGGCTAGGCCTAGCTATGTGTCACATTCATCTCCAAGATGGAGCCCAGACATTAGAGAAAAGTCACATGATGTAGGTACTGGGCAAAGTAATATGTCACAATCCTTACTGTGAGCAGGCCCTAGGAAGAAGTAGAGAGTCACATCGTCTAGATGATGGGCCCAGAGGTATTTAACAATGACTCCTGCAGGTAGGGACCAGGCAGAAGAATCACATCACCCATGTGCTGTGCCCAGTTATAAATCACACTTCCTTCTGTGGGCATGACCTAGGCAGGGAGAAGAGTCACATCCTCCTGGTGTTGGCCCAGGGATAAGTCACAATCTGTCTTATAGGTAATGCTCAGGTAAGAGAGGAGAGTCAAATCAAGTAGGTCAAATAGAGTAGGTGATGGACCCAGATGTATGTCACAATACCTTCTGTGAACTTGATCCAGGCAGAAGATTCACATCAACTTGGTGCTAAGCCCAGCAACATGTCACAATCCCTTCTGTATAAAGGGACCAGGCAGGAGAAGAGAATCACATTACCTGACTGATGAGCAGAGAGATATGTCACAATGCCCCTTGTAAGCAGGGGCCAGACAGGGGAGTTACATTGCCTGGGTAGTGGACCCAGCAATATACCACGATGTCCCATATGCACAGTGCACAAGCCAGAGAGTCACATAACCTGGGTGTGAGGCCAAGCTATGCATAATAATTCTTTCTATGGGCAGCACCAAGACAGAAGAGGAGACTAACATCACCTGGGTGCGAGGTCTAGCAGTATGTCAAAATGCTCACTGTGGGCGGTGCCAAGGAAGAATAGAGTTACATCCTCAAGGTGCTGGATCCAGCATTATGCTAATATCCTATCTGTGGCCTGGGTCCATGCAAGAGCGTCAGGTCACTCAGGTGCTAGGCACTGGGAAATTTCACAATGAAACCTGCAGAACGGACCAGGAATGAGATTAACAGTCCAACAACTGTCTCAGTTGTAGGCATGACATTCAACACATCCTATATGTTGGGTCTAAGCCTACGAGTAACCAACTCAACACCAGACTGGGTTTGTGCATGAGAGCCTCAACTCCTCTGCAGATTGACCTGTGTTCATGTGAGAGCATGACAATATTTACTGTTGGTTGGGTGCCCATAAAAGTGTCACTATCTCACCTGTATTCTCAGCCCAGTTATCATGCTCTGTGCACTACCCAATGGCCCTATGCAATATGAATGAGAGTGGTAATCAACTTGGAGGCCTTCCTAATGGTAGGGACCCATGATTGTACCTGTAGCATTAAGCCCGGGTATGAGAGTCAACATCATTCCAATTAACTAGGTCAGGATAGGAGAGTCCTCCCTTGCCTATGAGCTGAGTTTAGAAATGAGTCACCATTTCAACTCTGGTTGAATGTTTATATATGAACACGGGCCTAGCGCCAAGGTGATATGTGTCTTTGGCCTAGACATTTTAAGCAGGAGACAATGTGACATGTCTCTGGGCCTATCAACTATTTGATATGACCTTCCTCTTTTACCTGAGATTTTCCCATAAAAGAGATGTGACATATGTCTAGACTCAGCACCTAGGTGATTTGACTCTCCTTTTTTGACTGAGCCCTGTGTATTTTGGGTATTCTGACATATCCCTGGACCTGACATCTAGAAGATAAGATCCTGCACGGGCCCTGCCTAAAAAGTTTCTTGTGACATATTTCTACATCAGTCACGTTGGAGGTTTGAGTCTTCTCTCTTACCTGAGCTTTGTCCATAAGAGAGATTGTTACGTAACTCTGCGGCAAGCACCTAAATGCTGTGACTCTTCTTACTTGCCTGGGTCATGCCCACAGATGAAAAGGTGGCTTATTGCTGTGTCCAGCACACCGGTTATGTGATTGTTTTGCCTGATCTCTGCTCACAGGTGCCATTGTGACATATCCCCGGGCCCAGAAACTCTTTAATATGACTCTCCTCTATTACCTTAACTTTCTGCATAGGATAAATTGTGACCTATTCTCTGGATCCAGCACTAGATGATGCGACTCTCCTTTTCTGCATGGGCTATGCCCACAGGAAGGAGGCTTATTGTTGTGTTGACAGCTGATGTGATACCTCTGTTCTTGTCTTCTTATAAGAATTTAAACAGGAGACACAAAGAAAAAAAGTATAGCATAATTTATTGAAAATAAAAAAAGTAGAAAGGTAAGTGCAGAATACAGTGCACCCTGAGAGAGATATTCCAGGGCAGGCTGCTCATAAGAGGGAGACAGCGTGGATTGTCACTGGAGAAACTCCCTTATGGGAGTTTTACATTATTATTAGTGAGGAGGAGGGAAGAGGAGTTGCTAGTAAGTGTGTTCTGAGTGGTCTTCTGGGTGCACTTGCACAGTAGCTGTACATGCTTGTTCATACGTTGTATATCTCATTAGCATCTTAGATCTCCACCTGGGAGTGTATTTCTGTTTGTTTGAGACAGTCTCGCTTTGTTGCCCAGGCTGGAGTGCAGTGGTGCAATCTCCGCTCACTGCAACCCCCACCTCCCCCGTTCAAGCCATGCTCGTGCCTCCACCTCCTGAGTAGCTGGGATAACAGGCGTGCACCACCATACTCGGCTGATTTTTGTAGAGATGGGGTTTCACTATGTTGGCCAGTCTAGGATCGAGCTTCTGGTTTCAACTGATCCCTCTTCCTCGGGCTCCCAAAGTGCTGGGAGTACAGGTGTGGGCCACCGTCCCCAGCTGGGGGCTGTATTTTTTTTCTATTAAAATAAGCAAAAATTAAGTTGGAGGACACGTAAAATCAAAATGCACATGCTCTGTAGAACAGAAAGTTTCTTAATGAAGATAGCTTTGCTTGAATGAGCCCAATTACAATGCGAATGCTAAGGCTTATTGTGTTGGCTGTACAGTCACCACGGTTTCTGTATCCCAAGATCATGGTCATTTTCTTGACTATCTATTCTGTTTCAATTTCCCTGTAAGAGATTTTAGGGCCATAATCATATTGCAGGTTGAGGCGCTCGAACATTTTTTCTGGAGCTGTTTCCTGCTGAGTGGGTGTTACTTTTGCCTAGCCTAGGCCCTAAAGTTTCTTCCTGTGTGATCTAACTGGGTGTAAACCATGCCATTCAAGGAACCAGTGGGCAAGATGTTGGCAGCCAAAGTTGGAAAGCCTTGCAAAACCATCATGCAAACATGGAGTTGCAGTAAGCAAGACAGCAAGAAATCAGCTAACATTTTAAACAAAATTGTAACAAAAGTAACAGCTGAAAATACAGTAATGACTGGTACTGTTAAAGAGAGCAAAGCAGGTAATAGACATTGTTTTCATGTTCCCATGGAAGTTCCTAGAGATTCAATTTTTTCTGCCTGGGTGATGATCTTGTTAATATTTTCTTGGACTAAACCAGACTGATTGATCTCAAAAACAGCATTTTTCTTTTAGATATAAACATGTTCCTCTTTACCTGACTGGGAGAAGATCCCAGGCTCTTTGGTTTTGTCAGACTACAGTGGCTATGGAGTCGAGATGCTGTTGAAGTCTATTGAGGCCCTCTGCTGCTTATTGGGGACCCATTGTGGTTTTCTGAGATAGTTTATACTGGACTTCCAAGGCTCCAACTTGTGGTGACATTTGTGCTGAAAAAGTATTTTGCATTAAAATGGTGAAAGCAACAAAAGTTTTAAGTATTTTCTACTTTTTACCAATAAGCAAAAGTTTTGTGTGGCTAAGTTGGCAGCAGTCATTGGGTCCATTTCTGGATGGTAAAATTGAATGGTGGTCAAAGTTAGAGCCTGGAAAGCTTCAGTAAATGGGCTGAAGTTCTCTGAGAGCCATCAGAGTTGTTGCTTACATTGGATTAGATCACTTATTGAGAATAAAACAAGCACTCTGATGGTCCTCTCTCCATTTGGGACTTTCTGTAAAGGAAGCAATTTCTCTGTCCCTGGATGTTGTGAAGCTCCACTGCTAGTAACTACAGCTGGGCTGGTCTCTGCTGTACTTGGCAAAGGACGATAGAGAGGAGCATAAGGAGGAGGTGAAACAAGCTTAGATTCTACAGAACAATCTGATAGTGTAGGAGATGCTGGGGATTCTAAAGGAGGTGTAGGACCCTGAGGGTCCCTATCTGGAGCTGGTGTTGGGCTGTGGTGTCTGGGTTACCTTCCCCGATGTTGGGGTCCGTGTGTTTCCTAAACAAAGGAATGAACACACAAGACAACACAGGATGAGACAAACATGGCAGCCGCCCTGAACAACATGCTCTGCTTTATTTTATACAGTCGTTTGTGGAATGTTGCCAAGTCACAAGACACATTGTTGTTTTTCTGACCATTCCCTGACTTTCTGGATTTTCAAGATGTTTACACATAAATCAGCCCCCAGGGCCTGCTGTTTGCAGCTGGCTCCTTTGTCCTCCCTGTTTGCAGGGAAGGAACGCCCTGCTTCGTTTGCAAGAGCAGGACTTATCGGGAACATCTCGTTTGCGAGCACATAGTCCTCTACATCTCCCCCTTTCTTTATTTACAAGTTTGAATTTCTTTCAAAACCATCATTACATGTTGGGCTCACTGGGATTTGGCGTTCGCCCTTTGGCACTGTCTCCAGCAGATTGTGAAAATGACAAAGGCAAGAACAACAATCAATACATTACTAGAAACAGAAGTCAGCAAAGTTTTTACAGGGCTCATAGGGTTCAAAGACATGAAACTTTGTGCAATATCAGTCATCAAATCTGCACCAGTCAGCAACGGTAACTGATTGCAAAATATTTCAGAAACGTTTTGTGTTAATTCTTGTATTTCTAGGGAAAGATTATTATGACCAATTAAAACTCTCTTTATCTCAGTCCAATTATGTACAGTGCTGTTAAAAGGAACAGAAGTAATACAAAATTGGGTAGTATTCCAATCACATTTTAACAAAGCTCGAGTATTCAGCACTGTTAGCTGATCTCCTATCCAAGAAATCACTTGTTCCGAGTTATCCACTTGTTCGGTCAGATGAGCATCTATGTCTTGTTGTTGTTGCCACAACAAATGAGATTGTTCATGCCATTGTTGTATGAATTCTGCATTTTGTATACTCTGGGGTAGAGCTAGTCCAGCAACAGCGGGGGTGGAAGAAATTGCTACAAGTCCCACCACCGCTGTTATGACAACCCCAATGACTCTCTGGCTGCGGTTGACAAGATCTTGCATTACTTTGTAAATTTGAGTAACCCCAGCAGATTCACTCCAGACACGTGTTAAGTTCACGGGTAGCCAGGTTTCTTTTCTGGCTCTTAGTATATATAAATCAAAATGAGACTCATTCCAATTATTATTCCACCAAGTAGTATTTATACAACTTAAGAATGTACAATTGTCCATACAGTTAACTACCTCTATATAATTATTCCTTTTAAAAATTCCTGTTAACAACAAATAAGGTTTTCTTACACATGCAATAACATATCTAGAACTATTTTGATGCAAAGATATATGGAAACGGTTAGCAATATTAGTAGTAAGATTTAAGGACATGTTTCCCATGAAAGTTAACATTGGTTTACCAGCAGCTAGCAACTTTCAAATATGACTTTGTATTTGTGAGGTATTAGCCAAATGTGGCATAGGGGGTGATAAACCATCATCATGCCAAATAATAGTTTCATTGTCATCTGCAGCAATGCTGTGATTACCTTTATGCCAATGCAGGTTGACATGGCTGAATTTAGTTTGAAAATCTCCATGTATACTCCAATCTGTAACAAGGTATTTACGACTCTTCCCTTTTACTTCTAACAAAAATCGTGGCCGACTACGTCTACATCTAGTCCACTCTAGTTGAGAAACACCTCTGGACACATCAGGGATAGGGCATAAAGATAATGTACTTGGCAGAGTTTCATTAAGTACTACAGTATGATTATACTTAAAACTTTGAGCCACAATAATCATAGTAAAGGCAGAGATATGACTATGGTTATAGTGAACAGTACAAGCCTCATGAGAAAGATGCAGATAATGTGGACTACTCCCAAGACATATAGGTAACCCTTCAACCCCAAGTCAATATGAACTATTTACTGTGCCAGTGTCTAATTCAGGATCCTGGTTTAAAAAAGGCGATGGCATCCAAGCAGTATCATTAGTAAGTACTGGGACTTTTCTGTCTCCCCAGGCCACACCTTGATATAAGGGTGGAAAAGGAATGTAAACCCAGTATGTAAATTCTCCAGCCATTACCTGACAATTTACTATGGCCAGCATAGCCAGGAATAAAGTCAGTGGGGTTTTGGGCTGCCCAGCTTGTTGAACAACCCCTTCAGCTTTCTGAGTAAGCTTTTTCAGTTGACCCCATGTCAAGGGCTCCGCACGTCGAGTCCCAAAGGTGAGTGTTCTCTGAGCGCTCAGATTCAGCTCCTGAAATTCCTTGAGGAACTCTTCGGATTGGCTCCTCTTCGCCATGGCACAGTTTCAACCGTCAAGATGGAAACCACTCGTCTCCGGCACCTGTATGGACAAGAGCATAGCCTTGGCCCCATTGTAAAACTTTTCCTTTTAAATATTGCCCTTGTAATGAAGGATAATACACCCACAGATTACTGTTTTGCGGCTTTTCTAAAGGCTGTTGAAAATGTTTTACCGCTGCAGACTGCTGTAATTGGCGCCAATGGTTGAGAAAATTTAAAGTAAAAAGGGCTTTTAGAATTTGATGTTTTGGGTAATCTTGCCCATCTCCCCCTTTTTGTTTTAAAAGTTGTAATTTTAAGGTAGCATTGGCTCTTTCAATAATTGCTTGACCTTGACTGTTAAATGGAATACCAGTGGAATGACGAATGTGGTATAAAGAAAGGAAGGCAGCCAATTTACGAGAACAATAAGTAGGGGCATTATCAGTTTTTAAAAAGTTCTCCTTGTTGTACTGATTCAAACGGGTAGTGAGAAATTTTGACTAGGATAATGCTGAGAAAAAGAACCAGTATACTCAGCGCAAGCCACTTGCCAACCCTCATGAGTTTCCAATAGAGATTCAATGTATTGATTAGATAATCAGGTAATAATTTTTATAGGGTCAGCACCAAGCAACTGACGAGCTCAATGTTGTCCTTTAATAATTAATTCAGCCAATTTATCAATATATGGGTGAATTTTTTGTATTTTTTAGTAGAGACGGGGTTTCACCATGTTAGCCAGGATGGTCTCGATCTCCTGACCTCGTGATCCACCCATCTCGGCCTCCCAAAGTGCTGGGATTACAGACTTGAGCCACCGCGCCCGGCCATGGGTGAATTTTTTTTTAGTGGCTTTATTAGCCAAAAACAGCCACTCCAGAATATTATTATTTTGGTGTAAAATGGCCGTTGGTGAATGGGGAGTATGAAAAAGACACAACGAAAGTGGAAGATTGGGTGCAATATAATCAAGGTGAGCTTCACTAATTCTATTTTCTACAAATGACAATTTTTTTTTTTTTTCCTACAGGGGATAATTGACGAGAACTATTTAAATCTGAATCTCCTTCCAAGGTAGCAAATAGATATTGCAATTTGTAAGTTGGGATGCCTAAGATGGGGTGAAGCCAATTTATGTCTCCTAACAGTTTTTGAAAATCATTAAGGGTTAAAAGTTGATCTCTTCGAATTTGAACTTTTTGTGGCCAAATATGCTTTTCTGCTGAAAGGTATCCCAAATATTGAATAGGAAATTGAGTCTGTATTTTCTCAGAAGAAATATGTAAATTATATTGAGTTAATTATTGTTGTAAGACCTGAAAAACTTGACCTTGTAGGACTTCATCAGGTGTTGCTAATAGAATATCATCCATATAATGGTATATTAACACAGTAGGGAATTGACATCTAACAGGATTTAAAGCTCTATGAACAAACTCTTGACATAAGGTAGGACTATTATGCATACCTTGAGGAAGAACTTTCCATTGATATCTTTGAGTAGGCTGTCCATTATTATATTCAGGAACAGTAAAGGCAAATTTTTCACAATCTTGGGGTTGTAACGGGATAGTAAAAAAACAATCTTTAAGATCTATAACCATTAATTTCCAATTTTGTGGGATAAGAGCTGGATTAGGAAGCCCAGGTTGTAAAGTCCCCATAGGTTGAATACAAGCATTTACAGCTCTAAGATCAGTTAATAAGTGCCATTTTCCTTTTTTTTTTTTTTTTTTTTTTTTTTTGACGAGACAAACACAGGGGAATTCCATGCAGAAGTACTTGGTTCAATATGCTCCTCGGCCAATTGTTCCTTAACTAAATTCTTTAAAGCCTTAAGTTTTTCTTTAGATAATGGCCACTGTTCCACCCAAACAGCAGTTGTAGTTTTCCACTTCAATTGTAAAGTTTGAGGCTTGTGGATAGTGGCTAAGAGTTTAAAGGATTGTAGCCCATTTTGAACATCATATTTTTGGCAGTTGAAGAAATATGAGGAATGCTTAAAAAGGCACCAAATTGTTGTAAAAGATCACAGCCCCAAAAGTTAATATTAGTGGGAACAATATAAAAGAACACTTTTCCTTGTCCTTCAGGTCCTACACAGCTCAGGGGCTCGACACTTTGGTAGACTATAGAAGCAGTAACTAGGCCGGATAGAGTAACTGATACTTGTTTCTTTTTCCAATGATCAAGCCATTGAGCCAAGCATATAATAGATACATCCATTTCTGTGTCGACTAATCCCTCGAAAAGTATCCCATTAATTTGCAATGAACATAAAGGTTTTTGATCAGAAACTGAAGTTTCCCAGAAAACAGTTTTCCCAGTACTACCAAAACCTCCTTGATGAGACACATCTCTAGATAGGAAAGGAAAAAAAGTCAATAAAAGTAATTGTGCAATACGTTCCCCTGCCTCTAGGCACATAAATTGTGAGACTTGTACCATAATAAGGTATTGTGGTAGGCCTGCATTGTAATTGTTGGGGCCCCAAGCCTGCGGGCCCCGGTTCCCATTTCCTGGGAGGGGTGACAATAAATTTCCACTCTTATCAGTTTTTGAACAACATTCATTTGTCCAATGTCGACTTTTTCCACATCGTTTGCACTCCCCAGAAGGTAACTTTTTCTCTTTAGTAGTTAGGAAGCCCAGTTTTTTCCGGCATTCTTTCTTAAAATGACCGGGTTTCCCATATTGAAAACATACACCTTGTTTAGAATTACTCTTTAAGGCCTTAGAAAGTGCTCCAGCAAACAATTGAGCATTGTAAATAGCTCCTCCAATGCCTGCAGAAGCCTGAATATATTCATCTAAATTAGCTCCACTGGCCTTTAAAGGTCTTAATAATTTTTGTTGCAGCTTTCATTTCTTTCAAACATTTAAATTGTAGGGCTGTAAAAGTCACATTCTGGCCACCGTTTGGGAACAGAGCATTGGGGCCAAAGCAGCCTGTGTTATTGGGAATAGATTTAATTCCTTGAAATCATCCTTTTCCTTCGATTCCTTCTTTTCTCCTACAGGAGGAAAAGGCACAGAGAAAACCTGACCTGACATAGGCCAAGAGGTTGGAGGTGGAGGCAAAGGGAAATCTTTTTCCAAAGGAGCAGAAGGGAAGGTAACAGGAAAGGTTTGTGACGGAGAGATACGAGAAACAGGTGCAGTGGCACCTTGCAATTTTAACAACTGTTGTAACATCTCTAAAATACACTGCAAATCAGAATTTCCTTCAGATGAAGGAGACATTAGCTCTTCTTCCAATTCCTTGTCCTCAGCAACTGGGGCGTAAATATGTTTCTCTCTAGGATCATTCCTCTCTAAAGCTTCAGATGCCTTACCTCCTGTGGCAGTATTGCCACGCTCTGAGTCAGTTTCAAGTAACTCTAATGCCTGAGTAATGGAACTACACAAAGTCCACAAATTCAGAGGCATCATTTGCCTTGACTGATGAGCTTGATGCAGGACTTTAGCCACTAGTAACCATTCCTTTTGATTTAACTGCACTTTGGTTTGATATTGAAACCAATAACAATGTTGTTCAACATGGGCAAACAATCGCTTCAAAGTCTTTTCTTTTACTTCTACTCCTATAGACATCAACAGTCCCTGCAGTAACCGCAAATATTCAGAGGCCAGAGAGGTGGAATTCCCCATAATTTTCCCGTGGGTCCCCCTTTCTTTATTTACCTGCCTGGGGTGTTCCCCCTCCGGTTCCTTGCTCTCATGGAGCCACGGACCATGCTCGCTGCACCAGATGTTGAGGTCCGCGTGTTTCCTAAACAAAGGAATGAACACACAAGACAACACAGGACGAGACAAACATGGCGGCTGCCTTGAATGACACACTCTGCTTTATTTTATACAGTTGTTTGTGGAATGTTGCCAAGTCACAAAACGCATTGTTGTTTTTCTGACCATTCCCTGACTTTCTGGATTTTCAAGATGTTTACACATAAATCAGCCCCCAGGGCCTGCTGTTTGCAGCTGGCTCCTTTGTCCTCCCTGTTTGCAGGGAAGGAACGCCCTGCTTCGTTTGCAAGAGCAGGACTTATCACCCATCCCGTTTGCAAGCACATAGTCCTCTACACCCTTAATAAGAGATGATCTTCTAATGGTTCCAAGGGGCTTTGTGGCTTACTAGGCTTTAGCCCACAGGTGCTGCAAGGAGATGGGTTTTGTTGTCAGGCCATTAAGGCTTGCACATAAGATACTTCAGACCATTTTCCCTGATTTCTACAGAAAAGATCTAGCTGTAGGATGGTATTAAAGTTCACAGTCTCATTCTCCAGTCATGTTTTGTCAGCTAATCTGTATGTAGGCTAGTGTTACAAAAGAGGATAAAGGTTTTTTGTTATTGTTTTTGTTTTTTGGTTCATCTAGTCAAAAGCTGTTCCAATTTTTAAATATACATCCCAGGGGTGTTTCAGTGACAGTAGAGGAAGCAGCTCCCATGGTGCCAAGAGAAATCTGCAATGACAGAGTGTGTACTGAAGTCCAGGAAGCCATGGACATCCCCACGAGCCAAGTGGATCATGTATCCCCTCAAAACCCCATTAACTGAAGGTCTTGGAGGTCATAGGCATTTGCCATACACCATCCTAGCTCTCACCAGCACTGGACATCTCTAGTCCTACCAAGATGACCCCTACTGCTTGCTGGGGGCAGATGTCTGTCTGACAGTCTTTCTGTAATTCACTGGTTTACCATTTATGATGCCCAATTATAGCACCTGCAATGTTCAGATGCAGTCCCCACGACCGGGTATCTACATGACTGTGCATCTTTTGTTCAGCAAAGAAAGCCTGTTGAAGAACAATTTCAAGGAGCTTGGAAATGCATAAAAGTCTGAAGGGACAGAGTTCTTTTAACGTGCCATTCGAAAGAAAACAAAAATTTTGTAAACAGAAAACTTGGTCAGAAAATAAATTACAATAGCCACTAGGTGGAGATTGAGTATTGCTGAAGGGACAGCAAACGATAAGCTGAGTCTGAAGTGTGGCCAGAAAGATGTGAAACTAAGCAGCAAAGTAGTCCGGTGGTTAGCGTATTTATGGATAGCACAGAAGCAGCAGCCAAAAGGAGAATGGACATGTATTCTCTCTCTAAAGAATATAGGTGACTTAAAAACGTTTTCCCCAGAACTTTAGTGAAACAGCGCTGGAACAAGCAGTGATAGTTAACCAGGTAGTCTGGAACTGCCATAGTATTCACTGCAAGTAAAGGGAAAGTGAAATTAATGAAGCAGACAATCCTCTTTCTGGGCCGTGGCACCAGAAATATTGATGGCTGATGTAATACCTTGGTTAGTATCTTCTTAGTTTAAAAGAATTTAAACAAGAAACACACAGCAAAAGAAGTACAACACAGAGCAATTTATTGCACACACACAAAAAGAATATTTTGAAAATTAAGTGCAGAATAGATGGTACAGTCTTAGAAAGAGATTCCAGGGCAACCTGCTCATAAGAGTGAGACAGCATTAATTGTTGCTGTAGAAACCCTCCTTCTGGGAGTTTTACATGATTATTCACAAGAAGGTAGAAAAAAGTGTTACAGTAAGGGTGTTTTGAGTGGTCTTCTGGGTGTACATGTGTAGTAGCTGTACATATTTGTGCATACATTGTATGTCTCATTAACATCTGAAATCTCCACCCAGGAATGTGTTTTTTACTATTAAAATGAGCCAAGCGTCAGCTTGAGGACAGATAAAATCAAAATGCACATGCTGTCTAAAAGTAAAAGTCCCTACTGAAGATAGTGGGTTTCAAACGACCCCAAGTGCTCCACATCTTAAAAGTCGCTCCCACAAAGCTGGAACACTATCTGTTCCTGAGGGATCAGGTCCCATTTGTGTCTCTGAGACAGTGGCAAGTCAGGCGTGACTTGAGATAAGACCGATGATTTCAAGTGTAAAATGCCTAAATAGTCAGCAGCTTCAGGTTGCATTTTGGAGCTTGTCCAATTAAATGGGTTGATGAAAATGGCTCACAAGACTCATACCTCAGAAATGGGGTTTTCTCCTTTGCTCTTAGCAGATTTCGTGCAACCCAATAATTAACCTTCCTGATGCCTCGACTTTCATATTCATGAAAAAGGCGCCATTGAGAGTGACATTTCCAGGAAGTCACAGCCCTTATCACAACCCCTGTAGAGCTCTGAAGCTGTTCATAAGCAGGCCAGGTGGAAGATTTCTCTAAAAAGCAGCTGAGAATGCACTCTGACTAGAGAAAAAAGAGGGCTGCAGCACAATGGACAGTGTCTGAGACATCAGGACAGTTTCCACAGTGGTTTAGGAAAGAAGGCAGCACTTTGGGCTGCAGAAGATGCAATGTTCTGCAAAGAACCCTGGGTGCAGCTGAAAGAGGAACCTGAGAAGGATAGGGCCATTCGGGTGAGGACAACCCGCCTGATTTGGGTAAAGGTAAGGTATCTTCATAGGGTAACACCCTCCTCAACGCTCAGCCCAGACCTACTCTCCAGGTCCACCTCTGTATCTCATAAGTGGAATGATACAGTATTTGTCCTTTTACGACTGGTTCATGTCACTTTGCACAATGTCCTTAAGGCTTATGCATGACGTACCATGTGTCAGAATTTCCTTACTTTCCATAACTCAATAATATTCCACTGTATGTATAAATCACATTTTATCTTTTTATTCATTGATTCATTAATTTATTAATTAATTTAAACAACAGTTGGGTAATTCAAACACCTTTTGGGTGATGTGAATAATACTGCTATGAACCTAGGTGTACGTGTATTAGTTTGTGTCTTTGCTTTCACATCTTTTGCTACATACCCAGATGTGAAACTGCTGGATCATATGATTTAATGTGTAAATTTTTTAGTTACTATGCTGTTATTTTATAGCAGCTGCAGCATTTTACATTTCCACCAATGGTGTACAAAGGTTCGAATTGCTCCACGTCCACCCTACCACTTGTGATTTTCTGTTTTTGTTTTTTGTTTTTTTTTGGTAGTAGCCGTGTTGATGGGTATTGATATGTCATTTGAGGTTAGATTTGCATTTTACTAATGATTAGTTTTGTTGAGCATCTTTTCATGGGCTTATTAGCCACTTTACATATTTTTTAGAGAAATGTTTAAGTTTTTTGCCCATATTTTAAACAAGTAGTTTGTTCTATAATTGCTGAATTGTTCTTTATATATTCTAGATAGAGTCCTATTTATTTATTTTTCTTCTGTTTCTTGGGTGTCCTGTTAAAAAAAATCACTGCCAAATTCAGTGTTATGACATGTTTTACCTATATTTTATGTTCAGAATTTTGTAGTCTTAGCTCTTACATTTAAGTCTTTGATCCAGTTAGTTAATTTTTTCTTATGGTATAAGGGTCCAGCTTCATTCTTTTACATGTGGGTACCCAATTTCCCCAGCATTAATTGTTGTAAAGACGTTCTTTTCCCGTAAAAATCATTTGACCATATTTATGGGGGTTTATTTATATTGGCTTTCTATATTACTCCATTAGCCTATTTGTAGCGTGCTATTTGGAATTCTGTAGTAAGTTTTGAAACCATTAAGTGTGACTTCTCTAACTTTGGTATTTTTTTTTCAAAATTATTTTTGCAATTTAGGGTCTTGAGATTCCCTGTAAACTTAAAAATTGATTTTTTTTATATCTACACAAAAATAATCAGAATTTTACTTCTTGGTTACTTCCTAAGTACTTTATTCTTTTGATGCTATTGTAAATTGAATTTTTTTCATAGTTTTCTTCTCAGATTATTTATATTACTACATAAAATACAATTTATTTTTCTATGTTGATTTTGTATGCTACCACTCTGCTGAATTTATTAGTTGTAATATTTTTTGTGTGGAATCTTTAAGATTTTGTACATATATGAATATATTTTCTGTACACACTTTGATGCAGTTTATTTCATTCTCTTTTTTAATTTCTCTGACTGGAACTTCTAATACTGCGTTGAATAAAAGTGACAAGAGCAGACATTCTGTTTGTCTTCTGAGCTTAGAGAAAAGACTTTTGGTCTTTTCCTCTAGAATATGTTGTTTGTTGTGGGTTTTTATATGTGAATTTTACAAATGTGGTTTCCTTTTATTCCTAATTTATTTTGTTTTTATTATAAAATATTTTGAATTTTGTAAAATACATTTTCTGTGAGACAATTTTTAAAAAAATTTTGTTAAGGTGACATATGTATTGATTAATTTTCATATGTCAAAACTTTTGTTAAGAAAAGCTAGCTAAGTGAACCAGTGGGAGTGGAAAAGGAATAAAGAAATCTGTACTGGTTGTGATCAATTGGTTATAAACACCACTGCACAGAAACCAGTCATATGCTAAAACTTTCTTGCATTCCAACAATAAATTTCCCTTGGTCATAGGGTGTAATCTTGCTAGTATGCTGCTGAATGTAGTTAGCTAGGATTTTGCTGAGTAATTTTGCATCTGTGTTCATAAGGGATTAGTCTGTGGGTTTTTGTAGTCTCTTTGTCTGGCTTTGGTGTGAGGTAATTCTGGCATCATGGAATAAGCTTGGAACTGCTCTCTTCAGTTTTTTGGTAGAGTTTGAAAAGGGTTTTTGTTCTATAAATGCTTAATCTAAATCACTAGTGAAGTCAACAAAACAAGGGCTTTTCTTCATCAAGAGGTTTTAAATTACTGATTCCATTTCCTTAGTAGTTGTGTATCTATCCAGATTTTTTATTTCTTTGTGATCAAGTCTTGTAAACCTAGGAATCTGCCCACTTTATCTAGGTTTTCCAATTTATCAACCTATCATAGTTCATAGTACACTTTTTAAAACATTCTATTTCTTTAGAATTAGTAGTAATGTCCCATTTTCATTTCTTGTTTTAGTATGTGAATATGCTGGGTTTTTCTGTGTGTGTGTGTGTAGCTGAAGGTTTGCCAATTGTTAATTTTTTTGAAGAACTGAGAATCAACTTTTGGTTTTTTGGAATTCTGTTGTTTGTATAAACTTTATTTCATTTATCTCTGCTAAAATCTTTATTATTTTCTTCTTTCTCTTTGCTTTGCATCTAATTTGGTCTTATTTTTCTAATTTACTAGGTGATAAAGTTATTATTGATTTGAGATCTTTGTACTTTTTAAATGTCTTTTAGCTGCAAACTTTTCATCTTAGCACTGTTTTTGCTGTTTCCCATAACTTTTGATATGTTTTGTTTTCATTTTTCTTCCTCTGTATTTTCCTACTTCCTCTGTGATTTCTTTTTTTACTTATTGGTTGTTTAAGAGTATGTTCTTCAATTTATACAAGTTTGTAAATTTTCTAGAGTTTCTTCTGCTATTGATTTAATTCAAGATCTACTATGCAGCCCATCCTGAAGAATTCCCCATATGCATTTGAGAAGAGTGTGTACTCTTTTTTGTTGGATGGAGTATATTGTATATATCTACTAGATCAATTTGGTTCATTGTGTCAGTCAAGTCCTCTGTTTCTTAATTTATCATTCATCTCATTATTCTATTCATTACTCAGAGTGAAGTATTAACATCTTCAACTATTTAGAGCTGCCTATTTGTCCCTTTAATTCTGTCAACTTATGCTTTTTATATCTTAATGTCTTGTTATTAGGTATGTAAGTGTTTAACATATTTCTATCTTCTTGCCAAATGGACATTTTATGACTATATAATGTCTTATTGCCCCTTGTAACATTTTAAAGTCTATTTTTGTCTGCTATTAACATAGTCATCCCTAGTCTCTTTTTCATACTATTTGTATAAAATAATTATTTTCTTCCTTTTTTTTTTTTATAACCCTTAAGTCCTGTGGAAAGCTAACAGCAGAATTACTTAATTTAAAATGCAAAGAAATCTTAAATCAATAGCTTAATGTGTGTAAAAGCATTTAAATGGAAATGAACTACCCTGTCCAAAAGGAAAAAAGGACATCAGTTAGGTTTAAAAATAACCATGCTTAAAAGCTCTAAGAGGAAAAGCTGTTGGGAATTAGGACTGTGATAATAGTCCTGGGGATCAAGAAGGCAATGGGGAATTGGGGATGCTAAGAATCAGGCACATGCTTAGCAAAAGACCCAGAAAACCCTAAGATCTCCCCTTTGTATTTTAAACTCTGCACAAGTAGAAAGTAGAGGCACAAGGACAGTTGTAACTTCATGCTGCTTGGTAAAGGCATGCTCCCACACACATACATAGATCCCAGATGAAAAAATCAGATTTATTTTTTGTGAGGGTTGAAAAATCTGGAGTCTTACTCTTCTTTTTTCTTTTCTTTTCTTTTCTTTTTTTTTTTTTTTTTTGAGGCGGAGTTTCGCTCTGTCGCCCAGGCTGGAGTGCAGTGGCACAATCTCCACTCATTGCAAGCTGCGCCTCCCAGGTTCACGCCATTCTGCTGCCTCAGCCTCCCCTGTAGCTGGGACTACAGGTGCCCGCCACCATGCCCGGCTAATTTTTGTATTTTTAGTAGAGACGGGGTTTCACAGTGTTAGCCAGGATGGTCTCGATCTCCTGATCTCGTGATCCGTCCGTCTCGACCTCCCAAAGTACTGGGATTACAGGCGTGAGCCACCGCGCCCGGCCCGAGTCTTACTTTTCAATTAAAATTTAGTGAAAATATTTGGGGAGATTTGCATTGATCAATTCATCCTGAGGTCAAGAAAATCTTGATTTTGATATTTAGAGCCTTCAGTAAAGGATTAGCCTCCACCTAGAGGTGTTCTTTGGGCTTTTGGACTCAGAGCTATCTTGATACTACTACTGGTTCCACTGATTTGAAAGTCAGCTAAGAGCTTGCTACAGAACTCCTGCCAAACTAAGTTTGACCCATAGAGGGCTAGGGCATCTCCAGCTGGTAGAAACTTTGTGCCTCCTCCTATTCTCTGAAGCAAAGCTGCTGTCTCTGTGGGGCCCCCAATTTACTGAGTATTTCCTATGTGATTGGTTCTAGTTCACAGATGAGTCAGGGAAGCTGACACCTCATGACATCCACTGGGCTTCTGTGGCTGTTTAACCTGTGCCAGCCATACAGAACCTGAAATGAGTGGTTGCTCTTCTCAATGGGCCGAACTCAGGGTTTGGGGTAATTGCCCATATTCTATCTGTTTGGTTTTCTACAATGGAAACTATAGACTGATTGTCTTTTGGGCTGCAAACTGGAAACAGTCTCAGATGCTGATCTAACTGGGTCACTCATCTAGAAGTCCATGGTAAGGGTTTGTTTTCTAGAGACTAATCACAATCAAGCTGCAGATTGAGCCTAAATCTGTGTCTAATGCAGAGTCTAATACTGCATGCCAGACTTGTGGTTGCTGGTGAAAGTTGATCTATTTGTCTCATGGTTGAACAATTCCTAAACCATACCTAGCAGAATAACCAGAAGCAGACTTTTGGCCCACTTCTTGAGATATCAGTCACCACTGTTGACATCTTCAGCATAATAGCTGATTCCAGCCATACTATGTATCCCTTGAAGATAATCTGTGCTACCTTTTAGGCTTTTGAGACCACTTGAACTCTGACTTGGTGGCATTTATCACCACATCTACTAAAATGGGCCAACTCTATGATGTTACATCCTTTTTCACACATGTTGGTTAGATAATTTGTTGATTAGGTATGGTTTTCTCTAAAAGGGGGTTATCTCTTCCTTATTGCCTCCAAGATAAGGATGAAGTGTTTGGGGGATCTAGGAATCTATTTCACAAATTTGAGATTTCATGCTAACAATTCCTGGGTGAAATGTGTCTTTCTTTCCCATAACTACAATTCTAGACCAGCCTGGCTTGTGTACCCTCCGAGTTGCATACCAGCCTACTAGTAGTTATGGGACTCCAACTTAGCTCTAGTTAAGTTTTATTTAAATATTCTTGTCTCTATTTTACCTGGCTCTACTAGATAAAATATCTAGAAAAACATAGAGGGCAACTAGAATAAAGGTGAGATTATAGGTACCAGAATGAGACACACTGATTCTGTGGAGGTAGAGGGAGAACAACCTGGAACCTGGGGAATGAACAACTTAGACCTCGGAAGCTACGGGGAATGATGGGGCATTAACAACTTTTTGTCTTTCTGAATAACCCCTGGTGCAGCCCAGAAAAGAGTCTGGGAATAGTATTAGTTAGACCAGGCGGTAAGGCAGAGGCTGTGGATTCATCTCCTTTTGGTCCCCACCATTACCCTTAAGAATCCTTTGAGACGATTCTATCTCTCTGTGATGTACACATGGAAGTCTAGTGGGCAGTGTGCACTCTCAGTGCCCATGGTTCAAGGCCACAGTTTTTCAGATGATGGACAACCATTACTTTTTCCTGAAGAGACTTCGTACCCCGTGGCTGAGCTTAAGCCAGATTCTAGGCAGCATTGATTGCATTTTATTCTTTCTTTATGAACTGGGATTTCTCCTTCTGTTTTTCCTACTACCTAAAATGAATCTGTATTAGTCACTATTCAGGTAAATCAGAGACATATATCAGGTAAGGAACCCTAGACACAGCTTCTAGCATAGCTGGACTCTTGCCTATTTCTCTTCTCACTTTATGAGCTCAATTATATTGGCACAGAGAGGTACCCTTAAATGGGGTCTCTCAGGAGCAATTAGAGAAGCATCATACTTCTAGAGAAGCTGGCAGGACAGGGCAAGAGGGCCAGTGAGGATCAAAGCTTCTGTCCAAATTTTTGAGTCTAGCTGTGTGTGGCAGATGAATCCAGGAAAGATCCCAGATCCCTGGAATGAATTATTAGTAGAGGATCCATTAGATTAGAACACTAGGGCGAGTGTTCATCCATTACCTTCTGAGTCAGATTTTCAGGGTTAAGTCTGTAGAAGGGCTGCAGAGAAATGCTTGCCTCGGAAAGCCTCTGATCATGTGCAACATATGTGGCTCTGGCACAGGGAGAAGTCTTCTATTTGAGGAACATCATACTTGTGTGGATGTGAGTGTGCTCTTCCTCAGCGGAGCACCACTGACTGAACGATTGTTTGAGAATTATGCGTAAATAGCCCTTTATTATTTTGAATTTAGTAAATATTGGAACATAAACAAACATTTTTATCTACTTTCAAATTGAATAAGAGCATGAGCAACTTCCAGAAAAATGTCACAGGAGGAAACTCCGGGGCCTTGCTCATCCCCGGAAACCTCAAAAATCCTGATACACCCAGTAGAATTAACTTTATCAACACTTAGCTTTTTGCCAAATAGATTTTTTAAAATTTTTTTAAAATTATACTTTAATTTCTAGGGTACATGTGCATAACGTGCAGGTTTGTTACATATGTATACTTGGGCCATGTTGGTGTGCTGCAGCCATCAACTCGTCAGCACCCATCAACTTGTCATTTACCTCAGGTATAACTCCCAATGCAATCCCTCCCCCCCCTCCCCGTGATAGGCCCCAGTGTGTGATGTTCCCCTTCCCGAGTCCAAGTGATCTCATTGTTCAGTTCCCACCTATGGGTGAGAACATGCGGTGTTTGGTTTTCTGTTCTTGTGATAGTTTGCTGAGAATGATGGTTTCCAACGGCATCCATGTCCCTACAAAGGACACAAACTCATCCTTTTTAATGGCTGCATAGTATTCCATGGTGTATATGTGCCACATTTTCTTAATCCAGTCTGTCACTGATGGACATTTGGGTTGATTCCAAGTCTTTGCTATTGTGAATAGTGCTGCAATAAACATACGTGTGCATGTGTCTTTATAGCAGCATGATTTATAATCCTTTGGGTGTATACCCAGTAATGGGATGGCCGGGTCATATGGTATTTCTAGTTCTAGATCCTTGAGAAATCGCCATACTGTTTTCCATAATGGCTGAACTAGTTTATAATCCCACTAACAGTGTAAAAGTGTTCCTATTTCTCCACATCCTCTCCAGCACCTGTTGTTTCCTGAATTTTTAATGATTGCCATTCTAACTGGTATGAGATGGTATCTCATTGTGGTTTTGATTTGCATTTCTCTGATGGCCAGTGATGATGAGCATTTTTTCATGTGTCTGTTGGCTGTATGAATGTCCTCTTTTGAGAAATGTCTGTTCATATCCTTTGCCCACTTTTTGATGGGGTTGTTTGTTTTTTTCTTGTAAATTTGTTTGAGTTCTTTGTGGGTTCTGGATATTAGCCCTTTGTCAGATGAGTAGATTGCAAAAATTTTCTCCCATTCTGTAGGTTGCCTGTTCACTCTGATGGTAGTTTCTTTTGCTGAGCAGAAGCTTTTTAGTTTAATTAGATCCCATTTGTCAATTTTGGCTTTTGTTGCCGTTGCCTTTGGTGTTTTAGACATGAAGTCCTTGCCCATGCCTATGTTCTGAATGGTATTACCTAGATTTTCTTCTAGGGTTTTTATGGTATTAGTTCTAACATTTAAGTCTCTAATCCACCTTGAATTAATTTTCGTATAAGGAGTAAGGAAAAGATCCAGTTTCAGCTTTCTGCTTATGGCTAGCCAATTTTCCCAGCACCATTTATTAAATAGGGAATCCTTTCCCCATTTCTTGTTTCTCTCAGGTTTATCGAAGATCATATGGCTGTAGATGTGTGGTATTATTTCTGAGGACTCTGTTCTGTTCCATTGGTCTATATCTCTGTTTTGGTACCAGTACCATGTTGTTTTGGTTACTGTAGCCTTGTAGTATAGTTTGAAGTCAGGTAGCATGATGCCTCCAGCTTTGTTCTTTTGACTTGGGATTGTCTTGGAGATGCGGGCTCTTTTTTGGTTCCATATGAACTTTAAAGCAGTTTTTTCCAATTCTGTGAAGAAACTCATTGGTAGCTTAATGGGGATGGCATTGAATCTATAAATTTCCTTGGGCAGTATGGCTATTTTCACGATATTGATTCTTCCTATCCATGAGCATGTTATGTTCTTCCATTTGTTTATATCCTCTTTTATTTCACTGAGCAGTGGCTTGTAGTTCTCCTTGAAGAGGTCCTTTACATCCCTTGTAAGTTGGATTCCTAGGTCTTTTATTCTCTTTGAAGCAATTGTGAATGGAAGTTCATTCATGATTTGGCTCTCTGTTTGTCTGTTACTGGTATATAAGAATGCTTGTGATTTTTGTACATTAATTTTGTATCCTGAGACGTTGCTGTAGTTGCTTATCAGCTTAAGGAGATTTTGGGCTGAGACAATGGGGTTTTCTAAATATACAATCATGTCATCTGCAAAGAGGGACAATTTGACTTCTTCTTTTCCTAAGTGAATACCTTTTATTTCTTTCTCTTGCCTGATTGCCCTAGCCAGAACTTCCAACACTATGTTGAATAGGAGTGGTGAGAGAGGGCATCCCTGTCTTGTGCCAGTTTTCAAAGGGAATTTTTCCAGTTTTTGCCCATTCAGTATGATATTGGCTGTGGGCTTGTCATAAATAGCTCTTATGATTCTCAGATACGTTCCATCAATACCGAATTTATTGAGCGTTTTTAGCATGAAGGGCTGTTGAATTTTGTCAAAAGCCTTTTCTGCATCTATTGAGATAATCATGTAGCTTTTGTCTTTGGTTCTGTTTATATGCTGGATTACGTTTATTGATTTGTATATGTTGAACCAGCCTTGCATCCCAGGGATGAAGCCCACTTGATCACGGTGTATAAGCTTTTTGATGTGCTGCTGGATCCGGTTTGTCAGTATTTTATTGAGGATTTTTTCATCGATGTTCATCAGGGATATTGGTCTAAAATTCTCGTTTTTGTTGTGTCTCTGTCAGGCTTTGGTATCAGGATGATGTTGGCCTCATAAAATGAGTTAGGGAGGATTCCCTTTTTTTCTATTGATTAGAATAGTTTCAGAAGGAATGATACCAGCTCCTCCTTGTACCTCTGGTAGTATTCAGCTGTGAATCCATCTGGTCCTGGACTTTTTTTTGGTTGGTAGGCTATTAATTATTGCCTCAATTTCAGAGCCTGCTATTGGTCTATTCAGGGACTCAGCTTCTTCTTGATTTAGTCTTGGGAGAGAGTAAGTATCCAGGATATTATCCATTTCTTCTAGATTTTCTAGTTTATTTGCATAGAGGTGTTTACAGTATTCTCTGATGGTCGTTTGTATTTCTGTGGGGTCGGTGGTGATATCCCCTTTATCATTTTTTATTGCATCTATTTGATTCTTCTCTCTTTTCTTCTTTATTAGTCTCGCTAGCTGTCAATTTTGTTGATCTTTTCAAAAAACCAACTCCTGGATTCATTGATTTTTTGGAGAGTTTTTTGTGTCTCTATCTCCTTCAGTTCTGCTCTGATCTTAGTTATTTCTTGCCTTCTGCTAGCTTTTGAATGTGTTTGCTCTTGCTTCTCTAGTACTTTTAATTGTGATGTTAGATTGTCAATTTTAGATTTTTCCTGCTTTTTCTTGTGTGCATTTAGTGCTATAAATTTCCCTCTACACACTGCTTTAAATGTGTCCCAGAGATTCTGGTATGTTGTATCTTTGGTCTCATTGGTTTCAAAGAACATCTTTATTTCTGCCTTCATTTCGTTGTGTACCCAGTAGTCATTCAGGAGCAGGTTACTCAGTTTCCATGTAGTTGAGCGGTTTTGATTGGGTTTCTTAGTCCTGAGTTCTAGTTTGATTGCACTGTGGTCTGAGAGACAATTTGTTATAATTTCTGTTCTTGTACATTTGCTGAGGAGTGCTTTACTTCCAATTATGTGGTCAATTTTGGAATAAGTGCGATGTGGTGCTGAGAAGAATGTATATTCTGTTGATTTGGGGTGTAGAGTTCTGTAGATGTCTATTAGGCCTGCTTGCTGCAGAGATGAGTTCAATTCCTGGATATCCTTGTTAACTTTCTGTCTCGTAGATCTGTCGAATGTTGACAGTGAGGTGTTGAGGTCTCTGATTATTATTGTATGGGAGTCTAAGTCTCTTTGTAAGTCTCTAAGGACTTGCTTTATGAATCTTGGTGCTCCTGTATTGGGTGCATATATATTTAGGATAGTTAGCTCTTCCTGTTGAATTGATCCCTTTACCATTATGTAATGGCCTTCTTTGTCTCTTTTGATCTTTGATGGTTTAAAGTCTGTTTTATTCGAGACTAGTATTGCAACCCCTGCTTTTTTTTGTTCTCCATTTGCTTGGTAGATCTTCCTCCATCCCTTTATTTTGAGCCTATGTATGTCTCTGCATGTGAGATGGGTCTCCTGAATATAGCAGACTGATGGGTCTTGACTCTTTATCCAGTTTTCCAGTCTGTGTCTTTTAATTGGAGCATTTAGTCCATTTACATTTAAGGTTAATATTGTTATGTGTGAACTTGATCCTGCCATTATGATATTAATTGGTTATTTTGCTCATTAGTTGATGCAGTTTCTTCCTAGCCTCAATGGTCTTTACATTTTGGCATGTTTTTGCAATGGCTGGTACTGGTTGTTTCTTTCCATGTTTAGTGCTTCCTTCGGGGCATCTTGAAAGGCTGGCCTGGTGGTGACAAAATCTCTAAGCATTTGCTTGTCTGTAAAGGATTTTATTTCTCCTTCACTTATGAAACTTAGTTTGGCTGGATATGAAATTCTGGGTTTAAAATTCTTTTCTTTAAGAATGTTGAATATTGGCCCCCACTCTCTTCTGGCTTGTAGAGTTTCTGCTGAGAGATCTGCTGTTAGTCTGATGGGCTTCCCTTTGTGGGTAACCCGACCTTTCTCTCTGGCTGACCTTAAGATTTTTTCCTTCATTTCAACTTTGGTAAATCTGGCAATTTTGTGTCTTGGAGTTGCTCTTCTCGAGGAGTATCTTTGTGGCGTTCTCTGTATTTCCTGAATTTGAATGTTGACCTGCCCTACTAGGTTGGGGAAGTTCTCCTGGATGATATCCTGAAGAGTGTTTTCCAACTTCGTTCCATTTTCCCCCTTACTTTCAGGCACCCCAATCAGATGTAGATTTGATCTTTTTACATAATCCCATACTTTTTGCAGGCTTTGTTCATTTCTTTTTCTGCTTTTTTCTTTAGATTTCTCTTCTTGCTTCATTTCATTCATTTGATCCTCAATCACTGATACTCTTTCTTCCAGTTGATCGAGTCGGTTACTGAAGCTTGCGCATTTGTCATGTATTTCTCGTGTCACGGTTTTCATCTCTGCCCATTCGTTTATGGCCTTCTCTGCATTAATTATTCTGGCTATCAATTCTTCAACTCTTTTTTCAAGATTTTTAGTTTCTTTGCGCTGTGTACGTAATTCCTCCTTTAGCTCTGAAAATTTGATGGACTGAAGCTTTCTTCTCTCATCTCGTCAAAGTCATTCTCCGTCCAGCTTTGATCTGTTGCTGGCGATGAGCTGTGTTCCTTTGGAGGGGGCAATGTGCTCTTATTTTTTGAATTTCCAGCTTTTCTTCCCTGCTTTTTCCCCATCTTTGTGGTTTTATCTGCCTCTGGTCTTTGATGATGGTGATGTACTGATGGGGTTTTGGTGTGGGTGTCCTTCCTGTTTGTTAGTTTTCCTTCTAACAGTCAGGACCCTCAGCTGTAGGTCTGTTGGAGATTGCTTGAGGTCCACTCCAGACCCTGTTTGCCTGGGTGTCAGCTGCAGAGGCTGCAGAAGATAGAATACTGCTGAACAGCGAGTGTACCTGTCTGATTCTTGCTTTGGGAGCTTCCTCTCAGGGGTGTACTCCACCGTGGGAGGTGTGGGGTGTTGGTCTGCCCCTAGTGGAGGATGTCTGCCAGTTAGGCTACTCAGGGGTCAGGGACCCACTTGAGCAGGCAGTCTGTCTGTTCTCAGATCTCAACCTCCGTGTTGGGAGATCCACCGCTCTCTTCAAAGCTGTCAGACAGAGTCGCTTGCGTCTGCAGAAGTTTCTGCTGCTTTTTGTTGTTGTTGTTGTTTAGCTGTGCCCTTTTCCCAGAGGTGGAGTCTACAGAGACTGGCAGGCCTCCTTGAACTGCTGGGGGCTCCACCCAGTTCGATCTTCCCAGTGCTTTGTTTACCTACTTAAGCCTCAGCAATGGCGGGCGCCCCTCCCCCAGCCTCACTGCTGCCTTGCGGTTAGATTGCAGACTGCTGTGCTAGCAATGAGGAAGGCTCCGTCGGCGTGGGACCCTCCCGGCCAGGTGTGGGATATAATCTCCTGATGTGCCCGTTTGCTTAAAGCGCAGTATTGGGGTGGGAGTTACCCAATTTTCCAGGTGTTGTGTGTCTCAGTTCCCCTGGCTAGGAAAAGGGATTCCCTTCCCTCTTGCGCTTCCCAGGTGAGGCGATGCCTTGCCCTGCTTCAGCTCTCGCTGGTCGGGCTGCAACAGTTGACCAGCACTGATTGTCCAGCACTCCCCAGTGAGATGAACCCAGTACCTCAGTTGATAATGCAGAAATCACCTGTCTTCTGTGTCGCTGGCGCTGGGAACTGGAGACTGGAGCTGTTCCTATTCAACCATCTTGCTCCACCCCCCTCCATATAGATTTTTCTTTATAAAAAGTATTTTCACTGGACCTTTATTTTGGTATATGCCATGAAGAATAAATCATTTATTTCCTTTGTGATAAGAACATCATATTTTTACACCTCAAGTATCAATGATGCCATCCTCCAAGTAGTTTTTATTGCTTACTACATTATTGCTATGGCCAGAATGTTTATGTCCCCTTTCAAATTCATATGTGGATAATTTTAGGTGTGTGGCCTTTGGGGAAGTGATGAAGCCAAGAGTTCTCCATCTTGATGAATGGAATCGGAGGTCTTTTAATGGAAGTTGAAGGGAATGCCCTTGTCCCTTGTGCAAGAAGGTACCATCTCTGGGGAACAAGGCTCTCACCAAATATTAAATTTGCTGCTGCCTTGATCTTGCAGTTTCTAACCTCTGCAACTGTAAAAAACACATTTCTGTTGTTTATCTTTTACCCAGTCTAAGGAATTTTGTTATAGCAGCCTGGATGCACTATGACAATTTCTTAGACACTTTGGTCTATTTCTGAATTTTTAGTTTCAATGACCTGAGTTTTTTAATCAATCAAGATTTTTCACAGGGCTGGCTGGTCTTGTTTTTTCGTTGTTGTTTTCTTTTTGTTTTGTTTTGTTTTTCCAGAGTTTTCTTATCTATTCTCATTTGTGTTTTCATCTATACAATATTTTACAGTAATATGTCTACTTCCAATATTTAATGGTATCTGTATTGGAACAAAATTGAATTTATAAATTACCTTAAGAACAATTGATGCTGATAATACTGAGTTTTTCTTCCTAAGAATATGATACAAATTTTCTATTTGCTTATGTCTACATTCATATATTTCATAAACTTTCTATGGATTTTTTCATATTCTGTACATGTTTTTGTAATATTTATTCCTAGATAGTTTATTTTATTCTGCTAATAGGTAATTTGAGACAAAATGAAATTGTAAAGTGTTCATTTGAGTAAGAGCGATCGATAAATTATAGAACTCAGACTGAAAGATATTTAGTGTTTCCTTGACAGTGTAAGAAGCAAATATTTATTGGAAAAAATGTGAAAGCAAAGAAATCATTTGATTGGTGGTAGCAGCAAATTTTTGTTTGTTTGTTTTTTGTTTGTTTACCTTGTTGGACATTTCCTATTTATATAAAGTTGTTGGCTACTACTGATTGGTTGAGTTTCATTTCTGTTTTTTAAATAGACAGCTACAAGAAATAATTTAGGTTTTGCTTATATTTGTGAATCAATCAAGGTCGAGATCACTTATGAGATCTAACTGATTTTGTCTGCTCAGAGGTTGCTGAGACCTGATCTCCATTTTAATTTACTTGAACAAAATTTCTGCACTTGTATTTTCCATCCAAACTGTAACTTATAAATTACTATTGTTGTACATATGTAGGCCCATGTCATGCATGCTTTGAAGACATGTCCTGCTTTCAAACTCATTTGTAGAATGTTTTCATTAAATTTACCCCATTTCTTGGAATGATAAACTGCAATCTTCCAATTACAAGAGCTATGAGTTCAGAGTAAAGATGAAGCAGAAGTGAAAAGAGTTCTCCAACCCACACATGCAGTAAAAACAAACTTCATATGGATACAATGAGTAATTATCTAAAATTTAAAATACTCTGAAAACATTAATGTTTATCTCATTACCATGTAATATGAAAATTACAAGACAAAAAAACCCAAAGACTTTTATTTTTAAAATAGAAATGAAGCCATTTATATGATGAAATAATCCATAATTTAAATGTAAAATGCCAATAGGAAATATATGAAATAAAAGAAAATTATATGTAAAATCATAATGCCTGTATTAGATATAATATCTTCCAATAAAATAAGTTGAAACCTACAAAATGGAAGAAAGTTTAAAATTAGGCAGATGTTATGAGTCTGGTGAAGAATAAATACACATGTCAATAAGCATTTAATGTATTTTGTCTTAGATTTTATATGAAATAATAAAAAGTAAACAAACCAATAGCATGGTAATTTCACCCTGATTGCATCAAACTGAAAAAAATGCAAACATTTTTCCATTAGAAGGTGGATTTATGGATTGGTCTCATGCTGCATTCAAGCACTTTGGCCAGGACCCAACACTCATTGCCAAGAGTCAGCAGGCTAGAAGTTTGCTTTTAAGATGTTCTCCAGCCTGCCACCAGGACACTTTGTCCTGACTACTTCTTCAACTGTGATATAGGTTTTGCTGATATAAAGGCAAACCCAGTTCTATGCTTACCAAGCATCTATGTGGCTAGAGTTGCAAATTGAGCATTGAGGCATTAGGTAAGATTTCTTCCCAGGTTTTCAACCAGACTTTTTAGAATTTCCTGAAAACACTGACTTTGTCTTTTTCAGACCCCATCTCCAAAAGGGAATCAGAGAGGGGGTCTGGAAGCTACTCAGAATCTCCAGACTCCTCTCTAGTAATAATGGACTTGGATACAAAGAGGCAACCTCCTGACCTCAAAGACACCAACCCAGATTCTGGGCATTGAATTCCTGGCTCCCCATGAAAGACCTCATCTGACTCACATCAAAGCCCGCACTCTTCTTCAACATTCACCTTCCAGACACGTTCCAAAACAGCTCATCAGAATTGTCTTGAGATGAAACAAAAAGTGATGAAGCTCCAGGTTTGGAATGCCTGCCTCATTCCCCACCTCCTGAAAAGTCTGCACCTGCCAGTTAGAGCTCTCACATCTTAAGGAGCTTAGCCTCTCAGAGTGCATCCTCTAACAGGACCTCTTGGCCTTTTCCTCCTTACAGGAGAGTGCCCAAGAATAATAGGGAATACATAGCCTCCACTCTCACATGACTTGGTTGACTGATGAACTGATGTCTGAGGAGAAAAAAAATATGCAGGGAACAGACAGTGTCTTGTGAATCCCTGTTTCTCCCGCTGTGATGCCTCTGCAAATGGAGGGAGAATCCCCAAATAATATTGGGTGGTGGACAGACACTGCCTAATAAAATTAAGTAAATTTAAGGTGACTTGAAGGGGAATTTATCATATGTCATATACAAAATTTTAGTGAATGAACTTTATTTAAAAACAGTCACAATTTGTAAGGACATTAAAATAGAAATTTAATAGGAAGCTATGAAAATTATCTGCACTTGCTATATAAATGATTGAGTTTGGGGTAACTATCTGAAGGCCATGAGCTTGAAAAGATATCTGCTACTTAATTTCATAAGGCATTTACTTGCAAATGGTTGCCATTTTTGTTCTCATGATATGAAAATTTTTTCTTGCGAACAACATTTCTCTAAAAAAAAGTAGAAATTTTGCCAGTTTTGGTTATTAAAACAATAAAATTGCTCAGTTTGTTACTCTTAACCAAATGCTCCTACAGATAGCACATAACATTCATGCTTTTTTTTTTCACCTTAGATCAATTGCCTTTAATTTTATTCATCAAACTATATTTACTGTAGATAGACATTGCAGTTGTCATGTGCCCTATGGATTTGTACTTTGTTAGAAATATGAATTCTCAGGCCGAGTGTGGTGACTCATGCCTATAATCCCAGCACTTTGGGAGGCTGAAGTGGGTAGATCACCTGAGGTCAGGAGTTCAAGCCCAGCTTGGCCAACGTGGTGAAACCCTGTCTCTACTAAAAATATAAAAAATTAGCTGGTATGGTGGCATGCACTTGTAACCCCAGCTACTTAGGCTATTCAGGCTGAGGCAGGAGAATCACTTGAACCTGGGAGGTGGAGGTTGTGGTGAGCTGAGATCGTGCCATTGCACTCCAGCCTGGGCAACAAGAGTGAAACTCTGTCTTAAAAAAAAAAAAAAAAAAAAAAAGGAAAAGTATTCTCAATCAAAACTCAGAACTATTAAACAAAAATCTGGATTTTAAATAATATGTTGAGGTAATTTATATGCACTTTAATGATTGATAAGTGTTGTAATTCTATTCTTAAAAGGGGAAAAGTTTATATGAGTGTATTCATTTGTCAAAAAGGTACAGTTCAGATTGTACCTTGCAATGAATATATATGTTATCCAAAAAGCCTAAAAAATAATGAAATTGGGGGGGAATGGCTGGAAGTATAGATGAAACAAAAATGACACGAGACTAGTAGCTGTTAAAGCTGGGTGACCGGTCTGTTATACTTTGTTTGTATTTTGTATGTTTTTGATGTTCTGTAATAAAACACTTGTAAAATTACAAAGTTAATCTACACTTGGCTCTTAAGATCTTCATTACCTTTGGGAAGGAGAAAGTGTCAGGGGTATAAACAAGTCTGATTCTTAGATACCCAAGTGTATTTATTTTGTAATAATTCATCAAGCATTCCATAAATGTTTTGTGCCTATATTGCTGTATGCATGTTATACATCAATAAAAATGTAAATAGTACATATTTGCATAATAGTCCTAAATTAATATTTTAGAATAATAGCAATGTTTTGTTTTGTTTTAAAGTGGGGCATGTTCACTCAGGACATCATCAGATGTATATTAATGTTCCAAGTTATTTATTTATGTTTTAACTTTTGGGTGAGCCCTCTAGGTCTTTTAATTTTTACCTCAATATCGTTAAGTAGCATGGTTTTAACTTTTTGGAATGCAGCTTTGTTTTCAGCAAGGTTCTCCCGCAAGAATGATGCTCACCCAGGCCAGGGCACACAGCACAGTGACCTGCGCACACGATGCACTGAGCACACATGGAACCGGGTGAATCAGGAACGGAGCGAGCGGCAGAGCCTGGATCGGCAAAGTATAGTTAGTAGAAAAAGCTGGCAAGATTGAAAGGCCACAATTCAGCAGCAAATGTTTTTACAGTCATTTGAGAAATCCTTTCTAGCAAAAGCTGCTGGTTAATCCATGGTTTTGTGACTTGCCTACACACTGTAATCATCTGGAGAACTTTAAACCATATTGTTTTTCAGATCTAACTCCAGGGGTTCTGATTTAGTTGATCAGTTACAACTTGGGTTTAAGGAATTTTTAAAGTTTTTCTCCCCGCAGGTGATTCGTATGCGCCAGGGATAAGAAACACTGGATAGGAGTGAGGGATGCTTTAACTGTGAGGATTTCCATGTACACTTCAGGATTTGCCCATCACAACTCTGGAGGTTGAGGTCTTAGAAAACATTCTTGCCCTGTTAAAAATGAAAGGATGGCTTCAAGACATACTTAGCTGTTTGGCTACATTGTAGAAAAAGAAAATGCCTTCTCCAGGGATCAGCTTTTGGAGATAGGGTTTTGCTCTGTCAGACAGGCCGGAGTGCAGTCGTGTGATCATGGCTTACTGCAGCCTTGACCTCTCAGGCTCAAGTGATCCTCCAGCTTCAGCTTTCTGAGTAGTTGGGATTGAAGACATGCACTACTAGGCCTGATTACATTTTTAATTTTTTTTTTTTTTTTTTTAAAGATGGGGTCTCCCTCTGTTGCCAGGGCTGGTCTCAAACTCCTGGCCTCAAGAGCTCCTCCCACCTCAGTCTCTCTAATAGCTCAAACTACAGGCACAGGCAAGCATGCCCAGAGTCTTATTAAAATGTAGCTACTAGAAAATTTAAAATTCACATGTGCCTCACACATTATTTCTTAGAGAATTGCCTCCCTTTTGAAATCTCAGGCTGCCTCCTCTAAAGCCTGCATGCCAGGAAAGTTAAAAATCTGAAATTTAAAAATGATTGTCATTTTATTGCTTCCATGTATGAATAACATATATGTGTTATTCTTTAAAAAATAACCTTACATACAAATGTAAATGCACACCTTTTACAGGCAGGGCCAGTTTTCAGTGCACGGAGGAAACTCTGCCAGAAAAGAAACCAGGAAAAACCTATAATTCTTGCTTTATTCAATCAGTGTCAAACCACATATGTCACTCATGGCCTGAGGGGGCGGGGTGGGAAATTGAACTATATCCAGTCATAGCTGCTGGAGTGGAAACTATCCAATCAGGTGCACAGCTGGAGAAGACGGAGAAGCTTTTTGGATCTAGGGGGGCTTTGTCTGTCGCCCCAGCCAGAGCTCAGGGCACTAGAGCCACCTCAACCTAATTGTCTGTTTTTTAATTATTTTAACACTCCAAAAGGGAACTAGTTTTCTCATGCATTTTCCAAATGTGTGGCAAGCAGAGCCTCAAATCTACCACCCTGTTGCCCCAGCCTAACTCTGGCTTGCAGTCAGATTTTAAATTTCCAGTTCTTTCCTGACATTCACCAACACTAACTAACCTTGTATCATTCACAACATTATCGACTTTTATTTATTGTACGTTTGAGACACAGTATTTTAAGTCTTCATTATTTCAAAAAGTAGTGGATGGCACTTTTTAAAAAAAGATTTTTCATTTGTAAACATTTTACAGGAGATGAAAGCAGAGAATAATCCCCTGACACTCCACTGCAGAAAAAAAGAAAAAAAAGGCAGAAAGCCTTTGTGCCCCTTCCTTTAATCTTCCATTGGCACAGACATCTCATCAAAATGTCTTTGGCTTGAGGTTTCACTTTGGAAACTTCACAGGACAATACAACCTCAGCCATTGTATGTGATTTTCTTGAGTTTCAAAACTGTCTGAGGATTCCCCAAGATGCCAGCAGTGGCCATGGCTCCTGAAGTGTCCAGTAAATAGCATCACTTATGTCATCTCCTCTCAGGGAACAGCCCAAGGTTTGGGAATGCAGTCTTTTTGTGCAGTGATTGGATGCACTGTGCCTGGAAGAAATCTCCAAGTGTATCGTTCCTCTAAAAACAAACCCCTTTTGGGATTTTCTTACCCCAATGCTTAGCTTCCATTCCTTAGAGACACATTGTAGGCCAGGCAATTGGATGCTGGTATTGAGGAAAAAATGTTTTCAGATTGGTGAAGGCAGAGAAAATATTTCAAAGGACAAAGAAACACAACCCGGTGAGGCAGTGAGAAAACCTGCAAAGCAAAATGCACCTCAGGGATACAGTGGAGCCCAGCATAGTGGATCCTGGTAGGATGGTCATGACCCACTTTACTGAACCAGATGGGAGTGGGGAAAATGTCCCAAGTAATAGAATGGCTTGACACTTGGGTCAGATATGTCTGTGTTTCAGTCAGCATTGTCACCTCCTAATTTTGTCACCTTGAAAAGATTTTTATACTTATTTTAACTTCAGTTCTTAACTAACTAAATTAAATTTTATCAGTAGAGCTTGAAAGATATGAAAATATTTATAAAGCACATTAAGTTGGTGAATTTTGAAAAAAATTAAGTAGTAATATATTTCATTTGTTAAAAATTATTACTTACCCCTATTTCTTTAGCAGAATGAGTGTAGCATGTTTCCCGGGCCTGTTTTTCATTTGTTTGAGAAGTGATTTCAAGAAGAACCTCACAGCTTACTGTTGGAAATGTTACCAGGTGTAAAGATAGGGATAGTCTCTCTTCCACTATGGTGGTAGGAAATAAATACATATCCACAAGCACGTGAGGTAGATTAATTGTCAAATTACATAAATTTATCACAACATCAGTTGTTCATTTTTTTCAAAATAGAGAATTTCTGAAAGTGAATATCTCTGTTCCACATGCTGCTATCTGGATGTTTGAGAGTAATGTTGTTTTAGGAGCTGGGACTTGGCACCTCCTGGAAGAGTTCACATAAGATTAATTGTTACTAAATGATTTGTTATGAAAATAATTAAATTACATGCTTATTTTTTGAAAGGGGTAGATACTTTGGCTTTTCTCATTGAGGTATAAGATGTAAACCCCTTATAATTTTCTCCCTTCCTCCTTTTCTTTCTTTCTTTCTTTCTTTCTTTCTTTCTTTCTTTCTTTCTTTCTTTCTTTCTTTCTTTCTTTCTTTCTTTCTTCTTCTTTCTTCTTTCTTTTCTTTTCTTTTCTCCTTCCTTCCTTCCTTCTTTTCTTCTTTCTCCCCTTCCCTTCCCTTCCCCTCTCCATCCCCTTTCCTCCCCCTCCCTCTTTCCTTCCCTTCTTTTCTTTCTTTCTCTCTTTCTTTCTCTCTTTCGAGTTTCACTCTTGTTGCCCAGGCTACAGTGCAATGGCATGATCTCTGCTCACTGAAACCTCCACCTCCCAGGTTCAAGCAATTCTCCTGCCTCAGCCTCCCGAGTAGCTGGGATTATGGGAATGTGCCACCATGCCCAGCTAATTTTGTATTTTGAGTAGAGACGGGGTTTCTTCATGTTGGTCAGGCTGGTCTCCAACTCCTGTCTTCAGGTGATCTGCCCACCTCGGCCTCCCAAAGTGCTGGGATTACAGGCATGAGTCACCATGACTGGCCATAATTTTTCTTTTAAACCTTAAATTTGAATAATTTTTGCTGGATTCTTCAAACATGAAGTATTTTTTAAAATGAAAACTAAGTGAATGACTCTAACTGGGAAGTGGAAGTTTTAGACCATTGACTAAAAGCTAAGGCCAATCTTGACCGTGCAAAAGGAGGCCACTGAAGGCCCAGTTGATTCTTTCTGGGGGTCTGACCTGCAGGTGTCCAAGCCTGATCACACCAATCATGGAAGGAACCTTTGTTACTGCCAGAAGATACAGAGCCTTGGAAAGTTGGAAGTTCACAGGCAGATGTAGTTGAGGTTGAGATAGAAAAAATGTTGGGAGACTCTTTCTAGAATGGAATTGTCATTGTCCTGTGACTGTTTCCAGAATTTGTCAAATAAAACTAATTTCGATTTACTTAAGAAGTATTGCAACAAAGAAAAAGTGCAAACGATAAGATCTTCTCAAAAGTTAGGTGGAAAAGGGCTTTATTTCATAGGGAGGGGAAAACAAGTGTACCAAGAAGGTTGGAAGGGAAGTACAGGACAGAGGGTAGCAAAATCAGATCCCAGATAAGATAATGTTTCACCTTGAAGTCAGCCTGTTCTTAGAGGGGTATGTATAAATATGGGTAGTAGGTTCGCTCAGGCTGTGAGTGAGTCAAAGTTCAGGGACTGGTGGGAAGAAGAGAAACAAGCAAAGTTTTGTTAACAAGTACTTTGTTTTGACCACTGAAGACTAAATTACTGACCTGGTTTTTCATTTTAAAAATGAAAAATTTCAATCTATATCCAACTTTGCGATAGGTGGAAAAAAAGGGGGCATCCTCAAAGTCATAATGGGAAGCATATTTCTCTTCACTAAGAATGGGGGAATTTCTTTAAATACAGCTATTTCCAGGATTACATTCCCCCACCACTGTTCCTTGCCCTAGACGTCTCTTCCATTTGTCTGTTTCTGAATGGTATTTTTATAATAAATTGGTAAATATAATTAGAGTTATTTATTGAGTTTTTTTTTTTTTTTGAGTAGTTCTATCAAATTATTTAACTTGAAAAGGGGTTTATGGGAGTCTCAGATTTATAGGCAGTAGCTCAGAAGTAAAGATGGGATTCCGGGACATGTGACTCACCTCTGCAGTGAGAGCGGTGATGTGGGACTGAGTCCTGATTTTGTGGGGTCCATGCAAACTCTAAGTTGTGTGAGAATTAAATTTTTGGGCAACACGTAGGTGTTGGAGAATCAGTTGGTTTCCAGGAAACTTTACACATTTAGAGTCAAAAATATTGTAAGAAGAAAGACATTGTTGGGGCCTGGGCTAGAGAGAGACTGCAGGTTCCTTGGGAAAGGTAGGCTCTGCTCTGCACACAGGCTGCTACACCATGCATTGCCCTGTGGTTCCAGCTGTCCTCCCAGGGTGAGAAGGACTGAGGACTCTGAGGGAAGAAGTCCTGAGAACAGATGCCTTCTACCCTCCTGCCAACCTGCGGCCACCACGCGGTTTTCACCCACTGAACATACCCACTGCATGTTGATGTGGTCAAGTCCCTCCCAGGACAAGGTTTCAGCATCAAGATTGTTGCCCACGCTACCTTTCCTCATAGACTTTCCCACCAAAAACCCACACACGTGCCTATAAGACTCCCGGCATATGCTCTACCTCAGACACCGAATGTGCAGTAGCAACCTGTTTTTTTCACCATCACAGGCTTCTGTGCCCCCTGATCATAATCTCGTCTTCCTGTGTGGACATAGAAATAAGTCAGAGCAAAGTCTCAGGTGGGTCAGCATCTGTAGCATGAACCAGTCCTTCCATCAACCCTGTACTGTCTCCCACTTGTGAGTTCTTAATAGCACCTTCCCCTCTTTCACCTTTTAGTTCCCCACAAACCCTTTTTTTTATGTGCACACAGTGTTCCCAAGGCCGCTTCTCAGTTGTCTGAATCCAGCACCTACTAAAATTCAGATGTCCGGTAGTTCAAGACCATGGGCCTAGACCTAGGCCCATGTATTTTGCAGAAGCAAATACAAATTAGAAATGAGAGTCTCTATTCTCCCATTTGAAAATAAGAGAAGAGATTTTTTCTTTTCCCTTTTCTTAAACAATGTAATTTAGAAAACTTTCATTATTAATTAATTTTTTGAGATAGAATCTTACTCTTTTACTTAGCCTGAAGTGCAATGGCATAACCATAGCTCACGGTAACCTTAACCTCTGGGGTTTTAGCAGTCCTCCTGCCTCAACCTCCCAATTACCTAGGACTATAGGCATGTACCACCATGCCTGGCTAACTTTATTTATATATATATACACACATTATGAGACAAAGTCTTACTCTGTGGGCCAGGTTGGAGTGTAGTGGCATGATCTCAGCTCACTGTAACCTCCATCTCCCAGGTTCGAGAAATTCTCCTGCCTCAGCCTTTTGAGTAGCTGGGATTACAGTTACACACCACCATGCCTGGCTAATTGTTTTTTATTACTATTTTTAGTAGAGACAGGGTTTCACCATTTTGGCCAGGCTGGTCTCAAACTCCTGACATCATTATCCACCTCCCTCAGATTCCCAAAGTGCTGGGATTACAGGCATGAGCCACCTTGCCCAACCAGCTTTATTTTATTTTTTTTTTGTAGTGATAGAATCTCACCATGTTGCCTGTACTGGGCTTCAACATTTGGCTTCAAGAGACCCTCCTGCCTTGGACTCCCCAAATGCTGGGATTACAGGCAGGAGCCGCTGTGCCTGGCCTGGAAAACTTTTATAGGTACCTTTTTTCTCTGCTTCTTTGATTTCTTTGAAATCATTTTAATAGCTAAATAAGCCTTTTGTCATTATTTGTGACACAAAATTGCCTTTATCAAAGACCTGGAAACTATTGCTTTTTGTTTTTTAATTTGGCAAAGATTTATTTATTTTTTATTCTCAGTTTTTAAAAGTAGGCACAGCTAAGCACAGTGGCTCATGCTTTTAATCCCAGTGCTTTGGGAGGTTGAGATGAGAGAATCGCTTGGGCCCAGGAATTTCAGACCAGCCTGGGCAGCAAAATGAGACTCATACTTTACAAAAAATTAAAAGCAACTAGGCAGGCATGAGATGAGAGAATCATTTGAGCCCCAGAGTTTGAGGCTGCAATGAGCTGTGATCACACCACTCTACCACTGTACTCCAGCTTGGGTGACAGAGGGAGCCCCTGTCTCTAAATAAATAAAAATATACATATATATATGTTTTTCCATACATCAAAGTAAGTAAACAGATAAATAAAATAGATAAAATAGACATGGGTTTGCTTACATTGAAGGTAATTATAAGATAACAGAAAAGTGAGCACCAAGGATGGGGTTCACCCTAGCAAAGGATTCTAGACTATTAGACATTCACAGAATATTCCCTGCCGCATGACGGACATGAAAGTAGGATGTCATCATCTCAGACTGTACCAGTGTCAGAAGGCTAAACACTGTGGGGAAGAATCTGCCTTATGGAATATTATGAAAAGGTGAGAGCCCAGCTCCTGTCCTGATGGGCTACAGGGAAGGGTTCCTGAGATAACACATTGCAGAAACATGCATAGAGTAGTTTAACCTTTCTTTGTGTGTGTAACCCTTTCTCCATTTTCATGTGAAATCCTCTCTAGTAATAGCGTTAGATTTTAAGTTTTGAGGGTCTGGTAGGACTGGAGCTGCATGCTGCAGGGGATACCTGGGGCAGGAAACTAATACAAACTGCAGCCACATATATAAATATGAACTAATGTAAAGTGAAAACAACACAAAAGTCTTTACTGTTATTCGCACAAGCATGTGAACAGAGACACCACTGAGACTAATGAAGGCCAGATTCCATTGGAACAAGACTATGAGTTACTCATGGGAAGGCCGTAGGACAAAGCCCAGAGAGTTTTCATATTTGAGTCTGGGTCCTGGGTCTGTCCTGGTCTTCTTGGGTTTCTGTCTATAGAGACCACTATGTGACTGCTCTCACCACAGCTCAGTGCTGACTGTGGTTGCTGGTGGAGTGCACCTGCTCTTTTTCCAAAAACAGGGAGGAGTTGGCCTCATCAAACAGCTCCTTATTAATCTGAATGCAGCTCTGTAAAAAGTGTCTAGAAGCCACGCAAAGAAAAAGCAGTGGTCTGCCTTGTTTTCATCATATGTGACACCTCCATTAGAAATTCTGCTTTTCTCTGCACTCCAGCCTGGGTGACAGAGTGAGACTCCATCTCAAATAAATAAATAAATAAAAATAAAGTAAAGAAAGAAAAGAAATTTTGCTTTTCAGATTAGGCACATGAGGAGAATCTGTATAAATCTCCAGCAAGGAAGGAAACCAGAGGACAAGTTAAAGTCTTGAAATTCACATCTGAGTACACAGACTTAGTCTCCCACTCTCTTCTTTTAATTCTGCCAGCTATGACCTGGGTATAAATATGACAGATACACGAGAGTTCCAGCACCTGACAATCTGCTTCAGTCCAAGAAGAGTGCCCTCCCTCTTGTTCCCCCTACTACTCATGGTACTAAGATGTGGCATGAGACTGCCCAGATGAGTTGACAAGAGAGGCCTGGCCTGGAGGGGCCTGGCCTGGGCTGCCCTGTGTTATCTGTAGGTGCACCCGGCCAATAGCTGGGGCATCAGGGATGAGGGCTGAGTTGATACCTGTGTTATCAGATAAGGCTTTTACATTAAGCCTTTGTAAGGCTAAACTCAGAAATGTCAAGGCACAATGAAAGAACATCTTACTCTCTTGAGCACCTGTCACCAATGAAGGTGGATACAGAGCTGTCTCAAGAATGTGGGTTCCTGGTTTCTTAACTGCTGTTGATTTCTGTCACCAAAGAAGTGTGTTAAACTCTTCAAGGTTCCATCCACTGGGACCCTTCTTTCTATAAGACCTACCCAAAGGCCCCACTATGCTACTGATTACTAGTCTCCTCTCCTATGTCAATTCTTTATTTGTACACAATTATGAAAACACAACTTCCCCTTAATTCCCTGGAAAGACCTGAATGCAGCCTGGGTTCCAGGATAGAAGAGATAGCTAAACCATAACCCATTTTTCTTACCATCTCTGGGACCCAAGAAAAGCCATTGTGTATTTGAGGCTTCCCAAGCCTCATAGCAGCCACAGTGGGGATGATGCTAACATCTGCTTCCTAGGGAATGTATCAGGTGTATATAAGATAAAACAAAAAAACCATGGTGTGGTGTCACCTGTAGAAAGTCACTTCTCCACTGGGCCTCATTTTCATTCTGCTCCAGTAAGAAGTTGAAATTAAATGTAGATACTGTCCTCTGACATTCATATAGTTTAGCTGTGTGTCCTCACCCAGACCTCATTTTGTATTATAACCCCCAGGTGTTAAGGGAGAAACTTGACGGGAGATGATTGGATTATGGGGATGGGTTTTCCTCATGCTGTTCTTGTGATAGTAAGTTCTCACGATATCTGACAGTTTCATAAGCATCTGGTATATCCCCTACTCTCACTCACTTTACTTGTCAACCACCATAATTGAAAGGTTTCTGAGGTGCCCCCTCATTATGCGGAACTGTGAGTCAATTAAATCTCTTTTCTTTATAAATTACCCAGTCTCAGGTACTTTATCATTGCAGTATGAGAATGGACTAAAACGGGAGTTCACCTTTCTAGTGCTTTCTCTTTACATTTAGAATCATATCCATACGCCTTATCTCGCCTATGTCAGGGGAAGTCTTCACAAAGTCTCTCAGCACTAGGTGGTTAGTGACTCTGTTTGTTATTGAACAAAAATTGCCTACTGCCTGATGCCAGTAGTATGGCACTTGGGTTTTGAGGAAAATATCATCTCGTGGGTTGGCCAACAAGGAGATAGGAATCCAGCTCAAATTTGTGTTCTTATACTGATTTTAAGGCAGTGATTACAAAAGGCATAAGAGGTGGGTTCTGTAGGGGATTGCTGGAAGGAAAGTAGGAATATAAAAAGTCATAAGACATGCACAGTCACCTCTTCTTGCTTCCTCACAAGTCACATTCAAATTCAGGGAGAGTTAGTATGAGACACACAATGGAAATTTGGGCTCTAACATCAGCAAACTCATTCTTCAGGGACTTCAGTTGGCCATATTGTTTCCAACCAATTTCAGCCAATTTTTAAAAATCTTATAAGCAGAGAAAATTTTAGTGTTTCAACAAGCCATTTCTTATCTTTCATTCTGAAAATCCATTTAAAGTCATTTTTTAACAGTGTAGGGACACAAATTCAGCTTCTGTCCAATGAAATACAGAAAAGGGTATCACTTTTGTATTAGTTCAGGATGCTATACCAAAGAACAATGGATAGGCAGCTTATAGACAACAGGACTTAATTTCTCACACTTCTAGAGGTTTGAAATTTGAGATCAGGATGTCAGAATGGTTGAGCTCTTATGATGACTCTTCTGAATTTCAGACTGCACACTTCAGAATTTATCCTCATTTTGCAGAAAGAGGATGAGAGCCCTCTGCAGTTTCTTGTGTAAAGCCAGTAATCTGCATTATGAAGGCACCACCCTCAGGAGTTAATTACATCGTACCTTCTTATAGCATTACACTGGAGGTTACAATTTTAACACAAATGCAGGAGAAAATTTATTGTAACTCTCAAGTTTTTGTTTGTTTGTTTGTTTGTTGAGACAGAGTTTCACTCTTGTTTCCCAGGTTGGAGTGCAGTGGCACGATCTCAGCTCACTGCAACCTCCACCTTCCAGGTTCAAGTGATTTTCCTGCCTCAGCCTCCCAAGTAGCTGGGATTACAGGAATGCACCACCACACCTGGATCATTTTGTATTTTCAGTAGAGATGGGGTTCACCATGTTGGCCAGGTTGGTTTTGAACCCCTGGCCTCAGGCTGTCCACCCGTCACGGCATCCCAAAGTGCTGGAATTACAGGCATGAGCCACCACGCCCGGCCAAGATTTTTTTTAAAGCTGTAATTTTTCTCATTGTTGGGAAAAGCTGAGTGTTTGGAGAAGCTGAGGCAGGGCGTGCATGTCTGACATAATGTAAAAGTCTTGGAACATGTCTGGGGTCCAGGATCTAAAACTCCTTGTGGCCTTTGTAACACCAAGCTTTGTGCTAAAGGGTAGAGGGCTACCTTGATGCACTATAATCTAAGCCCAGGGCATAAAATTCCTCATGACTTGGATAGAATCCAGGGCTCATGGCTCTGGACTGTGTCTAGAGTTGCTGGCTCCTTCCTCCTTGCTCTCCCAGGATCGATTGTATCTTGAGTTAAAAGAACCTGCTCTCCATTATCTCAAGTAGCAGAGCAAATGCTAAACCGTCACAGCTGTAAATCATGTGCTTAATGCAACGCGCCCATTTGACTTCCACATTCTCACCACCTGTTTCTTTGTTGGGCTACCAATAAATAGCATGGGCTCCCAAAGCTCAAGACCTTGGCAGCTTCCATAATCGTGATGACCCTCTGGTCCCTCTTTACCTCTCACACTGTCTTTTTCTCAATCCTTTGACTCCACCAGACTTCGTTGCCCCCATGACCTGGTGTTGGGTCTGATCACCACAACATTCCTGACGCCCAACGTGGGGTGACAAAGACCCCAGTGAAGGAACGCTAGAGTGTGTGAAAGCGGAGGGCCCATCACCAAAGGACACCCAAGGACGTCTAAAAGAAGCTAGGTGGGAAAGCTGAGAGCTTGGAAGAACCAGGGTAACGGGACAAAGTGAAAGCAGACATCCTGCTTATTTAAATTTCTTAAGGCACTTATTACAAAGAGGGGGAGTGAAAGTTAGTACTCAAAATTTGTTATCACTCACTCTTTAGTACAGTAAAGCAGTTTTGCCCATGGTTCCCAGAACAAGGGACTATGGTGTTGGATGAATGGGAGGGAATTAGCAGAGATTTTAAAAAGCGTATAAAGATGGAGCAAAAATTCCAGTCTAAGTTCGGTCAATGTAGCCGCTAATAAAAGCAGTTCTGGAGCCATTTCAAACAGATGATGAGGTAGACTCAGATGAGGAGAGGAGGACGAGTGTAAAAAACTAACTTCAGATTCTAAATGTGAGGAACAGAAGCCAGAGGAAATTAAAGAAAGGGAAACTGAAAGAAGTATGTTTTACTAGTCCATTGGCTCTACCTGGTGAACTAAGTGAATGGCCACCTCTTCTTTCTCGCCTTACTGAGTGAGAATATGAATTAGCTACAAAACTTACCACTCCTGTAGTTGCAACATTAAAACTTGGAGCAATTGGTAGTATTTGGACCTAGTGGAATTTGAGACTTGTTTAATGAGAGACACCTTAACAAACTGACGTATACTTGGCACACACAGTGCCCTTAAAAACACACAATTGTCCCCTGCCACAGCAGGCAGTGTTACTCTAGACCTCTGCAGCACAATTCCCATCTCCTTACTTCCTGGGCAGTCACCAAAAAATGTCCCTACGAGAGTTAGGGGACCCTTGCCCTCAGGAACAGTCAGTCTATTACTTGAAAGATCTAGAGATGTCACTCTGCCTATAGGAATCATTGGTTCTAATTATACCAGAGAAATTCAATTATTAGTTCCTCAACTCCGTGGTCTGCTTCCCTAGGAGAAAGAATTGCTCAGTTGTTGACATAAAGCTGGGAAGCATCACAGTGAAAAGAACAGGAGGCTTTGGTAGTACTAATCCAACAGGAAAGGCAGTATATTGGGATAAGTGTCTGCCAAAAGACCTATTTGTACAGTAGACCTGCTGTTGGATGCTTACAGATTGACACACAGGCCTGATTGGCAGTAGTCCCCAGAAAAATCATGGGCTGCTTTACATAGGGCAAGTAAAGTCATCTTGAAGCTTCAGTTTCATGGTTAACTTGCCTCTGCTAGAGAAAAACAGATATAATGAGCACACAGGCCTGACATGGGCTGAATGTGTTCATTGTGGTGTTTGTGGCTTTTAGGATGGGAATGTTCAACCTCTACTACTACATTGGTGCAAAACAAAATGAAGACTTCACAACAGAGTTGTAAGACACTGTTCTGGGAAGAACAATTCTTTCTCCTAGGGAAGCAGACCACGGAATTGAGAAACTAATAATTGATTTTTTCTGTTATAATCAGAACCAATCATTCCCATATGCAGAGTGACACCTCTAGATCTTTCAAGTAATAGACCAACTGTTCCTGAGGGCAAGGGTCCCCTAACTCTCATGGGGACCTTTTTTGGTGACTCCTCAAGAAGTAAGGAGATGGGAGTTGTGTTGCAGAGGTCTACAGCAGCACTGCCTGATGTGGCAGGGGACAACTCTTGCGTGTTTTTAAGGGCACTGGGTGTGCCAGGTATGCCTCGGTTTGTTGAGGTGTCTCTCAAGAGCTAAGGAAGAGTTAGAGCGAAGGAGGTAGAGTTAGAGCAAAGGAGAGAGAGAGAGAAATGGAGATAGGTAGGAAAAGACAGGGACAGATAGGGATATATGAAGAAAAGCAATATAAGATCAGTGCCCTAACGAGGTACAAAAGTAGAGACTAGCAAAGACTAGCAGAGATTTGCAGGGACAGACAAGAACATTCTGAATTATGGAAATTAGCTATGGCTCAAAGGGCAAATATAAAAGGAATAGTGTGGAGGGAGGCAAGGATAAAAAATACTCTTTATTTTCTCTCCAACAGGAACTTTTGGTCCTTTAAACTTAAAGGGCGGATGTATTGGTCTGCGGTCTTTGTTGATACACAAGCATTCCATTCTCTAACTCATCTTAATGCCACAGACCTTTAGAAAAAGATATGGTCACATACAAAGAGCTGGGAAAAGGGAAAGATAATTATATGGGGAAGAGGATTTGCTTGTGTCTCTCCAGGTCCACCGGTGCCTGTGTGGGTACCCACCAAACATCTGAAGATCTATCATGAGCCACAGCGTCTAGTGGACCTAGCTCTGCAGTGCGAATTGAAGGTTTTAAAAGCCTCGATTTGCTTTCCCTGTGCCTTCGGTTAGAAGGGGCTTCTTTCTCATTATCAGTGGCCTCCTGGCTACAGCCACAAGATTTTTCTTCTGTTTCATTAGATTTACTAACGTGGGGGTGATGGTATGCTTGTGTTTTTGCAGGGGATGAACTGTGTGGGTGCAACCCCCATAACATGGGGACAGATCGAGAAAACAGCACAGGAAGCTGAAAAACTGCTGGAGTGCCAGGGTTTTACCTACAGATGCTTAACAGACCAACGCTTTCTGACTGAGCTCCTCTCTACCCTGAATACAAGAAACCCTAATAGTTAGGAATATCATCGCCCCTATTCCACATGAAGTTAGAGAAGATGGACCTTCATCCTTCTGTAACACCTAGGATTAAGGGTCTTATAAAAGGGAAAGGGGAGGTATGTGGGAAGCATTCAAACCAGAGCGACTCCAGTTTGAATAAGCACTAAGAAAAATGAAGCTGGATCACCAACTGGCAATTAAGGGCTGCACAGCCTGCAATCGCCTTGCTCAATTAAAGGGGCCACCTTTTATGCAAGTAATAATGATACCTTCTCTTTTACAAAAAAGAGATGGGGGGGGCATGTTGGGAAAAGTTGAGTGTTGGGAGAAGCTGAGGCAGGGCTTGCATGTGTGACATAATGTAAAAGGGTCTGGGTCTAAAACCCCGTGTGGCCTTAGTAACGCCAAGCTCTGTGCTAAAGGGTGGAAGCCTACCCTGATGCACCATAATCTAAGCCTAGGGCATAAAATTCCTTGTGGCTTAGATAGAATCCAGGGCTTGTGGCTCTGGAATGTGTTTAGAGTTGCTGACTCCTTCCTCCTTGCTCTCCCAGGATCCATTGTATCTTGAGTTTAAAGAACCTGCTCTCCGTTATCTCAAGTAGCAGAGCAAATGCTAAACCATCACAGCTGTAAATCGTGTGCTTAATGCAATGCGCCCATTTGACCTCCACATTCTCACCACCTGTTTCTTTGCTGGACTACCAATAAATAGCATGGGTTCCCAGAGCTCGGGGCCTTCACAGCCTCCACGATTGCAGTGGCCCCCTTGTGCCACTTTACTTCTCAAACTTTTTCTCAATCTTTTGACTCCACCAGACTTCATCACCCTCACAACTTTGTGTTGGGTCTGATCACCCCAACATCTCCTACTGGGTTTTTCCTGCTTGCTCCCTCAATCTTTTTGTGTGAACCTTTTTGTCTAATTCTGTCTCTCTATTGTATTCCTCAAATGAGGAAGCAAGCTCCAATGCTATGAGATGCTCCATTTAGAGACCCACGTAACAAAGAGCTGAGGGAGTGCTTAGACCAGTAGAGAGAAGGAAAGTCAGGCTCTCTGTCCATGCTAACACCTGCCAATTTTCACATGAGTGAACTTAAAGGCAGATGCTTTCCCAGTCTAGCTTCAGTTGAGACCACAGCCTCAATCTCATGAAAGACCTGAAAGCAGAGGTACCCAACTAAACTGTGTCCAGATTCTGGTCCACACAAACTGTGAGATAGTATACGTTGTTGAAAAGTGCTCAGTTTTAGGGCAATGTTGTCAGAAAGGAACAGATATCTAGACTCATCTCCCAGGCCCCAGGATTTGCCATCCCTCTGCTTATCTCTTCCTCAGGCTGTCTGCAGCCAAACTAGTCCCTTTCTAACCTCTGCCAAGCTCACATCTGTGAGTCTCTTCTCCAAGGTTGACTTCTCCCTGACACATTCTTGTGCAGGGATGCCTCCCTGTTGTCATTCTCATCATGGATTAAAAGTCTCCTCAGTGAGGCCCTGGGTCCCCCATGCAATAATTTTTCAGCTCTTCTTCTCAACGTTCTACTTTATATTATAGTCCTTGCTCTTTTCTTTCACATATACATGCTTTAGTGCCTTTGTCCAGCTGTCCTCAGACTGTTTGCTTCTGGGTGGGGTGGTGTAGACATATTGTAATAAATTTCTGTATCACGTGTTGGGCCCACCAGAGTAGCTGGCAAAGGGTGAGTGCAAGGGAAAAAAAGAGTGGCTAAGTGATTATATGGGGTATCTCTAATATCCCTTCCTCTTTTGACCACTTGATAATGTGCAGATCATTGATAACATGAGGTGTGTGACTCTTACTGGCTCCAGCAAAGCTCAGTGGGCACCAGAAACACAGCAGGCTGTAACCACCTCCAGGTCATCACTAACACTACAGCCCCATGCAGGAGCATCATGGAACAAATCGGGTACCTTTATTTTTGTGTCCTCAAGACACTGGTTCTCCAAGGTTCTAGGGAACAAGGTAGCAGGATCTGAAGGCTCCAAATACAATGAGTGACCTTGGCATCCCCCATTGCCTTCTCTTTGCCTCTACCTTTTGGCATGTGATATTTATGAGGAATCCTCCCCTTATCCAGTGAAATTTTCTACCACTTTCAAATGAGGACCTTAAGAACCCAACAGGAGCTGGGATTTTCCCTGGACTTCAGACTCTGAGTCCAATGCCCTTGCACATTTAGCTTTATTCCATCTTCATCTACCCAAGATGCCTCTGGAGTGGCCATGCCACCCTCTGATTTGAAAGACCTGCAGAGAGTGGACACATTTTTTCACAGTCTCAGAGCAAAGTGTCTTGGTTCACTAACGAAGAACCAAGGCTGGTGGACACGTATGAGTATGTGAAATCATTGAGGTCACCCACTTCAAGTACCCCTATTTGTGAGGAAGAAAACAGGCTTTTTTGTAGCCATTATATTAGGCTGAGGTGGAGCATAGCTCGCTTTACATCCAGGTGCCCACATAGGTGGATGGCGGAACCGCAGTCCTGTCATCTTGAAACTGACATGGAGAGGGCCCCATGTGAAGCAAAACCCTGTATCTGCTCATTCTCTGTTCCCCTAAATGTGTAGCTACGGACTGTAATTTCCAAAGCAAACCTGATAGGTGAGATAGAGCCAAGGCATAGGAAGCTGGACTCCTCCCTAATGCTCTGGACCGTGCCCAACTCCTGAGATCTGGACCAGTCTCTGCCTCTTTTGGTGCCTCAGTTTCCCAATTGTAATGAGAAATTAAATGTAAAACGGCATAAGCATATTCTCTGTGAGAATTTGGTGTCATAGTCCTCAATACTGGATGATATATTGGGGTGGGGTGGGTTTGGTTCCCCATTGGTGCTCAGGCCTCCTGATATGCCCAGGACAAGTAGGCATAGAACTCTGGACAGCCAGGTCTTCTTCCTGAGCCAGCTGATTACAATACAATGGACCAAGGGCTCTGATCTTAAAGCTGGTTTCACAGGATACCCCACCTTCTGCCACCACCTGCTCTGTGCTTCCCATATCCTGGGGGGCTGATGACAACCCCTATTAAAGTGAGGGGGCACAAGAAACTGGACTTGTGGGCCTGGATAAAAGAAAAACACTTTTCCATTTCAAACTGTAGAATCTGTTGTCAAATATTTAATTTTGATTATATCTGAGCTTGATAATATGTTCATGTGCTAACAGCTGTTTAAATTTATATTTTCTGTGAAGTGTGGTATAATGTGTTTTGCCATATTTTAACTCAACTTCTAAAAGCTCTCTTTAGATTGGAGATGTGAGCATCTCTGTAATACAAATTGCACATATTTGTTGCCAGTTTGTTCTTTTTATTTTTATTAAAATGTTTTAGTCTAGTTTGATGATTTTTGGGGTTTTGTTTAGTGGCTATGTATTACTACAATGTAACTTCCCTCCCAATTGACTTACAGGTTTGTACATTCTCAATAAAATATTTTGGCAAAAACTGTGTAAAAACTGTGTAGTCAATTTTACAGTTTACATAAACATAAAACAATCAAGACTACCTTGATAAAACACAAAGGTTGAGGGCTTAAAATGTAAAATATGACACACCTAAAGTAATGTGTAGAGGGAAATTTATAGCACTAAATGCCCACAAGAGAAAGCTGGAAAGATCTAAAATCGACACCCTAACATCACAATTAAAAGAACGAGAGAAGCAAGAGCAAATTAAATAGCTAGCAGAAGACAAGAATTAACTAAGATCAGAGCAGAACTGAAGGAGATAGAGACATAAAAAAATCCATCAAAAAAATCAATGAATCCAGGAGCTGGTTTTTTGAAAAGATGAACAAAATAAATAGACTGCTGGCCGGACTAATAAAGGAGAAAAGAGAGAAAAATCAAATAGATGCAATAAAAAAATGATAAAGGGGATATCATCATTTATCCCACAGAAATAAAAACTACCATTAGAGAATACTATAAATACCTCTACGCAAATTAACTAGAAAATCTAGAAGAAATGGATAAATTTCTGGACACATACACCCTCCCAAGTCCAAACCAGGAAGAAGTCGAATCTCTGAATAGGCCAATAACAAGTTCTAAAATTGAGGCAGTAATTAATAGCCTACCAACCAAAAGAAGTCCAGGACCAGACGGATTCACAGCCGAATTCTACCAAAAGTACAAAGAGGAGCTGGTACCATTCCTTGTGAAACTACTTCAAACAATAGAAAAAGAGGGAATCCTCCCTAACTCATTTTATGAGGCCAGCATCATCCTGAAACTAAAACCTGGCAAAGACACAACAAAAAAGGAAAATTTCAGGCCCATATCCCTGATGAACATCGATGCAAAAATCCTCAATAAAATACTGGCAAACTGAATCCAGCAGCATATCAAAAAGCTTATCCATCAAGATCAAGTGGGCTTAATCTCTGGGATGCAAGGCTGGTTCAACTTATGCAAATCAATAACATAATCCATCACATAAACAGAACCAATGACAAAAACCACATTATTATCTCAATAGACACAGAAAAGACCTTCAATAAAATTCAACACTTCTTCATGGGTAAAAACTCTCAATGAATTATGTATTGATGGAACCTATCTCAACATAATAAGAGCTATTTATGACAAAGCCACAGCCAATATCATATTGAATGAGCAAACACTGGAAGCATTTCCTTTGAAAACCGGCACAAGACAAGAATGCCCTCTGTCACTGTAGCAGGACGAGCCACAGACAAAACTCCTTAGACACCGGATTAAAGAAGGAAGAGGTTTTTTATTCAGCTGAGAGCGTTGGCAGACTCGCGTCTTAAGAGTTGAGCTCCCCGAGAAAGAAATATTTGGCCTTTTTAAAGGCTTACAACTTTAAGGGGTCCATGTGAAAGGGTCGTGATAAATCGAGCAAGCGTGGGAAACGTGGCTGGGGGCTACATGCATCAGCTAACAGAACAAAAAGTTTTACAGGGCTTTTTTCATACAGTGTCTGGAATTTACAGATAACACAAGTAGTTTATGTCAGGGGTTGATGTTTTTCTTATTACTTTGTTTAACTCCTAGGACTGGGTGGTGGCGCCAAGGTTTTCTGGCTATTTATTTTACTTTTGTTTCTTCTCTCTTTTCTCCTGTCTTTGAACTAGGCAAGGTGGGGGGAGGAGGGCAGCAGGAGTAGTAGAGGTCTCCTCCCTTATCCCTCCCTTTGGGAATTTTCACTAATTAGTGGGAGTTCTCACTTTTATTTTTACTTTCTGAGTCTCTTTGCAAGACAGAACGATAGTGTTCTATGTAATATACTTGTGCTGAAGTTTTCTGATGAACTATGGTAGCTACAAAACCTTTTATCATTGGAAGGAACAAGTGTAATACACAGGGGAGCAGCAAGCAACTTTCTATTACCAGCAATATACTTACAATGAGGGTTTTAAATTTTTATAGCTGGAAACTATTTTCTAAATGAAGACCTAGGATCAAACCTGTGTTAAACTTGTACAGGCACATGTATCAACTTTATCATGTCCTAAGCAGATTGGTTTTGTCACTGGGTCTGAAAAGCTTTTTCTTAGTGAGTAACACAGTATTTTTTAATACCAGTAGTTTTTAAGAGCCAGACACTTGAACTTGAGGCATCTGTTTGGGGAAAGAGTTAAAGTTATCTTGAGGCATTAACTCTTTTGCTTCTCAAGGTCATTGATCTCTTATGTTAGCCTTTTAATAAACATAACATGAAGAAATATCTAGGCTGCCAGCAGTGTTTTCAGTCAACTGAGCAAATAGGCTTTTTCTGTTTTTACTAAAGAAAGAGGTTCTGGTAACTTCTGGTTTATATGTTTAAAGAATGACTGTAAGACCCGGAATTGTTGCTGGGCTGGACAGGTCTGGGTTTCCTAAGTAGTACGTGTAGAGTGGGGACACCTTATATAGGTGTTTCTTCTAGCATGGTTATGGGGGGTAGTAACAACAAAACAATGTACAGCAAGGACAAAAGAGGTCCTTACCTGGGAAAAAGGTGAATACAGCAACAGAACAATAAGAAAACAGTATTACAGGAAAACTATTAGTCTTAGGATTTTTAACTATATTTACTTGCTTGACAAGTCCTTAAGCTTCGGCCGTGTGTAGACTAGTCAGCTGCCAGTTTGTGACTAGAGCAGGGCTTGTTGTCTCCTTAAGCTTCAGCCATGAGTAGACTGGTCAGTCTCTGGAGTGACCAGAACAGGGCTGTCATCCTCAGCAGCAGCTTGGTCTCTTCTCAGGATCAGTCGGGATGATCTGTGCCCTGCTGGCTGGTCCACTTCTCCTGAGCTGCTGGTGTTAGCTGACTGTGGTGGATCGAAGACACAACACCTGTAACTTTAACAGCAGTGGGAGTGGACAAGGTTACAGTATACAGCCCATCCTATATGGGTCTTACAAAAATTAGATTTTACACAGTCACTAGATTTAAAGGGGTTTCAGGCTTATAGGCATTTTCATTTATTTAATTATGAACACTTTGAATGGCTACTTTTAAAGCCTGCATTTGCTTTAAGGTTAATTTCTTTAGTTTCTGGAGGTCACCTTTAATTTAACTTATGATTTGGGGATGGCGAACAGAACAAAATCTTATAGGGCAAATACCTAGTTTGTTTGGTGGGGGTGCACCTGACTCAGAGGAGGACCATAGGCAAAAACCTGATTTTATTTTAAATGAGCAAACAAGCACTAGCATGTACCGATAGCCTCCAGCACAGGGCAGTTCTGTAAAGTCTATAAGCAAGTTTTCACAAGGTATGGCTCTTTTTACTGTTTAAGTTTCTTAGAGGAGGGGTTTTTCTCCCCACCCCCACTTTGTAACTCTATTTAGTGGCTGAGCCTTCTGTGAGAAATTGGAATCCAGATACGGCAGAATCTTGCTGTTTGTAACTTCTAATGTGACCATGGGCTCCTGGGAGCCTAATGAGAAGGTGCCTAGTCTGCCCTAGTCTTTACATTCTTCAGCTACTGTCAGTCTGATCAGAGCAGTATTTGGTTCCTTCAAGGTACGGCAGCCCTTGGCCATTTCCTTTATTGTCTTTTTGAACATTTATCCTTCTAGTGTCCTTTTTTTTTTTGGCATCTCACACATTAATCTCTCTCTAGCCTTGTCTGGCTCTTGAATCCTTGCCTAACTTGACTTCTTTCACATTTACATCCAGGTCCACATCTTCTCACATGGCTAATTTCTCTTTTTTTACACTTACTCTAAGTCTTTTTTCTTTTTGCTCTTTTCCAGTCTACTGATGCCCAAGGCTGGTCCCAGAGGTCAGGTCTGCTAGAGTAAACTGAGTCCAACAATTCTACACAGTCATGCTTGACAGGGCTCTCTGATACTGGGAGCAAGTTGGTGGGTTCAGGGTGTTACAAACTTCAGTGTTATATGGAGATTTTCACAGAGCAAACTTTGGTACTTGGTGAGTCTAGCATTAGTTAACCAATGATGTCCTTTAGTATTCGTTAAAGTCACCACAGCATGGGGGGCCTTTATGTTCAAGTTTTGCCCAAGAGTCAGCTTATCTGCTTCTTTTCTTTTTTTTTTTTTTTTTGAGACGGAGTCTCGCTCTGTCGCCCAGGCTGGAGTGCAGTGGCTGGATCTCAGCTCACTGCAAGCTCCGCCTCCCGGGTTCACGCCATTCTCCTGTCTCAGCCTCCCGAGTAGCTGGGACTACAGGCGCCTGCCACCTCGCCCAGCTAGTTTTTTGTATTTTTTAGTAGAGACGGGGTTTCACCGTGTTAGCCAGGATGGTCTCGATCTCCTGACCTCGTGATCCACCCATCTTGGCCTCCCAAAGTGCTGGGATTACAGGCTTGAGCCACCACACCCGGCCCTTATCTGCTTCTTGTACTAGCAGGGCAGTTGCTGCCAAGGCCCTCAAACATGGGGGCCATCCTTTAGAAACTCCGTCTAGTTGTTTACAGAGGTAGGCCACCGGGCTTGGCCAGGGCCCCACAGTTTAAGTTAAAACTCCAACTGCCATCTTTTTTCTCTCTGACACATACAGTGTAAAAGGCTTTGTCAGATCGGGTAGCCCCAAGGCTGGGGCTGACACAAGTTTTTCCTTTAACTCATGAAACGTTTGCTGTTGTTGGGATCCCCATTTAAAAGGTTCCTGGTCCCCCACTTTGTGACCTCATACAAAGGCTTGGCTAATATTGCAAAGTTTGGGATCCACAGTCTGCAAAATCCCACAGCTCCTAAGAATTTTCTCACCTGCCTTCTGCTCTTAGGTTCCGGTAGATTGCCAATGACCTGCTTTTTTTCTGATCCCAGGCTGCACTCCCCCTGTCGGATAGTAAATCCCAGGTAATGTACCTGCTGTCAGCAGATCTGAGCGTTTTTCTTGGACACTTTATACCCACAGTCCTCCAGGTGCCAAAGTAGGGCATCCGTTCCCTTGGTGCACCCGACTGCCGTGGGGTGTCCCAGCAGAAGATCATCAATGTACTGGAGCAACACACAGCCTAGGTCTCTGCTAGGAAACTTCTGGAGGTCTCGAGCCAATGCCTCCCCAAAGATGGTGGGGGAGTTCTTGAACCCTTGGGGAAGCCAGGTCCAAGTGTACTGAGTAGTGACACCTGACTCCGGATCTTCCCGCTGAAAGCCAAACAGCTTCTGGCTCTCAGGGGCTAATCTGATGCTAAAGAAAGTACCTTTCAGGCCCAAGCAGGTGAACCAGGTGTCCTCAGCTGGCAGCAACTCCAACAATGTATACGGGTTAGGTACTGTTGGATGTAAAGTCACTGTAGCTTGATTAACCAAGTGCAAATCCTGTACTGGCGTGTAGTCCTTGGTCCCTGGCTTGGGAACCGACAGGAGGGGAGTATTCCATGGAGACTGACAAGAAACTGTAATTCCAAAGGTTCTTAGGCGCTTGAGATAGACCTGGATATCTTCAAGAGCTTCTCTGGGGACCGAGTACTGTTTTTGCCTAACCGGCTGGGCGCCGGGCTTAACTTCTATAAGTATGGGGGCTTGGTTGACTGCCAACCCTGGAAGGTTGTCTTCCTTCCACACTTTTGGCCACCGCTTAGCCAGAGCTGGCCTTATCTCTTGGCCCAGCTCAGTTAAGAAAAGTCTCCATGGCTGGGCGTGGTGGCTCAAGCCTGTAATCCCAGCACTTTGGGAGGCCGAGACGGATGGATCATGAGGTCAGGAGATCGAGACCATCCTGGCTAACATGAGGAAACCCCGTCTCTACTGAAAAATACAAAAAACTAGTCAGGCGAGGTGGTGGGCGCCTGTAGTCCCAGCTACTCGGGAGGCTGAGGCAGGAGAATGGCATAAACCCGAGAGGCGGAGCTTGCAGTGAGCTGAGAGCTGGCCACTGCACTCCAGCCTGGGTGGCAGAGCGAGACTCCGTCTCAAAAAAAAAAAAAAAAAAGTCTTCATTCCTCCTCTCAGGGTAATGTAAGGGTCATAATGACTCCCCTTCCAGGTAAGTTTAGCAGCAAAGAGCAGTGCTCTGTAAAAGAGATAGTGGCTCTCAGCTTGCTAAGCAAGTCCCTTCCCAAGCAAGGGCAAGGGACAGTAAGGCATGTACAAAAACTGATGAATCACTTTATGTCCTCCTACAGTACAAGTCTGAGGCAAGCAGAAAGCTTGCTTTGCTGAAACCTCCGTGGCTTCAATTATGTCAATAGTCTTTTTGGATAAGGGGGCGACTGGGGTGGTTACTGTAGAATGTTCAGCACTGGCATCTACAAGAAAATCAATGTCTTTCCGTGTTTTCCTTTTAGCTGAGGGCATTTGTTGTTTCAATGTCCCATTTCTTTACAGTAAACACACTGGTTACTCTCAACTGTACCTCAGTTTTGGGTCGTAAATGAGCTGCCAAGGGAGGGGTTTCTCCCGAGGCTTCACCTCTTCTCTTGTCTACTCTGGGTGGCCTAGGGATATGTTTGTCTTGCAGAGGCACAAGCACTGTGGGCTCAAGAGTGGGGAGTCCTGGTAAGGGGAGAGCACCAGTGGGATCACTGGTGCCATCTTCTGTAATGGATCTTCTGATGTTGGGTCAAACAACTTCAGGATTTGATTTTCCTTGGTGAGTGGAGCGGGATCCTTCCTTGGGTATCTGTCCCTTTGCTACTAGCACTGCTGCTGCCTGCCCTCTTAGCCACTGTGGGGGGTCTAGCACCAGCTGTAACCAAGTGTCTATGTATGGGAACTGGTCTGAGTGTCCTGACTTACCAGTTACCTTGTGCCATACCTTAGAAACAAGGAACCTGTCCAGGCTTTCTTCTGATGGCCAACCCACTTCTAATGTTGGCCAATCTATTTCACACAAAGTTCTAAGTTTTCCTAGTGTCATAGTAACCACATAGTCTCCATTAAATCCCTTCTTGAAATTTTTCAACATAGTTCCTAGCAGAGTGGGCTTACTTTGTGTCTAACCCATGTTTCCTCGAGACAAAACACCATGCTCACACCACACACACACACCACAAAACAAAGAACGGGTAAAAAGGGCACACACACATCTTTTCAGTTTATACCAAACCAGAATCAAAACCAAAATCATAGTATCCAGAAATCAGAGCCAGGTCAAAACCAAAACCAAAGTATCAAACAATTCAAGTCAAGTCAAAAACTGAAACCAAAGTATCAAGCAATCAATTCAAGTCAAAACCAAAAACCAAAGTGCTGGTACAGGCATGCCATGGGTGATCAGGCCACACTTCCACTCAAATGGAGTGGGCATGTTCGGAAGACTAGCCTTACCAAGTTTCAGATGTCTGGACTTAAAGTGCCAGTTCCTTCCCGGTGTTCAGCCACTGTGTTGATCCTCCATGGGGGCCTGCTGTGCACTGCTCTGAGGAGGCATTCTCCTGGGCCAAATGCCTACCAGGGAGCGCTCTCAGGATCCACATCGCTCAAGCTGGCCAGAGTCCCCTGAAGGGATGCTCTACAGGGCAAGCATAAGCTGCCTAAGGGGCTGCCTCGACCATCCATTAATCACCTCGCTTCCCAGTCAGGGAATCAAGAAATGTAGCAGGACCAAGAAATGTAGCAGGACGAGCTGCAGATAAAACTCCTTAGACACCGGATTAAAGAAGGAAGAGGTTTTTTATTCGGCCGGGAGCGTCAGCAGACTCGCGTCTTAAGAGCCGAGCTCCCCGAGAAGGAAATATTTGGCCTTTTTAAAGGCTTACAACTTTAAGGGGTCCACGTGAAAGGGTCGTGATAAATCGAGCAAGCATGGGAAATGTGACTGGGGGGCTACATGCATCAGCTAATAGAACAGAAAGTTTTACAATGCTTTTTTCATACAGCGTCTGAAATTTACAGATAACACAAGTAGTTTAGGCCAGGGGTTGATGTTATTCTTATTACTTTGTTTAACTCCTAGGACTGGGTGGTGGTGCTAAGGTTTTCTGGCTATTTATCTTACTTTTGTTTCTCTCTCTCTTTTCTCCTGTCTTTGAACTAGGCAAGGTTGCGGGAGGAGGGCAGCAGGAGTAGTAGTGGTCTCCTCCCTTATCACCATTCCTATTCAGCATAGTATTGGAAGTTCTGGCCAGGGCAGTCAGTCAAAAGAAAGAAATAAAGCATATTCAAATAGGAAGAGAGGAAGTCAAATTGTCTCTGTTTGTAGACGATGTGATTTAGAAAACCCCATTATCTCAGCCCCAAATCTCCTGAAGCTGATAAGCAATTTCAGCAAAGCCTCAGGATACAAAATCAATGTGCAAAAATCACAAGCATTCCTATACACAATAGTAGACTAACAGAGAGCCAAATCATGAGTGAACTCCCGTTCGCAATTGCTACCAAGAGAATAAAATACTAAGGAATCCAACTTACAAGGGATGTGAAGGACCTCTTAAAGGGGAACTACAAACCACTGCTCAAGGAAATAAGGGAAAACACAAACAAACGGAAAAACATTCCATGCTCATGGATAGAAAGAATCAATATTGTGAAAATGGCCATACTGAACAAAATAATTTGTAGATTCAATGCTATCCCAATCAAGCTACCATTGACTTTCTTCGTAGAATTAGAGGAAATTACTTTAAATTTTATATGGAACCAAAAAGAGCCTGCATAGCCAAGACAATCCTAAACAAAAAGAACGAAGGTGGAGGCATCACGCTACCTATCTTCAAAACTATACTAAAAGGCTACAGTAACCAAAACAGGATGGTACTGGTACCAAAACAGATATATTGACCAATGGCACAGAACAGAGGCCTCAGAAATAACATCACATATCTACAACCATCTGATCTTTGACAAACCTGACAAAAACAAGCAATGGGGAAAGGATTTCCTATATAACGAATGCTGTTGGGAATAGCTAGCCATATGCAGAAAACTGAAACTGGACGTCTTCCTTACATGTTATACAAAAACTAACTCAAGATGGATTAAAGACTTAAATGTAAGACCTAAAACCATAAAAACCCTAGAAGAAAACCAAGGCAATACCATTCAGGACATAGGCATGGGCAAAGGCTTCACGACTAAAACACCAAAAGTAATGGCAACAAAAGCCAAAATTGAAAAATGGGATCTAATTAAACTAAAGAGCTTCAGCAGAGCAAAATGAACTATCGTCAGAGTTAACAGACAACCTACAGAATGGGAGAAATTTTTTGCAATCTATCCATCTGACAAAGGGCTAATATGCAGAATCTACAAAGAACTTAAACAAATTTACAAGAAAAAAACAACCCCATCAAAACCGGGCAAAGGATATTAACAGACACTTCTCAAAAGAAGACATTTATGCAGCCAACAAACATATGAAAAAAAGCTCATCATCACTGGTCATTAGAGAAATGCAAATCAAAACCAAAATGAGATACCATCTCACACCAGTTAGAATGGCGATCATTAAAACGTCAGGAAACAGCAAATGCTGGAGAGCATGTGGAGAAATAGGAAAACTTTTACACTATTGGTGAGAGTGTAAATTAGTTCAACTATTGTGGATGACAGTGTGGCAATTCCTCAAGGATCTACAACCAGAAATACCATTTGACCCGGCAATCCCATTACTGGGTATATACCCAAAGGATTAAAGACATGCACTTGTATGTTTATTACGGCACTGTTCACAAGAGCAAAGACTTGGAACCAACCCAAATGCCCATCAATGATAGACTGGATAAAGAAAATGTGGCACATATACACCACGGAATATGATGCAGTCATAAAAAGAATGAGTTCATGTCCTTTGCAGGGACATGGATGGAGCTGGAAACCATCATTCTCAGCAAACTAACTCTAGAACAGAAAGCCAAAACGGCATGTTCTCACTCATAAGTGGGAGTTGAAAAATGAGAACACACGGACACAGGGAGGGGAACATCACACACCAGGGCCTGTCATGGGGCAGGGGACTAGCGGAGGGATAGCATTAGAAAAAATACCTAATGGAGATGATGGGTTGATGGGTGCAGCAAAACACCATGGCACATGTATACCTATGTAACAAACCCGCACGTTCTGCACATGTATCCCAGAATTTGTATGGTAGTAATAGAAGAAAAGGCACAAAGAAAACTAGAAAAATAAGACATACACATATGGACATTTTATATATTACAAAAGAGACACAGTAGAGCAGTGAAGGACAGTGCATCATTTCAGTAAAAAGCCGAGGGTTAGCTGCTTATTCATGTGGGAAAAAAATAAATCTTGATCCTACCCTACACTATCACCAAATTTTACTGCCACATAGATTTTAAATCTAAATGTGAAAGTTTAAAAATATTTGTAGTAGGTAACATAGAATAATATGTTCATGATTTTGGGGCAGGCAAAGATTTCTTAGGACACAAAGTGCACTAATCATCCAGAAAAATAATAGATTGGACCTTATTTAAATTAAGAAGTTATTTTTTAAATCAAAACACACCTAAATTGAGCAAACACACCTTAAAAAGGCGGGAACAGGTTGGGGAGAAATATTTGCCATGTATTTATGTGGCGAAAACCTCATATCCAAGATATGTTATTAAATCCCATTAATTTTTTAAAAAGATAGGCAATAAAACTGGACAAAATGAGCAAGCATTTTACTAGGAGTTTCACAGAAAGACAAATAAAGGGCCAATAATGATACAAAGGTTCTCCACGTTCACACACATCAGAAAACTGCAAATTAAAACTACAATTTGACACCACCATGTAGTAGTTACAATAAAGTAAAACTGAAAAAAATCAATTGTTGAAGTGTAAAGCAACTGGAACTTATACCGCTGTGTGTGTAAACTGTTACAACCACTTTAGAAAACTCTCTGCTAGTATCTTTTAATGATGCATGTAAGCACACTGCGATTGCACAATTCCACTTTCAGATTTACACCAATAGAAATGCCTGCATATGGCTATTATGCTGAAAAAACGTTTGAAGCATCATTATTTGGTACTGCTCCAAATTGAAAACAACAAAAATGGGCATCAATAATAGAAAAGATTAATAAAGTACACTATATATTTTTATAAGGAGATACTACACAGATGTTGAAAAATTACAGATTCATTAAAACTATGTACAAAACTTGCAAACACAGTTAAATTGGAATTCCTAGATAGAGAAACCAGGCAAAGGAAAAAAATAGAAAGTATTAAAATAAGACAATAAATCAGATTATCTGTCTACACTGACAATATGATTCTATACCTAGAAAACCCTGAAACTTCACAAAAATCCTCTTAGAACTGATAACGCCTTTAGAAAGTTTCAGGATACAAAATTAATATACAAGAATCAGTAGCATTTTTATATACCAATAACATTCAAGCTGAGAGCCAAATTAAGAATGCAATTTCAGTTATAATAGACACCCCCCCCCCAAAAAAAAAGAAAAAAAGAAAATTCTTAGGAATACATCTAACCAGGACGTAAAATATCTGCACAAGAAAAAACTACCAAACACTGCTGAAAAGAATCACAGATGACACAAACACATGGAAAAACATTCCATGCCCATGGATTGAAAGAACCAATATGTTAAAATGGTCATACTGCTCAAAACAATGTACCCATTGAATGCTATTTCTATCAAACTACCAATGTTATTCTTCAAATAATTAGAACAAATTATTCTAAAGTTCATATGGAGCTACAGAAGCAGCCCTAATTGCCAAAGCAATTGGATAAGCAAACAGAAAGAAGCTGGGGGCTTTACATTACCTGACTTCAAAATATCAGGGTACAATAATCAAAAACAGCATGGAACTTGTAGAAAAATGGACAAATAAACCAATGGAATAAAATAGAGAATGCAGAAATGAAGCTACCCATCTACAACCATCTGAACTTTGACAAAGTCAGTAAAATAAGTTATGGGGAAAGGACTCCCTAGTCAATAAGAGGTTCTGGAATAACTGGCTAGAAATATAAATAAAAATAAAGCAGACCCTTGCTTTTCACCACATTAAAAAGAATTAACTCGAGATGAATTAAAGATTTCAATGTGAGACCTCAAATTATATAAACCCTAGGGAAAAAAGACCTAGAAAACACCATTTGGACATTGGCCTTGGTAAACAATTTATGACTACATCTTCAAAAGCAGTTGCAACAAAAACAAAAATTGACCTGTGTGACCTGGTTAAACTAAAGAGTTTCTACAGAGCAACAGAAGCTATCCAAGAGTTTAAACAACCCACAGAATGGAATAAAATATTCATAAACTAAGTGCATTTGAAAAAGGTCTAATATTCAGAATCTATAAGGAACTTATATAATTCAAACAGGATAAAACAATCCCATCAAAAAGTTGGCAAAGGACAAGAGCAGGCATTTTTCAAAAGAAGACAATGCAAGAATGGTGTAACATACAAAATGGTATAACATATACAAATTTGATGAATCAGGGTGATTAGTACTTAGTAACCCCTACAATGTTTCAGAAACTATTCTAAGTCATTTACACACACTATACTTAATAGCTAAGAGTCTAAAACATAGAATACAGAAATTTGTGAAAAATGACAAATTGAAATATTTAAAATCATATTAAATAACATTAAGATCACCATAAATTAAATGTTTAACAAACGGTAGCTAAATGAACACAAGGAATGATAACTTTATTAGAAAGTTTGTCTACCAGTGAGAGAGAAAAATTGGTAGAATTTTTCAGCTGTAAACAGAAGATACACACTGTATTCCAATAACAGAGGGGTAAATATAAATGGCAAAGTTTTAGGTCTGACAATATCATTAATTTTATAAAAGCAAAAATTCAGGGGGCGGAGCAAGATGGCCGAATAGGAACAGCTCCAGTCTCCAACTCCCAGCGCGAGGGACACAGAAGACCGGTGATTTCTGCATTTTGAACTGAGGTACTGGGTTCATCTCACTAGGGAGTGCTGGACAATCGGTGCTGGTCAGCTGCTGCAGCCCAACCAGCGAGAGCTGAAGCAGGGCGAGGCATCGCCTCACCTGGGAAGCGCAAGGGGAAAGGGAATCCCTTTTCCTAGCCAGGGGAACTGAGACACACAACACCTGGAAAATGGGGTAATTCCCACCCCAATGCTGCGCTTTAAGGAAACGGGCACACCAGGAGATTATATCCCACACCTGGCCGGGAGGGTCCCACGCCCACAGAGGGTCCCTCATTGCTAGGACAGCAGTCTGTAATCTACCAGCAAGGCAGCAGCGAGGCTGGGGAAGGGGTGCCCACCATTGCTGAGGCTTAAGTAGGTAAACAAAGCTGCTGGGAAGCTCGAACAGGGTGGCTCTCACAGCAGCTCAAGGAAACCTGCCTGTCTCCCTAGACTCCACCTCTGGGGACAGGGAACAGTAAACAATAGCAAACGCAGCAGAAACCTCTGCAGACGCAAATGACTCTGTCTGACAGCTTTGAAGAGAGCAGCGGATCTCCCAACACGGAGGTTGAGATCTGAGAACGGACGGACTGCCTGCTCAAGTGGGTCCCTGACCCCTGAGTAGCCTAACTGGGAGACATCTCCCACTAGGGGCAGTCTGACACCCCACACCTCACAGGGTGGAGTACACCCCTGAGAGGAAGCTTCCAAAGAAAGAATCAGACAGGTACATTCGCTGTCCAGCAATATTCTATCTTCTGCAGCCTCTGCTGCTGATACCTAGGCAAACAGGGTCTGGAGTGGACCTCAAGCAATCTCCAACAGACCTACAGCTGAGGGTCTTGACTGTTAGAAGGAAAACTATCAAACAGGAAGGACACCTACACCAAAACCCCATCAGTACGTCACCATCATCAAAGACCAGAGGAAGATAAAACCACAAAGATGGGGAAAAAGCAGGGCAGAAAAGCTGGAAATTCAAAAAATAAGAGCACATCTCCCCCGGCAAAGGAGCGCAGCTCATCGCCAGCAACGGATCAAAGCTGGACGGACAATGACTTTGACGAGATGAGAGAAGAAGTCTTCAGTCCATCAAACTTCTCAGAGCTAAAGGAAGAATTACGTACCCAGTGCAAAGAAACTAAAACTCTTGAAAAAAAAAGTGGAAGAATTGATGGCTAGAGTAATTAATGCAGAGAAGGTCATAAACGAAATGAAAGAGAAAGAAAACCATGACACGAGAAATATGTGACAAATGCACAAGCTTCAGTAACCGACTTGATCAACTGGAATAAAGATTATCAGCGATTGAGGATCAAATGAACGAAATGAAGCGAGAAGAGAAACCAAAAGAAAAAAGAAGAAAAAGAAATGAACAAAGCCTGCAAGAAGTATGGGATTATGTAAAAAGACCAAATCTACGTCTGATTGGGGTACCTGAAAGTGAGTGGGAAAATAGAACCAAGTTGGAAAACACTCTTCAGGATATCATCCAGGAGAATTTCCCCAACCTAGTCGGTCAGGCCAACATTCAAATCCAGGAAATACAGAGAATGCCACAAAGATACTCCTCGAGAAGAGCAACTCCAAGACACATAATTGCCAGATTCACCAAAGTTGAAATGAAGGAAAAAATCTTAAGGTCAGCCAGAGAGAAAGGTCGGGTTACCCACAAAGGGAAGCCCATCAGACTAACAGCAGATCTCTCAGCAGAAACTCTACAAGCCAGAAGAGAGTGGGGGCCAATATTCAACATTCTTAAAGAAAAGAATTTTAAACCCAGAATTTCATATCCAGCCAAACTAAGATTCATAAGTGAAGGAGAAATAAAATCCTTCACAGATAAGCAAATGCTTAGAGATTTTGTCACCACTAGGCCTGCCTTACAAGAGACCCTGAAGGAAGCACTAAACATGGAAAGGAACAACCGGCACCAGCCATTGCAAAAACATGCCAAAATGTAAAGATCATCAAGGCTAGGAAGAAACTGCATCAACTAACGAGCACAATAACCAGTTAATATCATAATGGCAGGATCAAGTTGACACATAACAATATTAACCTTAAATGGAAATGGACTAAATGGTCCAATTAAAAGACACAGACTGGCAAATTGGATAAAGAGTCAAGACCCATCAGTCTGCTGTATTCAGGAGATCCATCTCACATGCAGAGACATACATAGGCTCAAAATAAACGGATGGAGGAAGATTTACCAAGCAAATGGAGAACAAAAAAAAGCAGGGGTTGCAATACTAGTCTCTGATAAAACAGACTTTAAACCATCAAAGATCAAAAGAGACAAAGAAGGCCATTACATAATGGTAAAGGGATCAATTCAACAGGAAGAGCTAACTATCCTAAATATATATGCACCCAATACAGGAGCACCCAGATTCACAAAGCAAGTCCTTAGAGACTTACAAAGAGACTTAGACTCCCATACAATAATAATGGGAGAATTCAACACTCCACTGTCAACATTAGACAGATCAACGAGACAGAAAGTTAACAAGGATATCCAGGAATTGAACTCATCTCTGCAGCAAACAGACCTAATAAACATCTACAGGACTCTCCACCCCAAATCAACAGAATATACATTCTTCTCAGCACCACATAGCACTTACTCCAAAATTGACCACATAATTGGAAGTAAAGCACTCCTCAGCAAATGTGCAAGAACAGAAATTATAACAAACTGTCTCTCAGACCACAGTGCAATCAAACTAGAACTCAGGACTAAGAAACTCAATCAAAACCGCTCAACTACATGGAAACTGAACAACCTGCTCCTGAATGACTACTGGGTACATAATGAAATGAAAGCAGAAATAAAGATGTTCTTTGAAACCAATGAGAACAAAGATACAACATACCAGAATCTCTGGGACACATTTAAAGCAGTGTGTAGAGGGAAATTTATAGCACTAAATGCCTACAAGAGAAAGCAGGAAAGATCTAAAATTGACACTCTAACATCGCAGTTAAAAGAACTAGAGAAGCAAGAGCAAACACATTCGAAAGCTAGCAGAAGGCAAGAAATAACTAAGATCAGAGCAGAACTGAAGGAGATAGAGACACAAAAATCCCTCCAAAAAATCAATGAATCCAGGAGTTGGTTTTTTGAAAAGATCAACAAAATTGACAGACCGCTAGCAAGACTAATAAAGAAGAAAAGAGAGAAGAATCAAATTGACGCAATTAAAAATGATAAAGGGGATATCACCACCGACCCCACAGAAATACAAACTACCATCAGAGAATACTATAAACAGCTCTATGCAAATAAACTGGAAAATCTAGAAGAAATGGATAATTTCCTGGACACTTATACTCTTCCAAGACTAAACCAGGAAGAAGTTGAATCCCTGAATACACCAATAGCAGGCTCTGAAATTGAGGAAATAATTAATAGCCTACCAACCAAAAAAAGTCCAGGACCAGATGGATTCACAGCCGAATTCTACCAGAGGTACAAGGAGGAGTTGGTACCATTCCTTCTGAAACTATTCCAAACAATAGAAAAAGAGGGAATCCTCCCTAACTCATTTTATGAGGCCAACATCATCCTGATACCAAAATCTGGCAGAGACACAACAAAAAAAGAGAATTTTAGACCAATATCCCTGATGAACATCGATGCAAAAATCCTCAATAAAATATTGGCAAACCGGATTCAGCAACACATCAAAAAGCTTATCCACCATGATCAAGTGGGCTTCATCCCTGGGATGCAAGGCTGGTTAAACATTCGCAAATCAATAAACATAATCAAGCATATAAACAGAACCAAAGACAAGAACCACATGATTATCTCCATAGATGCAGAAAAGGCTTTTGACAAAATTCAACAGCCCTTCATGCTAAAAACGCTCAATAAATTCGGTATTGATGGAACGTACCTCAAAATAGTAAGAGCTATTTATGACAAACCCACAGCCAATATCATACTGAATGGGCAAAAACTGTAAAAATTCCCTTTGAAAACTGGCACAAGACAGGGATGCCCTCTCTCACCACTCCTATTCAACATAGTGTTGGAAGTTCTGGCTAGGGCAATCAGGCAAGAGAAAGAAATCAAGGGTATTCAGTTAGGAAAAGATGAAGTCAAATTGTCCCTCTTTGCAGATGACATGATTGTATATTTAGAAAACCCCATTGTCTCAGCCTAAAATCTCCTTAAACTGATAAGCAACTTCAGCAAAGTCTCAGGATACAAAATTAATGTGCAAAAATCACAAGCATTCCTATACACCAGTAACAGACAAACAGAGAGCCAAATCATGAATGAACTTCCATTCACAATTGCTTCAAAGAGAATAAAAGACCTAGGAATCCAACTTACAAGGGATGTAAAGGACCTCTTCAAGGAGAACTACAAACCACTGCTCAGTGAAATCAAAAGGACACAAACAAATGTAAGAACATACCATGCTCATGGATAGGAAGAATCAATATCGTGAAAATGGCCATACTGTCCAAGGTAATTTATAGATTCAATGCCATCCCCATCAAGCTACCAATGAGCTTCTTCACAGAATTGGAAAAAACTGCTTTAAAGTTCATATGGAACCAAAAAAGAGCCCGCATCTCCAAGACAATCCTAAGTCAAAAGAACAAAGCTGGAGGCATCACGCTACCTGACTTCAAACTATACTACAAGGCTACAGTCACCAAAACAGCATGGTACTGGTACCAAAGCAGAGATATAGACCAATGGAACAGAACAGAGTCCTCAGAAATAATACCACACATCTACAGCCATATGATCTTTGACAAACCTGAGAGAAACAAGAAATGGGGAAAGGATTCCCTATTTAATAAATGGTGCTGGGAAAATTGGCTAGCCATAAGTAGAAAGCTGAAACTGGATCCTTTCCTTACTCCTTATACGAAAATTAATTCAAGATGGATTAGAGACTTAAATGTTAGACCTAATACCATAAAAATCCTAGAGAAAAACGTAGGTAGTACCATTCAGGACATAGGCATGGGCAAAGACTTCATGTCTAAAACACCAAAAACAATGGCAGCAAAAGCCAAAATTGACAAATGGGATCTCATTAAACTAAAGAGCTTCTGCACAGCAAAAGAAACTACCATCAGAGTGAACAGGCAACCTACAGAATGGGAGAACATTTTTGCAATCTACTCATCTGACAAAGGGCTAATATCCAGAACCTACAAAGCACTCAAACATATTTACAAGAGAAAAACAACCCCATCAAAAAGTGGGCAAAGGATATGAGCAGACATTTCTCAAAAGAAGACATTCATACAGCCAACAGACACATGAAAAAATGCTCATCATCACTGGCCATCAGAGAAATGCAAATCAAAACCACAATGAGATACCATCTCACACCATTTAGAATGGCGATCATTAAAAAGTCAGGAAACAACAGGTGCTGGAGAGGATGTGGAGAAATAGGAACACTTTTACACTGTTGGTGGGATTGTAAACTAGTTCAACCATTATGGAAAACAGTATGGCGATTCCTCAAGGATCTAGAACTAGATGTACCATACGAGCCAGCCATCCCATTACTGGGTATATACCCAAAGGATTATAAATCATGCTGCTATAAAGACACATGCACATGTATGTTTATTGCGGCACTATTCACAATAGCAAAGACTTGGAATCAACCCAAATGTCCATCAGTGACAGACTGGATTAAGAAAATGTGGCACATATACACCATGGAATACTATGCAGCCATGAAAAAGGATGAGTTTGTGTCCTTTGTAGGGACATGGATGCAGCTGGAAACCATCATTCTTAGCAAACTATCACAAGAACAGAAAACCAAACACCGCATGTTCTCACTCATAGGTGGGAACTGAACAATGAGATCACTTGGACTCGGGAAGGGGAACATCACACACTGGGGCCTATCATGGGGAGGGGGGAGGGGGAAGGGATTGCATTGGGAGTTATACCTGATGTAAATGACGAGTTGATGGGTGCTGACGAGTTGATGGGTGCAGCACAGCAACGTAGCACAAGTATACATATGTAACAAACCTGCACGTTATGCACATGTACCCTAGAACTCAAAGTATAATAATAATAAAAAAAAAGAAGAAGAAGAAAAAATTCAAGAGGTCATATATTTTAGGACACTAAAATGACAGTAGAAATTATAAATTTTAATCAAGTAATATTTACCCATATACAAATTTTATTTTAATTAATTTATAAAATAAATTAAAAATCCCACAAATTACTTTTATGAGGTAAGGGAAATACTAAAGGAAGCATAGTGACTAGAGTCAAAAGACTTGAATAAGATAAATCATTCTATCAACTTAATGTTATACAAAAACAGTGATTCTCTTTCTATCTAGGTCAGTTCTGTTCACTACAGTTAAGTATATGTGTTCAAAAATGCACATAAAACAAAATCCTAAGTATCAAAAGAACTACCCTTTACAAATGACTCTTACTACACATTTGAGAGAGATGTTTTGAATGAAAAAATAGAATATCTCATAGGATGATGTTGTATGCTGCTCAATGTCTATGAAATATTCTACTTGTGTACACTGTGGATACTTGTGCTTTCAAGAAAAAATGGCTACATAGTTTTAAATATTTTAATGTAGACAACTAAAAATCTTCAAGGAGTTACAAGAACACTAAACACATTGAATAGAGTTTAAAAATATATAAGGACTTGATGAGAGCAAAGGTAAATCAAGAGAATGAGCCAGAGAAGTAATCAAACTGAAAAAAAAGTGGTCCTTTCAGATACTGATTGATAACAAGGATGTCAAATCTGCCTGTTGTCCGCCTTCCTCCAAGGAAAAATGGAATAAGCACAGAACACGACTACAGACATCTCAAATGTGATATTTCCCAAATATTGGAACCAAGTTAAAAACTGAAGAACACAAGCAATTAAAAACAAATCTCTGAAGAAAAACTATGCTACCACTTTCCATATTAAAATTATGTTTAAAATGTTAAAATACAACAAAAAATAGAAAAGTATATTCTTTTGGTGGAAAAAACAAGAGACTATAAAGTTTAAAAGCACATTTGAATAACAGCCCAGTAGAATGTAAATAATAATAAAATTAAGACAATGTATAGGTTAACCACTAAATTAAACAGAGATAAAAAGATTAGTAAACCCGAATATCGAGTAAAATGAATATAGCCAAATATAGTAAAGACAGACAACATTTTATAAGATACAATTTTAACCAAATAGAGGTTGGAGAGAAGCTAACCATTTCTAATTATTTATTAGAACAAAAAGTATGAATGAGGCAGAGCAAATAAGGCCAGCCAGATCCAAGATTTGGGAAAAGAAAATCTTTCCCTCCATGGAAGCAGCCTCAAGGGCACATTGCAGAGAGCCCGGATCTAATAATCAGGTGCGGTGGCTCACACCTGTAATCCCAGCACTTCGGGAGGCTGAGGCAAGTGAATCACAAGGTCAGGAGATCAAGACCATCCTGGCCAACATGGTGAAACCATGTCTCTACTAAAAATACGCGCGCACACATACAAATTACTTGGGGGTGGGGGGGTGGTGGCACGCACCTGTAGTTCCAGATACTCAGGAGGCTGAGGCAGGAGAATCTCTGGAACCCGGGAGGCAAGAGTTTCAATGAACCAAGATCACACCACTGCACTCCAGCCTGGCGACAGAGTGAGACTCCACCTCAAATAAATAAATAAACTCAAAATGAACTAATTTTTGGTTGCTATTAAAATGGAATTTTAAATTTTATTTTTCAGATAGTTTGCTATTAACATACAGAAAGCTACAATTTTGTTGATTTTCTACAACTTTACTGAATTTGTTTAGTAGTTCTAATAGTTTTTGGTGTAGTGTTTAAAGTTTTTCACATATAAGATTATTTTGTCCAAAATCAGAGACCATTTGACTTCCTCCTTTCCAGTTAGTATGGCTTTTATTTCTTCCTCTTGCCTATTTTCCTTTGCTAGGACTTCCCATATTGAGTAAGAAGGATGAAAGTGGGGATGCTTTGTCTTGTTCCAGATCTCAGAGAGAAAGCTTTCAGCTTTTCCTTATTCAGTATAATGTTAGCATTGCTTTGTCATGAATGGCCTTTATTTTGTTGAGGCACATACCTTCTATTCCTAACTTGTTGAGAGTTTTCATCATAATGAATGTTGATTTTCATCCAATGCTTCTTCTGCATATGCAAAAGCTACAAAAATTAAAATACCTAATGTAGTGGTTAATACTGGGTGTCAACTTCATTGGATTGGAGGATAGAAAGCATTGATCCTGGGTGTGCCTGTGCGGGTGTTGCCAAAGGAGATTTACATTTGAGTCAGTGGGCTGGGAAAGGGAGACTCACTCTTAATTGGGTGGGCACCGTCTAACGAGCTGCTAGTGAATAGAGAGCAGGTAGAAAAACGTGAAAAAGAGAGACTGACCTAGGTTTCCAGGATACATCTTTCTCCCGTTCTGGACGTTTCCTGCCCTCAAACATCAGACTCCAAGTTCTTCAGCTTTGGGATGTGGACTGGCTCTCCTTTCTCCTCAAATTTGCAGACAGCCTATTGTGGCATCTTGTGATCTGTAAATTAAAACTTAATAAACTACCATTTACATATGTGTATATATATAGTCTCCTATTAGTTCTGTTTCTAATACACCTAGCAACAAACTTAACTAAAAAGGTAAAAGATCTCTACACTGAAAACTACAAAATGTGGATAAAAAGTATAAAATACAAATGAATAAATAAAAAATATTTTGTTTATAGACTGGAAGAATACTGTTAATACAACTACACAGAGTGATCTACGGACTTAACATGATTTTTATCAAAATACCACTGACAATTTTTCACAGAAATAGAAAAAATATTCTATACTTATGTGGATCCACAAAAAACTCTGAATAGACAAAGGAACTTTCAGCAAAATAAGCAAAGCTGAAGGCATCACTTTATCAAACTTAAAAACTTGCTGTAAAGCTATAGTAACCAAAACAGCACAGTACTGCTATAAAAACAAACATGTAGACTAATGTGCCCAATAAGCCCAGAAGTTAATTTATGCACCTAAAGCCAACTGATTTTCAAAAAAATACCAAGAACACACTTTAAGGAAAAGCTAATCTCTTCAATAAATGTTACAGGGCCATTTAAATATTTATATGCAGAAAAATAATACTAATAATACTAGACCCTTGTGCCTTGCCATATATGAAGATCAACTAAAACTAAAGACTTAAATGTAATGTCACAAATTATGAAAATATTAGATAAAAATGTAAAAAAAATGCTTTATAACATTGGACTGGGAAAGGATTATTAAAATAAGGCTTCAAAACATAGGCAACAAAATCAAGAATAAGCAAACAACATTATGTCAAACTAAAATGCTTTTTCATATTAAAAAAACAACAAAAAGATTGAAGAGACAACTTAGGTGATGAAAGAAAATGTTTTCAGGCTATACATCTGACAAAGGCTAATATTCAGAATATAGAAGAAACTTTAAAATCTCAAAATAAAACACACATAATCTAATTAAAATATGCAAAAAATCTTAATTATGTTTGTCAAAAAGAGACACAAAAATGGCTAACTGCAACATAAAAAGATGCTCTACATTACTAATAATTGAGGAAATGTTAATCCAAACCACAACAAGGTACCGCCTCACTCCCATTAGAATGGGTATAATAAAAACAAATAAATAAATAAATAAAGCGAGTAGTAGTGAGGATATAAAAAAAGAGTGGACATATACATTGTTGGTGGAATTATAAATTAGTATGGCCATTATAGAAAACAATATGGAGGTTTCTGAAAGAAATTAAAAATAGATCTATTATATGATCCAGTAATTTTACTCCTGGGTGTACACCCAAAAGAAAGGATATCACTGTGTCAAAAAAGTATTTGCATTCCCATGTTTATTACAGAGCTATTTATAGTAGCTGACATATGGAATCAATTCAAATGTACAGCAACAGATAAATGGATAAAGAAAATGTGCTCTATATATACAGCAAAATACTATTCAGCCATAAGAAAGGATAAAATTTTGTCAGCTAAAACAGCATGAATGAACCTTGAGGATATCATGTTAAGTAAAATAAGCCACATAGAGAAACATAAATACTTTATGATCTTATTATCTCACTCATTTGAGGAATCTGAAAAAAAGCGTTGATATAAGCAAAGAGTACAACAGGGGTTACTAGAGACTGAGGCAGAAAGATGGGGAAAGGCTGTTTAACAGGTATTGGGTTATAATTAGATAGGAGAAATAAGTTTTTGTTTTCTATTACACAGTAGAATAATAATAATTAATGAAAAGTATTGCATATTACAAAATAGCTAAAAGGGACCAGTTATGGTGGCATATTCCTGCAATTCATACCTTTTGGGAGACTGAGGTAGGAGAATCACTTGAAGTCAGAAGTTCAAGACCAGCCTGGACAACAAAGTGCAACCCCATCTCTATGAAAAATAAAAACATTACCCAGGCATGGTGGCAGGTTCCTGTAGTCTCAGCTAATCAGGAAGCTAAGGTTAGAAGATGGTTTGAGGTTATAGTGAGCTATGATTGCACCACTGCACTCCAGTCTGGGTGTTAGAGCAAGATCCTGTCTGTAAAAAAAATTAATAAATAAAGATAAAATAAAATAGCTAGAGAAGAAGCTTTTGAATGTTCTCACCACTAATATAACAAATGAACGAGGCAATAAATATACTAAGCACTCTGATTTTTATCATTATACAACATATATATATAATTGTTTCCCCAAAATATGTACAATTACATGTGTCAATTTTAAAAAATGAATGAAGACTATAATGTAAAACCTGTAGCTGTAAAATTCCTAGCACAATACAGAAGGGTGAAGCTTCATGACAATTGGTCTTGACAATAATTTGGGGGATGTAATATCAATGGATCAGACAACAAAAGCAAGGGAATACACATGGTACTGAATCAGTGTGTCAAAAATATCCAAGACAGGCAAAGCAGAACATGGAATAGATATGTGCACATTTATGTACATTGTAGTATTACTCACAAACGTACTACCTGGAAGCAAATGTGCCTTTAAGGATGAGTAGATTCAAAAAAACAGTGCACTTATCTGCACTGGGATAGCATTCAGTCTTAAAAATAAGGAAATCTTGGAAAGTACTACAGTAAGGATAAATCTTGAAAACATTCTTAACGTAAAATAAGACACTCAAAAAGGAAGACTGTATAATTACCCTTATGTAAAATATTTAGTCAAACTCATAGAAACCACGTGTTGTAGTCTCAGCAGTGCACCAAGATGTATCAGTCTCTCATCTGAGATAATACCCAGAGTTTTCTGTTCTACCTCTAAGGAGATTAGGGAGTGTGAATACAAAGATGAGGTTAGAGTGAAAGTTTAATAAGCAAGAAAAGAAAGTTCTTTGACAGCAGAGCTATATGTCTGAACGGGGTGCCCTCTATAAGGCTGGGGTCCAGGGTTTTTATGGACTCGGAAGGGAAGATAAGGGAAAGTGCCTAGTTCACAGGCTGTCTTGAAAAACGAGTGGCTCAGCTTGGCCCAGGACTTTGGCCTGGGATCAGTCAGGAGCTGAAGGGATGATTCATAGATGCTGCTTAGTTTGACCCAGGACTTATCAGAAGCAAAGGTGAAAACTTGGCCCAGGAGCTTGACCCAGGAGCAATCAGGGGCTGAAGTTAATATTCATAGAGGTCAGACTTACAGTCCAAATAAAGGAAAGTGTTGACCGGAATGCTCCAGAGCCCACTGTGGCCATGCCCACAAAAGGAGAAGAAACTTTTGCCTGGGAGCCCACTGACTGTACAAAGCACAAAGGCATTTCTTTTTCCTTTTCTTTTTTTTTTTTTTTTTTTGGGATGTAGTTTTGTTCCTGTTGCCCAGGCTGGAGTGCAATGGTGCGATCTCAGCTCACAGAAACCTCTGCCTCATGGGTTCAAGCAATTCTCCTTCCTCAGCCTTTCAAGTAGCTGGGATTACAGGCATGCAGCATCATACCTGGCTAATTTTGTATTTTTGGTAGAGACAGGGTTTCCCCATGTTGGTCATGCTGGTCTCAAACTCCTGACCTCAGGTGATCCACTCACCTCTGCCTCCAAAATTGCAGGGATTACAGGCATGAGCTGCTGTGCCTGCTCAAAGGCATTTCTATGCCAGGTTGATCTTGTTCCTTTATCTGAGTGAGCTGGAGGTTTGTGCAAGTTTGTATACAAATGGGCCAGAGGTTTTTCTATCTGTGCAGCCATGGGCATGACTTCAAGCACAACACCATGTGCTAGTTCCCTTGTTAGTGACTGCAGCTTGATTTTTTCCGGGCTTTTTTTTTTTTTTTTTTTTTAATGTTATGCAGGGATGAGGCACTGACCCAAGGGCCAGGGACTTTCCATGGACCCTTCTCTTGCTTTGTACCTAAGGCAAGTTAACTAAGTTCTTTCAAAAGTAATGAGTATTCACTTTAGTGAGACAAAAATTATCTGAAACCTATTGCAAAACAATAGAACTATACTTACCACTTCTGAACCATATACTTAAAATGTTAGACATGACAATGACATGTTTTTAACTGCAATTAGAAATTTAAGACTACCTAAAAGGCACAGTTATGAAATCTTTCAAACATCACCTTTAAATAACAAAAAGTTCTTCTCACATAATTATATAGATTTAAACTATAAGTAGATTGTGAATTTTGATTATTTCCTGGACTACTCACCTAGATAGAATAATCATTAGAAACCAAGAAAAGAGGGAAATTTATAGCACTAATGTCCACATCAAAAAGCTAGAAAGGGCTGGGCATGGTGGCTCATGGCTGTAATTCCAGCACTTTGGGAGGCTGGGGCAGGCAGATCACTCGAGACCAGGTGTTCAAGACCAGCCTGGCCAACATAGCAAAACCCCATCTCTACAGGAAATACAAAAATTAACAGGGTGTGGTGATGCACATCTGTAATCCCAGCAACTCAGGAGGATGAGACAGCAGAAATCACTTAAAACCAAGAGATGGAGGTTGCAGTGAGTTGAGACCATGCCACTGTACTCCAGCCTTGGTGACAGAGTGAGACTCTGCCGAAAGGAAAAAACAAAACAAAAAACTAGAAAGATCTAAAGTTAACAGCCTAACATCTCAATTAAAAGGCCTAGAAAACCAAGAGAAAATGAACCTGAAAGCTTGCAGGAAACAAGAAATAACCAAGATCAGAATTGAGTTGAAAAAGACAGAGGCACTGAAAACTCTTCCAAAAAAAAAAAAAAGTCAACCAATCCAGTAGGTGGTTTTTTGAAAAATAAAATAAAATAAAATAGATGGAAAACTATCTAGGCAAATAAATAAGACAAGAGAGAAGAATCAAACTCAATTAGAAATAATAAAGGTGATATCACTGATCCCACAGAAATATGAACAACCATCAGAGATTAATATAAACACCTCTATGCACATAAACTAGAAAATCTAGAAGAAATAGACAGTTTCCTTGCAGAATAAATCCTCCCCAAGACTGAACCCTGAATAGATCATTAATGTGTTCTGAAATTGAGGCAGTAATAAATAGCCTACCAACCAAAAAAAAAAAGCCCATGACTAGATGGATTTGCAGCTGAATTTGACCAGAGTTGCAAAGAGGAGATGGTGTCCTTTCTCCTAAAACTATCTAAAAAATGTTGAAGACAAAGAAGTTCTCTCTAACTCATTCTATCAGGCCAGCATCATCCTGATACCAAAACCTAGCACAGACACAACAACAACAATAGCAAAAAAGCATCGTGCCTATATCCTTGATGAATACTGTGCAAAAATCCTCAATATAATACTGGCAAACCAAATATAGCAGAACATTAAAAAGCGCATCCACCACAATCGACTTGGCTTTGTGCCCAGGATGCAAGGAAGGTGCAACACACGCAAATCAATAAATGTGATTCATCATATAAAGAGAACTAAATACAAAAACCACATGATTATCTCAACAGATGCAGAAAAAGTATTCAATAAAATTCAACATTCCTTCAGGTTTAAAATTCTCAATAAACTAGGCACTGAAGAAACATACCTCAAAATAATAAGAGCCATATACAACAAACCCACAGCCAATATCATACTGAATATGCAAAAGCTGGAAGCATTCACCCTGAAAACTGGCAAAAGAAAAGGATGCCCTTTCTCACCACTCCTATTCAAAATAGTATCAGAAGCCTTGGCCAGGAAAATCAGGAAAAAGAAATAAAGAGTATTCAAATAGAAAGAGAGGAAGTCAAGTTATCTTTGTTTGCAGGTGACCTGATCCTATATTTAGAAAACTTCATTGTCTCAGCCCAAAAGCTTCTTAAGCTGATAAGCAACATCAGCAAAATCTCAGGATATAAAATCAATGTGTAAAAGTAGCTAGCATTCCTATACACAAACAACAGGCAAGCAGGGAGCCAAACCATGAATGAACTTTCATTAACAATTACTACAAAGAGAATAAAATACCTAGGAACACAGCTAAGAAGGAAAGTGAAGGACCTCTTCAAGGAGAACTACAAACAATTGCTCAGAGAAATCAGAGTGGGCACAAAACTAATGGAGAAACATTCCATGCTCATGGACAGGAAGAATCAGTATCATGAAAACGACCATATTGCCCAAAGTAATTTGTAGATTATGCTATTCTCATTAAATTACTATTGACATTCTTTACAGAATTAGGGAAAAAAAACTTTTAAAATTCATATGGAACCAAAACAGAGCCCAAATAGCCAAGCCAACCCTAAGAAAAAAAAAAAAAAAAGCTGGAATTATCACTCTACCTAACTTCAAACTATACTAGAAGAGTACAGTAACCAAAACAGCATGGTACTGGTATAGAAACAGACACAGAGACAAATGAAACAAAACAGAGCCACAAACCTACAACAATCTGATCTTTGACAAAGTCAGCAAAAACAAAGAATTAGGGAAAGGGCTCCCTACTCAATAAATGGTGCTAGGAGAACCGGCTATCCATATGCAGAGAATTAAACCTGGAACCCTTCCTAACACTATACATAAAAATTAACTCAAGATGGATTAAAGACTTAAATGTAAAACCCAAAACTATAAAAACCCTAGAAGAGAAAATCTAGATAATACCATTCAGGATATAGGCATGGGCAAAGATTTTATAACAAAAATGCCAAACGCAATAGCAACAAAAGGAAAAATAGACAAATCAGGTCTAATTAAACTAAAGAGCTTCTGAAGAGCCAAAGAAACTAGCTTCAAAGCTAACAACTCAGAGAATGGAAGAAAAATTTTGCAACCTATCCATCTGACAAATGTCTAATATCCAGAATCTACAAGGGACTTAAACAAAATTTACAAGAGAAAAACAAACAACCCCATTAAAAAGGACATGAACAGACATATCTCAAAAGAAGACACACATGTGCCCAACAAACATGAAAAGCTCAACATCACTGATAATTGGATAAATACAAATCAAAACCACAATGAGATACCATCTCACACCAATTACAACGGCTATTAATAAAAAGTCAAAAACAACAGATGCTGGTGAGGTTGTGGCTATTAATAAAAAGTCAAAAACAACAGATGCTGGTGAGGTTGTGAAGAAAAGATAACACTTTTACACTGTTGGTGGGAGTGTAAATTATTTCAAGCATTGTGGAAGAGAGTGTGGAGATACCTCAAAGACCTAGAAACAGAAATACAATTTCACCCAGCAGTACTATTGCTGGGTATACACCCAAAGGAATATAAATCATTCTATTTTTAAAAATACATGTACACACATCTTCACTGCAGCACTATTTACAATAGCAATGTCAGGTAATCAATCTACATGCCCATCAATGATAGACTGGAAAAAGAAAATGTGGTACATATACACCACGGAACACTATGAACCCATAAAATATAATGAGATGATGTCCCCTTCAGGGACATGGCTGGAGTTTGAAGTCATTACTCTCAGCAAAGTAATGCAGGAACAGAAAAACAAACAAATAAACAAACAAACAAAAAACCAACCACTTATTATTCTCACTTATTAGTAGAAGCAGGTCAGTGAGAACACAAGGACACATCAGGAAGAACAACGCACACTGGGCACCTGTTTCATGGCATGGGGGAGGGGAGGGTGAGCATCAAGAAGAATAGCTGTGGATGCTGGGCTTAGTTGAAATGATCTGTGCAGTAAACCACAATAGCACACATTTATCATTGTAAGAAACCTGCATACTCTGCACATGGACCCCTAAACTTCAAATAAAAGTTGAAAAAAAAATGCCTATCTGGTGGGTTCTCTATGTTAGACCCAAACTGAGGAGCCAGAAGCTGCCACTGGGGGAATCAGGGCTGGGGGCACCCTGGGGAGCCACTGCCAAGGCCGTCCACCCTCCCTACAGGTCACCTCCCTTCCTGGCCAGTGATGGAAATGAGAGGGGGAATGTGAACAGCTGTGGAAGTCAGACTCTCGGGAACTGAAGCAGGCCCCGGCCCATGCCCCCCAGCCCAGCCCAGCCAGTGTGCCCACCAGTCTTCCCCATCCAGTCAGCCCAACCATCAGGATTGTTAGATGGAACATGGCTCCATCATCACCCAGGCATGTAGGGAAGATGCCCTGGTCCTTACCAAGCAAGGCCTGGTTTCCAAAGTCCTTTCCTAAGAGCCTTCATGTTTGTCACATCTTACAAGGCTCTTTCTGCTGTTCTTGCACCCAGCATGTTGGCCAGTCAAGTTCCCTGACTGAGCTCTCCACACATAAGGAGGAAGCCAACACCACTGCTAAATCAGATCAGCTCCAGGGTCTCCTGTATCAGTTATATCAGATCCCAGGAACTTACCTGCTCCCAAGGTGACAGAGGAAGATCAAGGAAGGATCTGTATAGTCACTGACCTGGATGAAACCCTTGGCATAGCTCCTTTAAGCTAATCAGCAATGCTGACTCCCTAGTGCCTGTAGAGATTGAGGGGACCACTCACCAGATCCATGTGCTCAAGAGGCCTTATGTGGGTAAGTTCCTTAGATGGGTAAGTTCCTGAGATGAATGGAGGAACTCTTTAAATGTGTTCTCTTCATTCCAGACTGAACAAGTATGCAGATCCTGTGACGGGTCTGCTGGACCGGTGTGGGGTGTTCTAGGGCTGCCCCAGAGTCATGTTTGTTCCACCAGGGCTGGTATGTCAAGGACCTCAGCCATCTGGGGAGGGACCTGAGGAAAACTCTCATCCTGAACAACTCGCCTGCTTCTTACATCTTCCACCCAGAGAATGCAGTGCCTGTGCAGTCCTGGTTTGATAACATGACTGATATCAACTGCTGAACCTGTTATCAATCTTTGAGGAGGTGAGTAGAGCAGAGGGCATCTACATTAGCCTTGTACAGCAGTGGGCCCTAAGACTTCCCTGCTTCCCAGCAGTGACCATCACAATGGGGGACTTTCACACACTGTGCCTTTATGATCAGCCTGACAGAGTGGAAGCTGGAGCACCTAGCCACATGAGCATGGAAAGAATGAGAAGTGATTGAAAAGAGCTTTAGGACAGCTTAGATGCTGAGTGGGTGAATGCCAGACCAAGGATGCCCAGAGCTACCTGCCATCAAGTTGTTGGGTTCCCAAGATGTGTATGTGAGAGAAAGAAAGAGAGTATGAGTGTTTTGCCATGAACTGTGGCCCCACATGTATAGTGTTTCAGTGGGGGAGAAAGGGAAAGACCAAGACTTTTCTCAAGTAAGTTTGTCTCCTCTCCTGTCACCCTACGAGCCACTGAGTTCCAAAGGGATGAAGACTATTGAACACTCCATTGCAAATCTGGTCTTTCCTGAGTGTTGCAAGGCCTATGCCAAGGAGAAAGGAACGGTATGCCTTGGGTGTTCCAGGCACACATCTTTGTGAAATATTTCTCCAGCCAGTTGTTGCAGACAAAAGTTGACATTTCAGGGAAGATGGAGACTTATGTCCAGACCAGTACTCAAGTCATCAAGTCTTGTGGCCCAAAGGTTATGCTTACTTACCTCCAGCCAAGTGCCAGAGATGGATCATTTCTGCATCTCCCCAAGGCTCAGGTTGTCTCCCTGCCCTACAAGAGAACAGATAAATGATTTCTGTTCTTTTGACTCTGTTTCAAAATTATCTTTCAACTACAAAAAAGACTATCCAAAACTGAAAAAAAAAAAAAAAGGAAAAAAAGATGTCATATTTACATAGTTGAAAAACACATAGATATGTCTATAAGCAACAGACATGGTTAATTCACATATAAATTAAACATCACATTGTTGTAAAGTGTACCGAGTTAAAAATTATCATTCAACTCATAATATCAAGTTTTAAAAGCAAAAATACAATTCACCGATCTGAGAAAACATACCCCCCAAGAAAAGAAACAAAATAGCACAGAATTGAAAATAAGAGGAGACTTTAATGCATAAAATCCTGAATACAGCATAAATATACAATGAAAAATAATTCTTTAGATATCTACAGCTATTACCTGTGTGTACTCATGAAAAGCAGACATTCCAAGTCATTGGCATTTAATAAATTGCAGTACAATTATACAGAAAATATATTACAATCATTAATAATAGGTTCTAATGAGAAGATTTTAATAAATAAGCACTAAAAAGACAGGTGAATTTTATTATGTTCTCAATATGTTGCTGCTATTCTTACCACAAAATGTAATAAAACTATATGACTATAATATAGCTTCCAGAAACTAAAAAGTTTTATATTTTCAAATAAAAGAACAACATACATTTTGTAAAAAAGGAGCATTACTGAGGTATAAAGTAAATATTTGGAATTAAAATATAACATCATTTAGATACAGACTAAAAAAAGAATATAAATTTTAATGATTCCTTTCTGCCTACAGTGGGCTTAAAATTACAACGAAAAATTTTAATAAATATGTAGCACCTACAAGAAACTTTATTTACAACTTACATAATGTGTAAATTTGAACAATTTATTTTACAACTTTTGAATCTAAAAATCACAAGCTTGACATGCATTTCAGAAAGTGAAACATAAAGGAGAGTAACATAAGCAAGAGGACAGAATGGGAGGTCCTGCATGTACATCCCGCACAACATAAAGCGGCAGCCACAGCAAACATAAGTGCATTTATGAAAACCTTGGGATCTAGTTCAGAGTTTGTGACACCCAGTTGGAGGCAAAGACCAACGAAGTCATCTTCAGAGGGTAAGCACTTGACTGTAGCAGGACGAGCCGCAGACAAAACTCCTCAGACATCGGATTAAAGAAGGAAGAGGTGTTTTATTCAGCCGGGAGCCTCGGCAGACTCGCGTCTTAAGAGCTGAGCTCCCCGAGAAGGAAATATTTGGCCTTTTTAAAGGCTTACAAATTTAAGGGGTCCACGTGAAAGGGTCGTGATAAATCGAGCAAGTGTGGGAAACGTGACTGGGGGCTACATGCATCAGCTAACAGAACAGAAAGTTTTACAATGTTTTTTTCATACAGTGTCTGGAATTTACAGATAACACAAGTAGTTTATGTCAGGGGTTGATGTTATTCTTATTACTTTGTTTAACTCCTAGGACTGGGTGGTGGTGCCAAGGTTGTCTGGCTATTTATCTTACTTTTGTTCCTCTCTCTTTTCTCCTGTCTTGTGAACTAGGCAAGGTTGGGGGGAGGAGGGCAGCAGGAGTAGTAGTGGTCTCCTTCCTTATCCCCCACTTTGAGAATTTTCACTAATTGGTGGCAGTTCTCACTTTTATTTTTACTTTCTGAGTCTCTTTGCAAGACAGAACAATAATGGTTTCTGTAATATACTTATGCTGAAGTTTTCTGATGAACCATGGTAGCTATAAAACCTTTTATCATTTGAAGGAACAAGTGTAATACACAGGGGAGCAGCAAGTAACTTTCTATTACCAGTAACATACTTATAATGAGGGTGTTAAATTTTTATAGCTGGAAACTGTTTTCTAAATGAAGACCTAGGATCAAACCTGTGTTAAACCTGTACAGGCACATGTATCAACTTTGTCATGTCCTAAGCAGGTTAGTTTTGTCACTGGGTCTTAAAAAGCTTTTTAGCGAGTAACACAGTATTTTTTAATAACAGAAGTTTTTCAGAGCCAGATGCTTGAACTTGAGGCATGTGTTTGGGGAAAGAGTTAAAGTAAAGTTATCTTGAGGCATTCACTCTTTTGCTTCTCAAGGCCATTGGTCTCTTATGTTAGCCTTTTAATAAGCATAACATGAAGAAACGTCTAGGCTGCCAGCAATGTTTTCAGCCAACTGAGCAAATAGGCTTTTTTTCTGTTTTTACTAAAGAAAGAGGTTCTACTAAGGAACCTCTAAAGGAAGAGGTTCTGGTAACTTCTGGTTTATATGTTTAAAGAATGACTGTAAGACCTGGAATTGTTGCTGAGCTGGCTGAGTTTGGGTTTCCTAAGTAGTATGTGTACAGTGGGGACACCTCATATAGGTGTTTCTTCTAGCATGGTTATGGGGGGATAACAACAACAAAGCAATGTACAGCAAGGACAAAAGAGGTCCTTACCTAGGAAAAAGGTTGAATACAGTGACAGAACAATAGGAAAACAGTATTACAGGAAAACTATTTGTCTTAAGATTTTTAACTACATTTACTTGCTTGATGGGTCCTCAAGCTTCAGCCGTGCGTAGACTGGTCAGCCTCCAGAGTGACCAGAGCAGGGCTGTCGTCCTCAGCAGTAGCTTGGTCTCATCTCAGGATCAGCCAGGTTGGATGATCTGTGTCCTGCTGGCTGGTCCACTTCTCCTGAGCTGCCAGTGTTAGTTGACTGTGGTGGATCCAAGACACAACACCTGCAACTTTAACAGCAGTGGCAGTGGACAAGGTTACAGTATAGGGCCCATCCTATATGGGTCCTAGAAAAATTAGATTTTACTTAAAACAGAGTCACTAGATTTAAAGGGGTGTCAGACTTATAGGCCTTTTAATTTATTTTATTATGAACACTTTGTATGGCTATTTTTAAAGCCTGCATTTGCTTTCTTAAGGTTAATTTCTTTAGTTTCTGGCAGTCACCTTTAATTTGACCTATGATTTGGGGGTGGCCAACCAAACAAAATTTTATAGGGCAAATACCTAGTTTGTTTGGTGGGGGTGCACCTGACTCGGAGGAGGACCATAGGCAAAAACTTAATTTTATCTTAAATGAGCAAACAAGCACTAGCATGTACAATAGTCTCCAGCATGGGGCAGTTCTGTAAATTCTATCAGTAAGTTTTCACAAGGTATGGCTTTTCTTACTGTTTATTTCTTAGAGGGGGTTTTTCTCCCCATTCCCCCTTTGTAACTCTATTTAGTGGCTTAGCCTTCAGTGAGTAACTGGAATCCAGATACGGCAGAATCTTGCTGCTTTTAACTTTTAATGTGACCATGGGCTCCTGGGAGCCTAATGAGAAAGTGCTTAGTCTGCCCTAGTCTTTATATTCTTCAGCTCCTGTCAGTCTGATCAGATCAGTATTTGGTTCCTACAAGGTGCGGCAGCCCTTGGCCAATGGCCTCTTTGAACATTTACCTCTTTAGTGTCCTTTCCTTTTGCATCTCGCACATTAATCTCTCTCTAGCCTTGTCTGGCTCTTGAATCCTTGCCTAACTTGACTTCTTTTACATTTACATCCACATCCATGTCTTCTCACATGACTAATTTCTCTTTTTATTTACACTTAATGTTAGTCTTTTTCTTTTTGCTCTTTTCCAGTTTACTGATGTCCAAGGCTGGTCCCAGAGGTCAGGCCTGCTAGAGTAAACTGGGTCCAACAGTTCTACACAATCATGCTTGACAGGGCTCTCTGATACTGGGAGCAAGGTGGTGGGTTCAGGGTGTTACAAACTTCAATAGTTATATGGGGATTTTCACAGAGCAAACTTTGGTACTTGGTGAGTCTAGCATTAGTTAACCAATGATGTCCTTTAGTATTCATTAAAGTCACTACAGCATGGGGGGTCTTTATGTTCAAGTTTTGCCCAAGAGTCAGCTTATCTGCTTCTTGTACTAGTAGGGCAGTTGCTGCTAAGGCCCTCAAACATGGGGACCATCCTTTAGAAACCCCGTCTAGTTGTTTAGAGAGGTAGGCCACTGGCCTCAGCCACGGACCCACAGTTTGGGTTAAAACTCCAACTGCCATCTTTTTTCTCTCTGACACATACAATGTAAAAGGTTTCATCAGATCGGGTAGCACCCCACCAAGGCTGGGGCTGACACAAGTTTTTCCTTTAACTCATGAAAAGCTTGCTGTTGTTGGGATCCCCATTCAAAATGTTCCCGGTCCCCCCCTTTGTGACCTCATACAAAGGTTTGGCTAATATTGCAAAGTTTGGGATCCGCAGTCTGCAAAATCCCACAGCTCCTAAGAATTTTCTCACTTGCCTTCTGCTCTTAGGCTCTGGTAGATTGCCAATGACCTGCTTTCTTTCTGATTTCAGGCTGCGCTTCCCCTGTCAGATAGTAAATCCCAGGTAACACACCTTCTGTCAGCAGATCTGAGCTTTTTCCTTGGACACTTTATACCCACAGTCCTCCAGGTGCCAGAGTACAGCATCCGTTCCCTTGGCACACCTGACTGCCATGGGGTGTCCCAGCAGAAGGTCATCAACATACTGGAGCAACACGCAGCCTAGGTCTCTGGTGGGAAACTTCCAGAGATCTTGAGACAATGCCTCCCCAAAGATGATGGGGGAGTACTTGAACCCTTGGGGAAGCCAGGTCCAAGTGTACTGAGTAATGACACCTGATTCCAGATCTTCCCACTGAAAGGCAAACAGCTTCTGGCTCTCAGGGGCTAATCTGATGCTAAAGAAAGTGTCTTTCAGGTCCAAGCAGGTGAACCAGGTGTCCTCAGCTGGCAGCAACCCCAACAATGTGTACGGGTTAGGTACTGTTGGATGTAAAGTCACTGTAGCTTGATTAACCAAGTGCAAATCCTGTACTGGCGTGTAGTCCTTGGTCCCGGGCTTGGGAACCGGCAGGAGGGGAGTATTCCGTGGAGACTGACAAGAAACTGTAATTCCAAAGGTTCTTAGGTGCTTGAGATGGACCTGGATACGTTCAAGAGCTTCTCTGGGGACTGAGTACTGTTTTTGCCTAACCAGCTGTGCCCAGGCTTAACTTGTATAAGTACGGGGGCTTGGTTGACTGCCAACCCTGGAGGGTTGTCTTCCGCCCACACTTTTGACCACCGCTTAGCCAGAGCTGGTCTTATCTCCTGGCTCAGCTCAGTTAAGAAAAGTCTCCATTCAACCTCTCGGGGTACCGTAAGGGTCATAATGACTACCGTTCCAGGTCAGTTTAGCAGCAAAGAGCAGTGCTCTGTAAAAGAGATAGTGGCTCTGAGCTTGTTAAGCAAGTCCCTTTCCAACAAGGGAAAGGGACAGTCAGGCATGTACAAAACCTGGCGAATCACTTTATGTCGTCCTACATTATAAGTCTGAGGCAAGCAGAAAGCTTGCTTTGCTGAAACCCCCGTGGCTCCAATTATGTCAATAGTCTTTTTGGATAAGGGGGCCACTGGGGTGGTTACTACAGAATGTTCAGCAGCGGTATCTACAAGAAAATCAATGTCTTTACCTCCGACTGTCATCCTGACCATAGGCTCTTTGGGGGCACTTGAGCCGGGCCCCCTCAGTCCAATAACCCTTCTGCCAGGTTGAGCACGGCCCCTTTCTCCTTGTCTGGGGCCTCCTGCTCTGAGTCTCCTTGTTTTCCTTTTAGCTGAGGGCATTTGTTCTTCCAATGTCCCATTTCTTTACAATAAGCACACTGGTTACTCTTAGAGGCATTTGTACTTCCGTTTTGGGTTGTAAACCAGCTGCCAAGGGAGGGGTTTCTCTGGGGACTTTACCTCCTTTCTTGTCTACTCTGAGTGGCCTAGGGACATGTTTGTCTTGTGGAGGTGCAAGCACTGTGGGCTCAAGAGTGGGGAGCCTCTCTCCCTGGTAAGAGGAGGGCACCACTGGGATCACTGGTGCCATCTCCTGCAATGGATCTTCTGATGTTGGGTCGAACAGAACTTCAGGAGTTGATTTCCCACAGCAAGTGGAGCGGGATCCTTCCTTGGCTGTCTGTCCCTTTGATACTAGCACTGCTGCTGCTTGCCCTCTTAGCCACTGTGGGGGGTCTAGCACCAGTTGTAACCAAGTGTCTATCTATGGGAACTGGTCTGAGTGTCCTGACTTACCAGTTACCTTGTGCCATACCTTAGAACAAGGAACCTGTCCAGGCTTCCTTCTGATGGCCAACTCACTTCTAATGTTGGCCAATCTATTTTACACAAAATTCTAAGTTTTCCTGGTGTCATAGTAACCCCATAGTCTCCATTAAATCCCTTCTTAAAAATTTTTCAACATAGTTCCTAGCGGAGTGGGCTTACTTTGTGTTTGACCCAAGTCTCCTCAAGACGAAGCACCGCGCTCACACCACACACACACCACAAAAGAAAGAATGGGTAAAAAGGGCGCACACACACCTTTTCAGTTTATACCAAACCAGAATCAAAACCAAAATCAGAGTATCCAGAAATCCGAGCCAGGTCAAAACCAAAACTAAAGTATCAAACAAGTTAAGTCAAGTCAAAAACAAAAATCAAAGTATCAAGCAATCAATTCAAGTCAAAAACAAAAACCAAAGTGCTGGTACAGGCACACCGTGGGTGATCAGGCCACGCTTCCACTCAAATGGAGTGGGCAAGTTCCAAAGACTGGTCTTACCAAGTTTCAGATGTCTGGACTTGAAGTGCCAGTTCTTTCCCAGTGTTCAGCCACTGTGTTGATCCTCCACAGGGGCCTGCTGTACACTGCTCTGAGGAGGCATTCCACCAGGGCAAATGCCTACCCAGGAGAGCTCTCAGGATCTGCATCACTCAAGCTGGCCAGAGTCCCCCACAGGGATGCTCTACAGGGCAGGCATAAGCTGCCTAAGGGGCTGCCTTGACCATCTGTTAATCACCTCACTTCCCGGTCAGGGAACCAAGAAATGTAGCAGGACGAGCCGCAGACTAAACTCATCAGACACCAGATTAAAGAAGGAAGAGGTTTTTTATTCAGCCGGGAGTGTCGGCAGACTCACGTCTTAAGAGCTGAGCTCCCCGAGAAAGAAATATTTGGCCTTTTTAAAGGCTTACAACTTTAAGGGGTCCACGTGAAAGGGTCATGATAAATCAAGCAAGTGTGGGAAACGTGACTGGGGGCTACATGCATTAGCTAACAGAACAGAAAGTTTTACAATGCTTTTTTCATACAGTGTCTGGAATTTACAGATAACACAAGTAGTTTAGGCCAGGGGTTGATGTTATTCTTATTATTTTGTTTAACTCCTAGGACTGGGTGGTGGTGCCAAGGTTGTCTGGCTATTTATCTTACTTTTGTTTCTCTCTCTCTTTTCTCCTGTCTTGTGAACTAGGTAAGGTGGGGGGAGGAGGGCAGCAGGAGTAGTAGTGGTCTCCTTCCTTATGACCAAGTGGCAGACTTGCCAATCATGGTCCTGGCTTCAAAACAGAACACTGCCACATCTTACTTAAGACTTGGCTATAACTTATTTGGCTTTGGTCCTGCCACTGCAACAATCTGCCAAAAACCCAAGAGAAGTCATACTCACATGAGATTTCGGTGACAGGCTTGCAGAACTTGGTTGCCTCTGTGTCCCTGAATCAGGAAAAACACACATTCTTTATTTCTCTAGCCATGGTCTGCAAGAAATCTTCACATTGATATGATGAAATGCTAACTAACTATATGAAAAATAATAAAGTATACATATCACTAAAAATGGTAAATACATACTGAAATTCAGAATACTTTAAATTGTTATCATCTTAAACTGGACTGTTAAAATACAAGATGTTTTACGTAAGTCTCATGATAACCACTAGAAAAAAAAAATGTAGTAAAGAAAAAGAGAAAGTAATTAAAACATATAAAAACAAAGCAAAAAACATTGGATATGGTGGCTCCGGCTTATAATTCCAACACTTTGGGAGGCCAAGGTGGAAGAATCATAAGCTCCAGAGTTTGAGACCAACCTGAGTAAAATGAGGAAACCTTATTTCTACAAAAAAAATTCGCTGGGTGTTGTGGTACCCACCAGTAGTCCAAGCCACTTGGGTGGCTAAGGTGGGAGGATTGCTCCAGCACAGGAGGTTGAGGCTACAGTGAGCTATGATATGCCACTGCACTTCAGTCTGAGCAAGAAAGCATAAGTTTGCCTCAACAAAAATCAATAATACCACAGGAAAGAAAGAACAAGAAAATAAGAAGCAAATGTAAAATGGACAGAAAACTACACACAATAGTAACTGCTCACCTATCACTACTTTACATATAAAAAGATTAATTTATCTACTAAACAGATACTGTTATAGACTGAATGTCATCTCCAAAATTTAGGAGAAAATTTAATAGCCAATGTGATAGAATTAAGAGATGGAATCCTTAAGAATTAATTAAAATATAAGCACTTTGCCCTCACGAATGGATTAATGGTCTTGTAATAGGAATGGGCTAATTATAACGAAAATGGGTCTGTTATTAAAAACAAACAAACAAACAAACAAACAAACAAAAAAACTCTCTCTCCCTGACATCTTTGGCCAAGTTATTAACCAGCAACAAGACTTTCGATACATACCAGTGTCATGTTCTTTTGCCTTCCCAGCCTCTAGAATCATGACTCAAATAAATTTCTATTGTTTATTAATTACCAGTCTGTGATATTCTGCTATTGCAGCAGAAAAGAGACTAAAACAGACAGAGTGGATGAATGAATCTTTTAAACCCTACAATATGCTGCTTACAGGAGATTCACTTCTGAATTAATAGCATTGGCTATAAGTGGAAGGATAGAAAATGATATTCCATGCAAATAATAACCAAAGGAGTGCATTGGTAGTTAAGCTTAGATTAGACAAAATAGGCTTTCTAACAACATCTGTCACAAGCATGAAATGAGTTTACCATATAATAATAACAGAGGTTAATTTGTCAAGAGAATATTACTATATATATTTATACATCCAAAAGTGAGGCTTCTAAATAGAAAAAGCAAATATTGACAGAACTGTAGGGAGAATTAGAAAGAAATCCAATAATAGAAAACTTTAATGAAATGTACAATAAAGGACAAATAGTTGATAGCATTGTAAATTGGCAAAGGGAAGTTGGCCTCATTTGTTGCGTTTGAGAATGTGGCAAAGAAAGTGGGAACTTATACAGCAAGCCTGAGTTAGGCTGGAAATCAGGGTAGTTGATTAGAGGTCCCACTTACCATACATTAGAAAAACATAGGGGAAAGCCATTCCTCCTCTGGAGTGTTAAAATAATTAAAGAGCAGAAAATTCGACTAAAGTGGCTCTAGTGCCCTGTGTTTATAGGGTTTTTTTTAAAAAAATCTAAAACCTAACTCAAATACCTTTCTTATAAATCACTATCCAGGCTGAAACAAAATGCAGTCTTAACCAATTATACACCTGCAATTAACCTCTGATTACATAACCAGGAAATTTCCATCTGGATAGTTCATATAGGGCGACTACATAACTGTAACCAGTTCTTGAACTTGGGTTGCTTTCTTACGCACCTTATAAAAGCCTTTTCTTCATGTCTCTTGGGTGGACCACAAATCATGGCTGGGTAATTTCCATTTCACCAATCCATGTTTGCTCAAATATACTGGTTAACGTTTTAACACGGACTCCCGTTAAGTTTTAACAAGAGAGACTGGGGACTTCGCAGGCCGCAACTCCTGCCACGCACACACCCAGTGGTGGTTCTGCCCTGATGACCCACCTGGCATCCCTGAACAATCTGGGAAATTCTCAGGACTGTGGGCGCAGAGCAGGGCGCTGCCGAACGACTGGACCGGACGAGAGGGGCGGGTCGCGGGGGTCCCCTCTGCTGGCCCAGAGGCCATCTTGCAGCCACAGGGGACTGAGGGCTAAGCTGCCGGAGACCCGGATCTGACTGTGGGGAGGTCGGTAACGCGGGTTTCACAGATCACTTTCGCCTCTCGGGATGCCTAACCCTGCATACTCACCATTTCCCAGCTTCCAGGACGTCCGGGCAACTTAACTATGAGTCCCCAAGGATCTACAGCACACAGAGCAACAGGGACTGTAAGGGAGTTTCCCGTGGCTCCCAAGGTGCAGGAGGCTCAAGAGTGGAGACGGAACCTAAGCTCCTGTGCCAGCACCAGGGAGAGACAAAGGTCCCACAAGACTCCGGAAGCCACGCCCTCCTCTCCTCTCCAACTGCGCACCTGATTGGGCGATTCCCACACCAGCGCCACTGATGGAATAAAACACCAGGCCCCACCCACCTCCGCCCCACTCCTGCCCCTACCCCTACTCACCCTCAGTGTTAGTGTATTTTTGTTTCTTTGTTTTAGTTAAAGTTCTGGGATACCTGTGCAGAACGTGCAGGTTTGTTACATAGCTTTACATGTGCCATGGTGGTTTGTTGCACCTGTTAACCTGCCATCTAGGTTTTAAGCTCCACATGTGTTAGGTATTTGTCCTAATGCTCTCTCTCTCGTCGACCCCAATACCCTAACAGTACCCAGAGTGTGATGTTTTCTTCCCTGTGTCCATGTGTTCTCATTGTTCAACTCCCACATATGAGTGAGAACATAAGGCGTTTGGTTTCCTGTTGCTGTGTTAGTTTGCTGAGGATAATGGTTTCCAGCTTCAATCACCTCCCTGCAAAGGTCATGAACTCATTCTTTTTTATGGCTGCATAGAATTCCATGGTGTATATGTGCCACATTTTCTTTTTCCAGTCTATCTTTGATGGGCATTAGGGTTGGTTGCAAGTCTTTGCTACTGTAAACGGTGCTGCAATAAACATACATGTGCATGTGTCATTACAGTAGAATGATTTATATTCCTTTGAGTGTATATAATGAGTAATGGGATTGCTGGGTCAAATGGTATTTCTGGTTCTAGATCCTTGAGGAATCACCACTCCATCTTCCACAATGGTTGAACTAATTTACACTCCCTCCAGTAGTGTAAAAGCATTTCTATTTCTCCACAGCCTCACCAGCATCTGTTGTTTTCTGACTTTTTAATGACTGCCATTCCAATTGTCTTGAGATGGTATCTCATTGTGGTTTAGACTTCCATTTCTGTTTCTTGGCCACATAAATTTCTTCTTCCTCCTCCTCCTACTCCCCCCTCCTTCTCCTCCTCCTCCTCCTCCTCCTCCTTCTTCTTCTCCTTCTTCTTCTTCTTCTTCTTCTTCTTCTTCTTCTTCTTCTTCTTCTTCTTCCTCCTCCTCTTCCTCCTCCTACTGCTTCTTCTTCTTCCTCTTCCTCTTCTTCTTCCTCCTCCTCCTTCTTCTTCTTCTTCTTCCTATTCCTCTTCCTCTTCCTCTTCTTCTTCTTCTTCTTCTTTTTGAGACAAAGTCTTGCTCTGTCACCTAGGCTGGAGTGCAGTGGCAAGATCTTAGCTCACTGCAACATCTGCTTCCCAGGTTAACATGATTCTCCTCCCTCAGGCTCCTGAGAAAGCTGTGATTACAGGGACCTGCCAACACGCCTGGCTAATTTTTTGTTTTTAGTAGAGACGGGCTTTCACCATGTTGGCCAGGCTGGTCTGGAACTCCTGAACTCGTGATCCACCTGCCTCCACGTCCCAAAGTGCTGGGATTACAGGCGTGAGCCGCCATGCCCAGCCACATATCTTCCTTTGAGAAGAGTCTGTTCATATCCTTTGCCCACTTTTGATTTTTTTTTTCTTGTGAATTCGTTTATGTTCCTTGTAGATTCTGGATATTAGACCTTTGTCCAATGAATAGGTTGCAAAAATTTTCTCTCATTCTGTAGGTTGCCTGTTCACTCCGATGATAGCTTCTTTTGCTGTGCAGAAGCTCTTTAACTGGATCTCATTTGTCAATTTTCGCTTTTGTTGCAATTCGTTTGGTGTTTTAGTCATGAAGTCTTTGCTCATGCCTATGTCCTGAATGGCATTGCCTAGGTTTTCTTCTAGGGTTTTTATAGTTTGGGGTTTTACATTTCAGACTTTAATTCATCTTGAGATAATGTTTGTATAAGGTGTAAGGAAGGGGTCCAGTTTCTGTTTTCTGCATATGGCTAGGCAGTTTTTTCAGCACCATTTGTTAAATACGCAATCCTTTCCCCATAGCTTCTTTTTGTTAAGTCTGTCGAAGATCAGATGGTTGTAGATGTGTGGTGTTATTTCTGAGGTCTCTGTTCTGTTCCGTTAGTGTATATATCTGCTTTGGTACCAGTGCCATGCTGTTTCGGTTACTGTAGCTTTGTCACATATTTTGAAGTCTGGTAGCATGTTTTGTGCTGTTTTGGTGACCGTAACCTTGTAGTATAGTTTGAAGTTTGGTAGCATGATGCATCAAGTTTTGTTTTGTTGCTTAGGATTGTCTTGGGTGGACAGGAAAACAGGCTCAAATAGTTGGGGTCACATGCCCAGAGTACCACAGCTAATTAAGAATTGAGTTGAGACTTGAAATGCACATGTTCTTTTCTGTACCTGGGTCTGTTGTGTAATGCATCTTAGCAGCTATTTAAGGGTAGGAAGTAGAATATTTGGACATCTTTTAAACAACTTTTAAGCATTTTGACAATACAGGAAAGACTTTCATCCCATTCCTGAGCCCCTTTCTCACCATGCTGCACCCCACTGCTGACCACATCACGGGGTGGCCATTAGGAATCAGGTGGGCAGCGGGGGCTGGGAATAAATGAGCAAGAATTATGTTGCCCAAATTTACTCATCTTAGAAATGTTTTACAACCATACTGTGTGAAGTGATTATTCCAGGGTAATTGTGCCCTGATTGTGCTGCGTCTCAGTCTGACTGGACTTTTTGAAAATCACTGGATTACTGTCATTAATGGGGGTATTTCTTTATTTGAAAATATCCACTGTCCTCTGCAGGTGTCCTGATTTGATTTGCTAGTTTAGACCCAGAAGGTAGCGGTGAGAAAATGTTTGGGCCACATCAGAATACCTATTCCCAGCTGGAGAATATATAGAAATTTCTTCATAATATCTAACTGTATTCTCAATAACCATTGTATTTAACAGTGACAGCTTGGAAGGCAAGGCGGGACACCGATGACACAATCTTCAAAGCTTAATTTGGTTCTAAGGCTTTTTTTGTTCTTGTTTCCTTTTGCTTTGTTTTTTGATACAAGGTCTTGCTCTGGTGACCAGGCTGGAGGGCAGTGGCACAATCATAACTCATAATTTCATTGTAACAGTTCTTTAAGAAATATTTTTGGCTGAGTATGGTAACTCAAAACTGTAATCTAAACACTTTGGGAGGCCAAGGTGGGATGATCGCTTGATCCCAGGAGTTCAAGAAGAGTCTGGGCAACATAAGGAGGCTCAGTCTCTAGAAAAATTTTCAAAAATTGGCTGGGTGTAGTGTTGAATGCCTGTAGTCCCAGCTACTTGAGAGGCTGATATGAAAGGATCTCTCAAGCCTAAGAGTTTGAGGCTGCAGTGACCCATGATTCAGCTACTGCACTGACAGAGTGAGACGTGTGTGTGTGTGTATGTGTGTGTGTATGTGTGTGTATAAACAATATGAATGTGAAAAAAACTGAAGTGTGGGAGAAAAGTGGAAGCCCATGGTGGGGGATATGGAGAAAGGTGAGTGTGGTTCCAGCAACTCAGTGAGACTTGGTTTTCCATCTTGAAGAACTGCCCATCCACACTGAAATCATAGCCTAGCACACACCAGTTCTCACACTACACCTGCTGGGATACCACTATGTACCATTTTTTTTTTAATAAAATCTTTCACCTAAGATGAGGAGAAGAGAAAACGAGGATTTCACATCTAAAGCCTTCATTTTCTTTATGAAACCACAGTCACTTGTCATTTCAGTTTTCCAAAGGTGATTGACGGCACTAATAATCTTAATGAATCAACCAGGAAAAATCGGCCTCTCAAGTGAGGAGGAGGCACAAGGGTAACTAATCCCAATCCATTCTCTGCTTTACATGGTGCCTGTATCTCAAGAAGTGGTGTTAGCCATGTGAACCATGTTCACTAAACAAGTCCAGAAGAAAGAATATTTAGTACAACACAACCATGAGGCTGCAAATCAAACTGGTAGTGGAATCATGCATGAGGATTCAGTGCCAAGACACCGGTGGCTACGCTTGGGTGTCACTTAAAACTTCGAGGTGAAGGACATTTTTTTTCCAGTTGGCTCAGGGAAACTAATAAACAGTAGAATTGAAATCTGTTTTTCTTTTCAAAATTTCTAAGACATAGAGGACTCTCTAAACACTCCAAAAGACATTCAGATATACATGCAGGAGAGGACCTGCCTGCACTGCAGAGGGATGACTGAGCAGCAGCCACCAGCTGTAACAGCTTTAAACTCCTCCTCTCATAGGGACAGGCCACCCCCACACACACCCCCTTAATTCATGGGCTCTGCCTGTCAGGTGCACCTGGGGGACCGCCTTTCTCCCATCTCATGAGCTCTCCAACAGACTCCAGCTCACTCTAAAACCTACCCTAGGATGGTACGTTGTAGACTCTCCTCCATTCTCCCAGTGCAGTGTGACTTCAAGAGAATGCACCCCCCCATCCTGTTACCTCAACTGATGTGAAAAGGCCTGGTGCCCAGGCAGTTAGATGTTCAGTGACACTCTCATGAGCCTGGTAAGTGGCAGCTGGGTAAACCCCAGCTGAGTGCCTGTGACTCCAACCTCTTACCTCCCACTCAAGTGACATTATAAGCATAATTTTACATTTGATCTAATTTACACATATTCTTCTTTCCATAGCATTCCTAACAACAGCCCTCACAACCAAATGAGTCTACATTACAGAACACATGTGCGAGCTGGGGTAACAGGTTTCACTTATTTTATCCAATGTGAAATGAAGAAGTGATGGTTTAAAACCTAGACAAAGCTGTTTATCAGCTGTGGGGTTGCTACACTCACTAGCTCATGCTCACTTCCTTTCAAACAAGGTATCCGGACAGACCATATTCATAAGTAGCTCTTTGCAAAACCCCAGGCAGAAGGCGCAGTCAGATACAGCTCCCTCAGGCTTACAGGGTGGCAACTTCCTCCTCCATGTTAGGCTCTGACAGCAGGCAAGGGAAGGAGCACAGGCAGCGGGGGATTGGGAGCCACCAGGGACCATAGGGATTCCCAAACTCTCCAGAGCTATTCTCTGTAGAAGGGATTGTGTGGCAAGGACCAGGTATGGAGCTGGGTTCCACAGAGAGGTGACAACCACTTCTGTATCTCCAAATTTTCCCCAGGATCCATGATCCAGCCCTGCTTTACCCCAGGCCCTTCACCCATGCTACCCCCACTGTGTGTTAGGCAGCTTGGGTTAAAATGGGAGAAAAATAGATTCAGATTGTGGCCTCCAAATATTCCCATCTGGGGTGCAGAGAGTAGGGAAGGAAGTTGGGGCCTGTGGCAGTGCGTTTTGCTGTGTCTGGGGATAGGCAGGCCAGGGCTGGGCGTGTGGATGTCTCCAGGACCACCGCTGCTCACTCCCTCCCCCTCACCCGGAACTACAACCTGGACAGGCTATCATGATTCATACAACCACGTCAAGCTCTCATCCTGTCAGAAAACGAATGTGCACCTAATCCTAGTCCTATGCAGATCCCTGGCTTCCTATCCCAGGACACAGAAAAGCCTCTTATCTTTTTTACTTAAAACCTGGAACTTAAGCCAGATGGGGCCTGGGTATAGTGGCAGAAAAAGCAGCAACCAGATATACACACTCCAGATGTATACACTCATGGGCACGGGCACATTCCACACTTGCTGGACGATGAGAGGCCTGAGAGACACCTGTTTCCCAGCTGCTAACTGATGTCCACACACCCCATTCACGTGTCTTCATTTAGGGCTGTGCAAACTATATTCGTTCAGCCAGTGCAAACACGTCTTCTGGGGGGACATCATTAATGGCAGCACCAGCCCCACTTGTTCTGGAAGGGGGTCAAGAGGAGTCTGGACAGCTCCTAATCCCCCAGGACCAAGGTGATGTCCCCTTTACAGCACTCACATCCAGCAGCACCATTTCTGGATACTTGTTTCAGACATAAGCAGCATGAAGTAGCAAACATGGTGTTACAGACTCAAGGCCATGGAGAGCCACCTGCTGGAGAAGCAGCAGAGGGCAGACACATCCGTGGGTGGCACCATGACAAGCCAAGGCAGCCACAACCCCTACCCGCAACAGCCCCAGCCCAGATGGCATTCAAATCTTCCCGGAGAGGATTGGGGTACCCGATGCCCATCACTCACATGCTCATTAGCACTGCCTTGTGTTGGTTACTCAGGGACTAAGGAGAGGGAGTGGGAGATGTAGATCCAGGGTGGGCACCACCTCGCAGCCAGAGTCCACCGGGCTGCTGGCCAGCAAGCAAGCCCAAGCAGCTCAGCTCTAGCCGGGCGTGGTGGCGGGCGCCTGTAGTCCCAGCTACTAGGGAGGTTGAGGCAGGAGAATGGCGTGAACCCGGGAGGCAGAGCTGGCAGTGAGCCGAGATCATGCCACTACCACATCCCAGGAGCCTGTGAGGGACTGGCAGAGACTTACTGGTTCCAATAAAAGCCCCATGTGGATGCAGTAATGCTGCGTGCTGGTCCTCGACTGTAATTACAGACACATGAGGTCCCCATGCATCCTGCAGCTCTCAGGGAGTGGGTTCCAGCTGCTTATGGTAGACGCTTTTAGTCACTGGACATGCCTCAGGAATGGTCAAGCTTCATTAAGCCAGGCGTCTTACTATGAGGTCCTCCACCCCACTGAGGACCCGCTTTCTTGCTCTCCCTGACAGTTTCACCTTCCAGTTCTGGTTCTGGAGACACGATGGCAACCCTGGACCCCTGGCAGAATGTGCTCAGGTGACACACAGTCGACGGGCCCATTTCCAAGCCATTCTTCCATTTCCGACTGTTTGAGGGACCCGAGGCTGCTGATGAGCACAGGTCCAACCAGGCCCAGCTGTCTGCACCTAAATGTGATGCTGGTCTAGGTGTCTCAGGGCCAGAACACTCCAGGTGAGGTGGCCTGGTCCTCAGCCCGTAACCTCTGTGCTCCCTTTTCCTCCGTTCAATCCTGGCCCCGATGCCTCCTGCAACTCTCAGGTCACGATTGCAGAAGATGCTCAGGAAGAAAAAGCAGCTGCAGTCAACCCTGCTGAGGGTGGCAGATGGGTCCAGACTCTTGAGCTGGTCTTCGACGTGGTACATGTGGTACATGTGGATGCAGGCTTTGAGCAGTGTGTGTAGCTCTTTCAGGAAGGAGGGGAAAATGGTGTTACCAGGGCCCTACACCCTGGAATGAACCATCTAGCACAGAAAATAGTTAGCAGGGTGCTATCACACATGATTTTAATTTTCAACTTTAGGCTTCCATTTTCAAATTCCACAATATACACATAAGGTGGGGTTCTTGTTTCAACAAACACACACACACACACACACACACACACACACACACATTCTCTCTGTCTCTCTGTCTCTCTCTCTTACTCTCTCCTTCCTGCTATGGGCAAGGATTATTGCTCACAAAAAAACCTTCTGCCAAATGGGTCTGAAGCACGGGCAGGTCTTGGGGAGCCACAAGGCCACTTCCTCTTTGTGCACTAGTGTCTTGGGTAGGCTTCAGAACTTTGAGGCCTCCACAACCCTGCCCCGCTATCCTGGGCTGGATCTCATGCAGGGGTGTCCTAAGAACTTTTCAGGGCCCCCAAAGTCAGCACTGTCTTCCAATGTGTGTTTCACGATATTTTAGTCGTGGTTCTTTTGGGAAAAAGGAAAGGTTCTGTGATCAACTATGGGACAAGCAGGTAGGTCCTGGGAACGTGAGTAGCTTCCCCACAGGTACCTTGAGTGTATGAGAGCTTTTGCATTACACCATGCCAGTCTCACCACAGCAGTCGGCAGTGCTACTGCTAGGCAGACTTGCCTACTCAAAGGCTGTGAAGCTTTTCTTCCTTTTTTCTTTCTTTTTGTTCAATACATCATTTTTCTTTATAGAATTGGATTGGGCTGATATCAAGCCTGGCTTAGTACGGCCTGATTTTTTTTTTTTTTTTTTTTTTGGAATCAGAACTCTGTTCTTTAACTCATGGGCTATGAAGTTAGAAGCTGCTGATGTGACAGCCGAGAAGACCTGCTTTCCAATCCCACCCTCATGCCCTCGTATGTGACACAGACCCCTCAGAGGAGTGGGAAAGTGCTGCCTTGCCCTGCTTCTGGGGGCCCTCCCAGAGGTAGTCCACCCAACTTCCAAATCAGCCTTCACTCACGCCCAGCCCTGAGCCCTCCTGCAGCTCCTCAATGTTGCACATCTCTGAGAAGTGGGCCAGCATATTGCTGTCCAGGTGCAGTGAGAAACAGGTGCAGTGACACATGTCTTCATGGACCACGAGCCCTGGGTGAATCTCCTGCACCATCCTCTTGGAGGACACCTTCAGGGAGAAAGCCCAAGCAACTCTGTTCACAAGCCACATGGCAGAAAGCAAGAACTTACCCTTTTTTTTCCCCTTGGTTTATTCTAGTAGTTAACAACCTTAGCTTTTTTTATTTTAATCTCTGAAAGTCTTTAATTTTTTATAATTTTTGAAGTACAATATTTCCCAGGTCAATTATTCCTGGTTGCTAGTATTTTTTGTTTCATCACTGACATGTGGAAGGTTCTCAGCGTTCCGCTTTTTCTCCCAAATAATGTTTATACAATTTTCTCCCTATATTCTTTTTAAAAGACTTTTCCTCTGAATGTATTGGTCCACTTGATGGTGTTCAGTAAGTCTTATATTTCATCTGTATTTTTCCCATTCTTTAAAATATAGTTTCCAGAACTCAATATTTGTGAATATATATGTTCCCTTTTCTTTTTTCTGCTCCATTGTTTGCTGTTGTGTCTCTGTAGTGAATTTATAAAACTCAATTATTGTATTCTTCAACTTGATGATTTCTGTTGGGTTTTTAAAAATAGTTTTTATCTTTTTGTTGATATCATATTTTGCTCATTCATTATTTTTAAATTTCACTCAGTTGTCTATTTTTGTTATATTTTTGTTCATTGAGAATGCTTAAGATGATTATTTTAATTTCTCTATCAGATAGGCAAAAATCTTTATTTCTTAAGATTCAATTTTTGGATATTTATGTTTTTCTTCCAATAGGAAATATTTTCTACCTTCTGTCTGTGACTTGTGATTTTTTTTTTTTTAATGAAATCTGGGGATCTATGCAGCAGTCATCAAATCTAGCATTGAAACACTGGCTTAGTCAAGCCAGTCTTGACTAAGGGTCTATGGGTACTGACACCCATAGGCCAGGCTACAGATTCTAAGTGCTTCACAAACACACTCTCAAATATGTTTTCTCTGGACTTGTGTGTGTTTCTAAGTTAAAGAGAATTTTTTTCTCGATGCTTTTTAGATTCTATTATCTATTTTCTTCCCCGGTTGGCTGTCTGCGGTATTGCAGTTTCTCCAGTGCTGTAACAAGCTTTCATCTTTCTTCTCAGCAGACACAAACTATCATCCATATGACTCTATCATGTCCTTGAGCATTCCACAGCAGGAGAGACAGAATCTAGTCATTAGACAATCTCTCAAAAATCAAACGTTTCAACACATATTCTACTGTTTTACTTGTCTCCTGAGGGAGATATTGGTAGTTGGGCATTTTCTGATGAGCCCGATTACTGTTCTGGGAAAGAAAAGAAACGGCAGTGGACAGCCTGTAAGCTGGACTTGACCAACTTTCTGCAGCAATGAAAAAATTCCTGGAGTGTAAAAAGAGATGAGACAACAGCTATATACAATGCATGGTGAAAATAAATGAGCAGATAATACACGGGAGGGGTCCAAAGGTCATGGACAAGGCCAGAGTTTGAATATGGTTTGATCATCTCTGCTCCAGTGGAAATTGTTTTGGAAAAGTCTACTTTTATTTTTCTTGCTGTTACGGAGGAATATTTCCTGTCTTATGCTTATTCTACTCTGTAATCCTCTAAGGGTTTTTCTCTCCCTCCCAGAATCTTCCAGCGCATTCACACTGAAAGCCAAAGTCCTCCCACAATCTTGTGAGAACCTAAATGATCTGGTTAGTTTGTCATTGCTTTTAGGAATCTGGGAAAATAAATCTGTGCACGCTTCTGGAGACTTCTGTTATGCCATTTTTTAGAAATCTGTGGTGCCTCAAGTCAGAAGTGTGTGAGGGTAGTTGTGGAGGCATTGGGATTTGGTTTAGAAATTCCAGAACACCAGAGACAGAAGTCACCTGTTTTCCGCTTTACAATGTCAAGTCCCATGAAGGGTAAAACATAATTTTACAAAAAACTAGACTGAAAAACTTGATAGGCAAAAAGTATCTTATTAAACAGGAAAATCTCATTATTTTATGTTAACATTTTCTTTTTCTTGGTAAGACCTAATCATAGAAATTTAAACTCTATATGCCAACAGTCTCTACTGTAGGGTGATTTATTGTATGTACTCATTCTACAGATTCCTTACAAAAACTTTTCCCAGAAGGGAAATTAGAACATTGTTCAACATACATTGAAGTCCCAATTATTACCTTATTTCTCACTTATTATTTTATGATTCCATAATATGAAGATTACTATGACTGTGTTTTCACTTTCTGAATTGTCATATGTCACATTTGCCTGTAATTTCAGTTTCAAAAGTTCTAAAATGGCATGCTCAAATGTATATGTTATGTATAAATTATATAATTAATAATTTATTAAAATATTTGTCTTGTATGTTTCATTGACTGTAGGCACAATGTTACTATTAGCATTTTCTTCCAGTTTCCCCAACTTTTATTTGAGTAATAGTATACTTTATTCCCAATTTGTATTTTATGTATCAATGCTTTATACTGTATTTACAATATTTATATTGTCACTGTATTTAGAAATGGAAGAATTTTCTCCTGAAGGCTAGATTACAGCATTACCATTTTGTGTAAGAAAAGCAGCAATGCATCAGTAGCATAATTTAAAGCTTTGTCTGGCATTACTTCAATCCTTATTCCTTAAAACTTTCTCATCACAGCTCTTCATAATAATTATAATGTGTTTTCTCTAAAATGTTGTTGCCCTAACTGTATCCAAATGATTCAAAATTTATACTTTTTGGATTCACAGGAAGAGTTGAAAATTGTAGTTACCTAGGATTCTTTTTCAGTAGGACACTATGTTTATTCAGGATTTTATGGATTAAAGTTTCTCTTAACTATGTTTTATAATTTTATGTTTCTGAACTTTTTAGAGTAGGCTGTCTCACATCAGTTAATTGTGTTTTCAGTTTCTACCTATTGATTATGAATTTGAATTACATAATTCAAATCAGAATTTTGGAGGGTCATGTTTCTTTTAACTTTGTTTTGCTATTTTATATTTCTGTGTTTCATGTTTTAGTGTAGGGTACCTTACATCAGTTTATTGTTTTTAGTTTTATTTTATATAATATAATTTTGTTATGACAATATTCACCTCTGCACACCTTAAGACAGTGTGGGGCAAAAGTAAAATATCAACCAGCCCTATGTCTTTTGTCAATATAATTATCTGAGTGTTTGCTTGCTTGTGTAAATATTGCCCCTATTTTGTTTGTGACTTGTAGATTTTCTTCTCGGTTGATGGCCAACAATTGATTTTGTCTAAGTAAGTAGTCGTGGAAATTGTCTTAATTTCAACATCTAGTGTTTATAAAATCCTAGTGTGAAAGAAAGACTTATGTGATTTGAAGGTAATTTTTCAAAGCTTTGTAACTTGATCTCTTTCAAGTGTCTTTTCTTTTTTTGAAGACAGAATATCACCCTGTCACCCAAAGTGCAGTGGCACAATCTTGGATCACTACAACCTCCACCTCCAAGGTAAAGCAATGCTGCCACCTGAGTAGCTGGCATTAAAGAAAGGTGTGCACCACCACACCTGGCTAATTTTTGTATTTTTCATAGGGCTAGGGTTTCACCATGTTGGCCAGGCTGGTCTTGAACTCATGGCCTCAAGTGATCTGCATGCTTCAACCTCCCAGAGTGCTGGGATTACAGGCATGAGCCATTGCTCCTGGCCCTTGGGTGTCATTTTAAATTTTGATTGTAGTAAAAATACATAACATAAAATTTAGAATCTTTAATATTTTTCTTATACAGTTCAGTCATGTTAAGTGTATTTACTTTGTTATGCATCATATTTGTAAAACTTTTTTCTCTTGAAAAACTAAAACTCAATACAGATGAAATGACAACTTCCCATTTTTCTTACCACCTGACTCTGGATAAAACTCATTCTATTTTCTGTTTCTAAGAGTTTCAATACTTTAGATAAAATGTGTAAGTAGAATCATAGAGTATCTATTTTATTGTGACTAATTTTACTTAGCATCATGTACTCAAGATTTATCTTTACTGTGGATGTTACAAGATTTTCTGCTTTTAAAAGCTGAGTAATATTCCATTACTTTTGTATTACAAATTGTATTCATTTATTCATTCTGTGAGGAAAGTTTGTGTTGCTTTCACCTCTGTGAATAATGCTACAATGAATGTCAGTGTGCAAATAACTACTTGCTCATATGTGCGAGGTTTACATTTGTGTTACCTTCTGTTTTATTGGAAAATGTTTCTGTCTTTATGCCAGAAACAAACTGTTTTCGTTACTGTGGCTTTGTAATGTGCTTTGAAATCAGAAAAGTTGAGGTCACTAACATTGTTTTTTGAAATATTTTTGGGCTCTTTGTTGTCACTTGAAATTCCAGATAACTTGTTGGTTGCTTTTTCTATTTCTAAGAATTATTGTTAATTTAAAAGGGATGGCATTGAATCTGCAGCTTGCCTTAGGCATCATGAACAAACTTCACAATATTAAGTCTTACAACCCTTAAGCATGAGCATGCTCAAAAGTGAGTTGTTTAATTTCCATATATACATTGACATTTTCATTTTCTTCTGTTACTGATTCCTCATTTTATTCCATTTGGATCAGAGAAAATCCACACTGAAAGGCTAAACCATTCTGGGAAGTGACCTCCATTATGGAACATTACAAAGACATGTGAGGGCACCGCTTCTGCCCGGATGGGCTGCAGGGATGTGTTCTCTGAGATGACACCTTGCAGACAAATGCAGGGAACAATGTAACCCCTTTTTCATGGAACCTCTTCCTTATTTTTGTAACGTAGTAGTGACAGTGGTGGCTGTTAAGTCTTGGAGGAGGTCTGGCAGTACGGTGAAACTGCCTGCTACAGATGATACCAGGTGTGAATAATTAAAACAATACAAACTGTAGCAATATGAACAAATACAGCCTAGTGCAAAGTAAAAACAACACAAAGGCCTTCTCTGATAATTCTACAAGTATGTAAAAAGGGACTTTACACCTAACCAAGTTGCAGTTGGGACTAATGAAGGCCAGATTTTTGGGGGACAGAACTTTGGGTCACTCATGGAAAAGCCCTAAGGGAGAGCCCAGAGAAATTCCATATTGGGGTCTGGGTCCCGGGCCCATCCTGGTTTTGTCAGGACCCTGTCTGTAGAGTACCCCATGTGCCTGCTCTCACCATAGCTCACTGTATGCCATGCTCGGGGTTGTGGTGAACCTGTCCTTTGTCCAAGGAGATGAAGGAGTTGAACCCAACAAGCAGCTGCTCACTGATTTTAAAGCAGCTCTATAAAGAGAGTTCCCAGCAGACAAGCCAGGAAAATAAATAAGTAAAAGAAGTTAATGGTCTGCTTTGTTTTTACCACCAGGTGACATCCCCATTTGAAATTCTGCTTCCTGGATCAGGAACATAGGAGCATCTGCATAGACTTCCAGCAAATGAGGAAACCAGAGGACAGCTTACAGCCTTGGGATTCTCATCTGAGTAGACACCCTTGGTCCCCAAAGCTCAACTTTTTATTCCACCAGCCATGACCTGGGTATGCACATGACACTCCCACCAGGGTTCCAATGCCTGACAATCTGCCCCTGTTAGGAAGAACTTCCTCCTTTCCTGCTTCTCCCAAAACACATGGTATGGTAGGCCAAGTGGGGTTGCCCAGATGAGATGACAAGGTGGACTTGGCATGGATGGACCTGCCCTGGGCTACACTGCGTTACCTGTGGGTTCTTCCTGCCGAATGGCCAGAGGTATCAAGAATACAAGCAAAGCCAATGTGTGTGTTATTAGAAAAGGCTCTCACTTTGAGCCTTTCTCAGGCAACAGCTTAGGAATATAACATACAGTGAGAATATAGTGCTCTCTTAAGCATCTCCTATGAAATGAGCTTGATACAGGGGTGTCTCTAGCATGTGGGTATCTGGTTCCCAAAGATCTAAATTCTGTTGGGTTCTGTCACAAGGGAAGTCTGTTAGCTTCTTCAAGGTTTTGTCCCCTGAGCCCTTTTCTTCCATAAATCGATGCAAAGGCCCTGCTGGGCTGCTGATTGCTCACCCTCCTCTCCCATGTCAACTCTTTACCTGTACACAGATAGGAATCTGGCTCAAATCTCTTTCCTTGTGCTGACTTTAAGGAAGTAATAGTCTTAGAAAGGGTTTAGGAGGTGAGTTCTGGATTCCTAGGGAATTGCTGAAAGGAAAAATGTATGGAAAGTCACTGGGCATGAACAGTCCTCTTTTCTTGCTTACACATAGGTCACATGTGCATATGTGGGGAGAGTTAGTATAAAACATGTGATAGAAATTTGGGCTCTGACATCAGTGTGCTTATTTCACAGAGATTCCAGTTGACCATAGGGATTCTGACCAATTTTAGCCAGTTTTTAAAAGTCTCCTAAGGGGAAGAAATTTCAGTCTTTTAACAAGTTGTATCTTTTCTTATCTGTCATTCTGAAAACTAGAGAATTTCTGCTAGTCATTGGTTTAACTCTTTGGGGACATGGTTCTAGCTTCTGTCAAAGAGGTTCTAGCTTCTGTCAAAGAGAATAAAAAAAATACGATAGGTTATCACTTCGGTCTTAGTTCAGACATCTATACCAAACAACATAGTCTACACAACTTATAAACAAAAGACTTTAGTTCTGGAGGTTAGATATCTGAGATTGGGGTTCCAGCATGGTTGGGGTCTGGTAAGGACTCTCTTCTGAGTTTCAGCCTCCAGACTTGAGGTTGTATTCTCATTTAGCAGAAAGAGGGAGACACGGCCTTCTGCGGTTTCTTTTACAAAGTCAGTAATCTCTATCATGAGGGCTTCATTCTTAGAACTCAATTACCTTTCACATCCTAAGGCCATCACCCACCATATTCACATTAAGGTTCTGGAATATGAATATGGCGGGAGGTGGGGGGATATCACATAGTCAATTGCAACTTCCAAGGTTATATTTTTTAAAAAGCTAGTATTTTCCTCCTACTTGCTCTGTCCTATGTTTCCTCTCTCAATCTCTCCATCTAATTTCTTTCTTTTTCTGAGCATATATCTAGCTCTTTCATTCTCCATCCTCTATTTTATTCCTCAAGCCGAGGAAGGGATCTCCAGTGCTCTAAGATGCTCTAGGTACAGACCCACATGATTGAGAACAGAGGAGATGCCCAGGAAATCGAGAGGAAGGACCTCTGGCTCTCAGCTCACACTGAATCATGCCAATTTCCATGATTCAGAGTGGAGGCTGATCTTTCTCAAAGCCAGCTTTGGTTGAAATCACAGAACCAGCCTCATAAGACACCTTGAGGCAGAGGCACCCAACTAAGCTATGTCCAGCTTCTGGATCACAAAAATTGTGAGATAGCATTTGTTGTAGAAAGGTGCTAAAATTCAGGGCAATGCTGTCGGAGAGGAGCAAATGACTAACTTCCTCTTTCAGGCCCCAGGATCCTCCCACCCCTCTGTTCCTTTCTTTCTCAGGCTGCCTGCAGCCACACTGGTCCCTTTCTCACCTCCTCTGCTGAATTCACCTGTGCCTGTGAGTCTCTTCACAAAGAGTGTCTTCTCCCTGACACTTTCCACACCTGTGCAGGAGTGGCTCTCTGTTGTCATTCTGGTCACAACATAATGTCACCTCAGTGAGGCATTCATGTCCCTCCATGCAATGTCTTCCCAGCCCTCCCTCCCAACATTCTACTTTATTTACATAATAAAATGCTCTTTTCTTTCACGTGTGCTTGCTTTAGTGTTTTTGTCCAGCAGTCCTCAGACTGTGGGCTCCCCGTGGGAAGGCAGGGATAACATAATTATTTTCGGTACCACATTGTGAACCTACCAAGGTAGCTGCCACAGGGTAAGTGCTAGGGGAAGAATCGCTGAGTAAAATAAAATGGAAAATCACAGAGCCCTTCTTCCTGCTTTTGGCCATCCAATAATGTGGAGATCCTGAATGATAACAGGAGGTGCACGACCTCAGCGTGACTCTCCTCCTGGCTCCAGCTGCTTCATTAAAGCCCTGTGGGTACCTAGAGGCCACCTAGAGGCCATTACTAGCACTGCAGTCCCAGGTAGAAACACCACAGAACAGGTACCTGTATTAGGGGATTCTCAATGCAGTGGCTCTTCATGGACCCCTGAGGAAAAGGAGCAGTATCTGAAGGCTCCAAGGGCCACAAAAGTGACCTTGGGAGCCTCCCTTGATTCGCATTTGCCTCAGCATCTTGGGCTGTGCTGTGCACTCATGACACATTTTCACAGCTTTCAGACACACTATTCTCTTCCTCTTCCAAATGAGGACTTAAAGGGCCCCCCAAAAATTTAGTACTTTTTTCTGGGCCCCACACTCCAGAGCCAAGTGCATTGTCACATTCTGCTTTATTCCAAGTCCTCATCTGCCCAAATCTCTAGGCCTTTCCCTTCTCTGAAGGACCTCTTGAAACTGAAAGCCTCTTCCCAGAGTCTCAAAGCACAGTGAGTTCTCAATGAGGAGCCAAGGGCAGTAGACTCTTATGAGAATCTGGAATCCTTGATATTATTCCCTTCAAGTACCCCTATTTATGAGGTAGGAAATGGAGGCTTTCTTTCCCATAGCCTCTCTTTATATCACGCAGGATGGTGGGAGCAGGGCATAGCTCATTTTAGTTCCAGGTGCCCACTGAGGTGGGAGTCACAATCCCAGTCCTGTCCTCTTCAGACAGCTGGGGAGGTCCCCAGGCCTGGCAGAACCCAGGGAACCTGGAGGATCCTTCAGCCCATGCTGTCAGCTCCTGCTCATGTAGCTGGGGGAATGGATGCCTCTGCCTTATAGCAAATTTCCCTCTACTATTTCTTCCCCTTTTGTCACTTCTCTGGTTTCCTCTTCCCTAGTCTCACCTCCATAATCTCCATCCTAGAAGCGTGTGTGTTTGTGTGTTTGTACGTGTATGCACACCTATGTGAGAATATGGAATAGTAGAAAGCCCAGGTGGAAAGTAGAGCACAGGGTTTTCCAGGACTTAGGAACTCTCATTTCCAAAGCAAACCTGATGGGTGGGGTGCATGCAAGGCCTAGGAAACTGGCTCCCTCCCTAATACTCTGTGCTCTGCCCAATTTCTGCAATCTGGACCAGAATTTGGCTTTTTGGGGGCCTCAGTCTTCCTGTTGTAAAACGAGGAGTTGGACACAAAACTGTATAAGCACATGTTCAGTGAGGACATGGTGTCATGCTCAATACCAGATCGAATATTGGAATGTGGTGAGTTTGGGCAGACTTCGGTGTGCATGGATGCTTCGGCCCTCAGGCCTCCAGACATGGCCAACACAGATGAACACAGAGCACAGCTCAGCCAAGTTTTCTTTCCAGGGCTGTTCTTGAGGCTGATTCCACAAGATTTGCCCACCTTCAGCCACTAACTGTTTGATGAATTTCATGTCCGGTGAAGCCCATGTCCACCCCCATTACAGTGGGGGACAAAGGGCACTGGATCGGTAGGATAAAGTCTTTTGTCTTTTTAAAAATTTTAACTGACTGGATGTTTCTTTTTTCTCTTCTTCTGGTTTCTTTTTTTTTTTTTTTTTATGGGGGGTGTTTAATAATTAAAAGGTCTTTACAGGTCTAGCACAGCATATCTTGCAATGCAGAAAAGTGCTCAAAGCAGCATTATTTGATACTTTTCCAAACTGAAACCAACTCAAACGCGCATCGATAATAAAATAAATAAATAAAACAGCTACATATTCCTATATAAGGGGACATTATACAGATATAAAATTAATTACAGACATATTAAAATATATGAAAATCTCACAAAAACAATTTAATTAGATTTAAAAGACCTAGACAGAGCCATCAGAAAATAGAAAAATTAAAAAGGCATCCAAATAGAAAAAAAGAGTTGAATTCTCTGTCTCCACTTGCAATATGAGTCTCTACACAGAAAATCCTAAAGCCTCTCCGAAACTTCTTTTGGAGAAAACTTGAAAAGCCTCCTGAAGTGGATAAAAAAGTAAAGTTTTAGGATACAAAATCAATGTACAAAAATCAGTAGCGTTTCTATGAACCAATAACATTGAATTCCTGAACATTTTCTATTTTTATCGCATTTCCAATTTCTTCCCTCAGTTACCTATATATCTCTTAATTTTTAGCTAAACTAATTATGCGCAGTTCAGCTGGTTAATAAGGACAGGGCCAAAAAGTGAGAATAAAGTACTTGTCTGCATCCTATTTCCTCATTTTGAAAACTAGTCTAGATGAAACCTATACTTGTCCCCGGAAGTTGGCATAGGTGGATGGCAAGTCACCCAGGTGCCGAGTCAAGAGATCGAGGACACGAGCTGTTCCCGTGTAATAAAATACATCAAATAAGAATAGTTTACTAGATATAGATAATAGATATGATTATATATGAATATCATTAACCATTAGTTTGTAGCAGTTACTCTTTATTCCAATATTATAATAATCCTTGCTCTAAAATTATAATTTAGGAAAAACCAGGCCATCCAGAGATAGGAGCTGAGGGGACATAGTGAGAATTGATTAGAAGACAAGAGTGTGAGCCTTCTGTTATGGCCAGACAGGGCCACGGAGGGCTCCTTGGTCTAGCGGTAACACCAGCGTCTGGAAAGACGCCCGTTGCCAAGTGGATCACGGTCTAGCGGTAGTCTCCCTTTCCCCAGAGGAGTTCAGAGAGGATTCTATTCCTCCACCTCTTGTGGAGATCCTGACATCAGTCAGGCGCACCTGCAGTTATCCAGAGGCCTAACCGTCTCTCTGTGATGCTGTGCTTCAGTGGTCACACTCCTTGTCTGCCTTCATGTTCCATCCTGTACACCTGGTTCTGCCTTTTAGCTAACAGTAGCAAATTAGTGAAAGTACTAAAAGCTACTGATATGAAGAAATACTGGCATAGGCTGTGTTCTCTCTCTCTCTCTCTGTCTCTCCGCCTCGGATGCCAAACAGGGAAGGGCCCCCTGTCCAGTGGACACGTGACTCATGTGACCTTATCAATCATTGGAGATGACTCACACCCCTTCCCCTTCCCCTTTTGCCTTGTATCCGATAAATAACAGTGCAGTCACGCATTCAGGGCCACTACCAGTCACCATGTCTTGGTGGCAGTGGTTCCCCGAGCCCAGCTGTCTTTTCTTTTATCTCTTTGTCTTGTGTCTTTATTCCTACAATCTCTTGTCTCTACACACGGGGAGAAAAACCCACCAACCCTGTGGGGCTGGACCCTACATCTGGCGCTCCGATGTGGGGCTCTCCCACACTGTGTGAAGTTGCACCCTGAGTGCAGATTCAGTGGAGGATTTCGATGAGAGATTCCTGAGGATTGCAGTCAATAAGCTTAGTGGTAAGCTTGAGCACCCAGAGTTTTCCGGGGACACCATGGGACAGGACATTACTAAGTACTCGGCTTATTTAAACCTTATAAAAACTCTCCTGTATTATCTCCACCCTGTCCCTGTTCAGCCCTGCTGTAGGGCTCTCAACCTTCTGCCTGTTCGGCCCAGTAATGAGATACTCAACCCTATCCCTCCAGAGCCTCATTTTTTCATGCCTGCTTCTTTCCCCCTGGATAGACTGGCTAGAATCATAGCCTCCCTTGAAGCCTGGTTCCTTTCCTACTACTCATATTAGGATAGTGATTATCAGTTATACCCAGGAAAGTTGCCAAATGTACTTGCCAAGTGATGCAAGTAGCAAAAGCCTGTTGAACTTGTCATCTGGTGAAGGAAACAATAATTTTGGGGGGCTCTGTACCCATAAGACGGAGACGAGAATGTGCCTGGCCAATTAAAACAGAAATTTGATCTAGGTAAATAGTTAGTGTCTGTAAAGAGCTGTGTGGAAGAAAACACCATTCAATTAAATTATGTCCCTGAATAATGAGTCCTGTTGGTGAATGTTCAGTAGGAAGGATTAGTATTTCAAAAGGTAAATGTGGATTCACTGTGGTAACCAGAGACGGTTGAATGCATTTTTCTGTAAGCTGTAGCTCAGAACCTGCCTCAGGAGTCAAGGACCTTTTGCTGTGTAAATCAGGATTGCCCAGGTTGCAAAAAGATTAGACATAGCATATGTAGGCATGCCTAAGGAGGGATGAATCCAATTAATGTCTCCCGGTAATTTCTGGAAATCACTTGGAGTTTTAAAGGAGTCTCATCTGATTTGAACTTTTTGAGGCTTAATAACCTTGTCTTCCAGCTGCATTCCTAAATAGTGATGAGGGAAAGAAGTCTGAAATTTTTCTGGGGCAATAACCAAGCCAGCTGCTGCAACTGCTTGTTGTAATGCAGAAAAACAAGATATTAATACAGAGCATGAAGCTGCCACAAGATCAGCCACCTGCTGAGTAAGAGCAGTGGCCTGTGGCTGATTTTGTGCCACAGGGACGGCAGGTATTGGAGACCATAAAATTACAGGAAATTGCCAGGCTTCGGGATCCCCATATTCTCTTGCCTGTGCTATAGCCCTCGTAAACAGAGTGTCATTTTGAGGGATGGATGTAACTTGTTGCTTGTGAGCAGCAAGGGTAGATGAGATTACCTGCTGAGCAGATCTTTCATGGGCCTCATAGCCAGGCTGCCATGGCAACTGTGGACCAGGCTTCAAGGGAGCCTGTGACTCTAACGGAGTCTGAGTAGCAGAAAAGGAACCAGGCCTCAAGGGAGCCTGTGACTCTAACCAAGTCTGAATAGTCTGAGTAGAAGGAAAAGAACCAGGCCTCAAGGGGGCCTGTGACTCTAGCCGAGTCTGAGTAGTAGGAAAGGAACCAGGCTTCAAGGGAGGCAAAAATACTTCATTATTGGAGTTTAATTATTTGTTAGATTATATAGAGGATGGATGGCAGTTATACAGGTTGAGACAATGGGGATCTCCTTACCCCTTTAAATGGATGGACGCAGGCATTGTTCCTCCTAGACCAAAAATGATTCATCCTTTTATTACACCAGAACATCCTAAATTATGGAAATTAGCTGCATCCTTGGCAGGAATAAGGATATGGGATACTAGGTATTAACTCCTTCACACCAATACCAAAACACCCATATCCAATATCACCTTGATATCTGAACAGGTTATACCCATCAGGAGCTGTGTCAAACCCCCCTGCATGCTGTTGGTTGGAAATAGAATCATCACTCCTAATACACAAACTATAGAATATGATAACTGTAAGCTATTTACATGCATTGATGCTACTTTTAATCCCACAAGAAGTATTCTCTTGGTAAGGGCTAGGGAGGTGGTGTGGGTAACAGTTGCTTTACACCATCCGTGGGAGTCTTCCCCCTCTATTCACATAGTCAAAAAAGTTCTTAAAGGTATCCTCAAAAGAGCAAGGAGATTTATTTTTACTCTTATTGCAGTCATTGCAGGTCTAATGGTGGTTACTGCAACAGTAGCAACTGCTGGATATGCCATCCACAACTCTGTTCAAACCGCTCAGTATGTTGAAGCATGGCAGAAAAACTCCTCCAGACTTTGGAATTCTCAGGCTCAAATGATCAAAATTAATCAATCAAATCATTAATCAAATTAATGATATCCGCCAAAGTGTAATCTGGCTGGGAGATGGAGTTATGAATTTGGAACGTGGTATGCAATTGCAGTGTGATTGGAATACTTCTGATTATTGCATAACGCCTTATGCTTATAATAAAGATCAGCATTGCTGGGAAAAGGTCTCAAGACATTTAAAAGTCTGGGATGATAACTTAACCTTGGATATTTCAAAACTTAAGGAGCAAATTTTCCAGGCTTCACAAGCTCATTTATCTACTGTTCCTGGCTCAGACATTTGTGAAGGAATAACTAAAGAATTATCTGATCTTAATCCCTTTAAATGGATCAAACTCCTCGGAGGATCATTGTTGTCACTGGCATTATTGATATTGGTATGCTTATGTTGTCTCTTTTTAGTCTACAGATGCCTCCAAGGAGTCTGAAAACAAGTCTGAAGTCAATGACAAGCAATGATGGCGATGGTGATCCTAGGTAATACAAAGTGGGGAGATGTGGGTGGCAATTCACCTAGCTGCCGTGTCCAGAGATCAAGGGCAGGAGCTGTTCCAGTGTAATGAAATATATCAAATAAGAATACTTACACTAGATATAGATAATAGATATGATTATATAATAGATATGATTATATATGAATATCATTAATTATTAGTTTGTAGCAATTACTCTTTATTCCAATATTATAATAATCTTTGCTCTACAATTACAACTTAGGAAAAACCAGACCATACAGAGATAGGAGCTGAGGGGACATAGTGAGAAATGTCCAGAAGACAAGACTGTGAGCCTTCTGTTATGTCTGGGCAGGATCACCAGAGGGCTTCTTGGTCTAGCAGTAATGCCAGTGACTGGGAAGACGTCTGTTGCCAAGTGGACCATGGTCTAGAGGTAGCGTCAGTGTCAAGGAAAAACACCCACTGCTTAGCAGACTGGGAAAGGGAGTCCCCCTTTCCCCAGAGGAGTTCAGAGAAGACTCCACTCCTCCACCTCTGATGTCAGGCCCACCTGCAGTTATCCAGAGGCCTAACCGTCTCCCTGTGATGCTGTGCTTCAGTGGTCATGCTCCTAGTCCGCCTCATGTTCCATCCTGTACACCTGGCTCTGCCTTTTAGATAACAGTAGCAAATTAGTGAAAGTACTAAAAACCTCTGATATGAAGAAAAAATGGCATAGGCTGTGTCCTCTCTCTCTCTCTCTCTCTCTCTCTATCTCTCTGCCTCCACTGCCAAACAGGGAAGGACTCCCTGTCCAGTGGACACGTGACTCATGTGACCTTATCAATCATTGGAGATGACTCACACTCCTTACCCTGCTCCTTTTGCCTTTTATCTAATAAATAACAGTGCAGCCAGGTATTCAGGGCTACTACCAGTCTCTATGTCTTGGTAGTAGTGGTCCCCTGGGCCCAGCTGTCTTTTCTTTTATCTCTTTGTCTTGTGTCTTTATTTCTACAATCTCTCATCTTCGTACATGGGGAGAAAAACCCACCAACCCTGTGGGGCTGGACCCTACAGGTATAGATAGCATTTATTTCCATTCTCGGCAGGGATGTCTGCCAGAAACAGGGAGTACCTGAGAAGGAGCCAGTTGTCCCATACACATGAGGAATTCTCAGCCATGTTAGGTGACAACCACGAGCATTTTCACTCTGGTTAGACGGGACTCTGGATGGGTGTATAGGAAAATTCTAAGGGAGTCAAATAGGACATTACAAAGATTTATTCATTTGCCCAGGGAGCATTTATTGTGTTAAATTATGTGGAGAACACCACACAAAGAGCAATTAAAGTGAAAATTATTAAGGCATTACCTTTACTTCAGGAAACTCACCCTAGTCAGATTCTCTGAGCCCCAGAACTTAATAACAACCTAGTGAAAGCTTGTTCAGACTGGAGAGTGGGTGGGGGAAGGAAAACAAGGTTAAAAATTAGGCTGGGTGGATGAGATAATTACCCCTGATAATGCACTGGAAGTATGGATAAGTTTGGGATGAGTGAAAGCAAAAGAGTCTCAGCAGAGGGTGCAGAAAAAAAGGGCAGAAACCCAGGAGGCTTATGCACGAAGAGGGATGAGTTTGCTGGACAGGGGAGAGTGACAGTAAAAACTAGAGAATAATAGGCCTCTGTGGTCATCTGGGGACTGTGGAGTGGACTAGTTTGGGGTTACAGAATCAGTGAAGAGTAGAGTGGGTAAATAAGAGCTATATTATGGAAAAATTCTGTAGCAATGGTGGTTAGGAGGAATAGAAACTTGAAGTATTACATAAATATGCTTTCTTTCTATTATCTCACACAAGCCATTAGCCTTTCCCCTTAAACTGAGAAAGGAGTGGTTTTCTAAGATGTTTTTAAATTCTTACAGGCAAGCACTGCTCTTTGCTGCCTTTTAGTAAAGGTTTGTTTTAACCAAATCAGAGAAGATTGAATGGATTTTCTTGCTCACAATGGTTCATTGGAACAACTCATATCTTTTACTAGTTTTCAGAACATTTAATGTGATGCTCCTGATAGTCCAAAAGCATTCCCTTGGGCTGAAAGAAACCAGCATTGATGGAAATAATTGATTGAGTGTCAATACTCCATGGAAGGGTGCTCCACTTGCTAAGGCTCCCTCCTCTGCGCTAGGCCTTCTACACCATGGGTATCCTGTTGAGGTTGGAGCTGGAGCTTGGAAGGAGCTTGGTGGGTCTTCCCAGCACACAATAATCACCCAATTAGCCTGGCCAGAATCAAGCTGCTCCCTCTTACCATTTCTTTCTCCATTTGTCCCTTGTTGGGAATGGAGAGTTTTGCAATTGAGTTCAGCACAGGGTTGAAGTTCAAATCTCAGCTGATACTTGATGCATGTTTCCTTTTCTGAGAGGAACCTGGGAGAATAAAGCATTGCAAAGGTCATGGTCAGGCACAGTGTCTCATGCTTGTATTCCTGGCATATTGATAACCCGAGGAGATAGAATTGCTTGAGGTCAGGAATTTAATACCAGCCTTGTCAACATATTGAGACTCCATTTATACAAAAACACTTTAAGCATTAAAAAAATTTAGCCAGGTGTGATGGTTTCCAACTGTAGTCTCAGCTACGTGGGAGATTGAGGCAGAGGATCACTCGAGCCCAGGAGTTCTAGGCTGCAGTGAGCTATGATCACGCTACTGCACTCCAACCTGGGCAATCATGCAAGATGTTTCAAAAATAAAATCTTTTATTATTCTTCACCCCTATAATCTGTTCAGAATTTACTGCTGCTTGGCTGCCTCCTCATTTTGGATAAAGTTAGAATCCCTAGGTGAAACGGAGTTTCTCTCCAGCAGAGGGTCTCACCAGGTCCCCAGGACTGGCACTTTAAGTGGAGGCTTGCCTTTCAACGTCTGGGTAATGATTGACGCTAAAATTGAGAAAAGTTTTCCAGACACCAGCTTCCTGAAAGGAGCATCTGGTCAGAAGACGTTGTGGTCAGTGGTGAAGGTAACCCAGGCTGACTGGGGAAGTCCACCAGCACATCTGAAGACTGAGCTAGGGGAGGGTTTCCCTGATGTTCACTCCTTCTGCTCTCCATACATTCCTCTACTTTTCCCAAACTTCCCTCTGATGTCCTCCAAACTTTCCAACCTCCCAGGGATTTTTTGCCAGGGAGTCTAATAAAGTAAAAGCTTTAAAATTGCTTTGATTTAAAAAATAATTTTATTGATTATTAAAATGTCCTAACATAAAATTCGAATATCCGTTCTTGAAATGTTTAAAAAGTAAATTAAGTATAAGTTTACATTTCATTAACTTATTTGATTCCTAATTAAAATTAAAAAAAAATTTGAAACCAGGTCTTGCTCTGTCACCAAGGCTGGAGTGCAGTAGTGAGATCTTGGGTTATTGCAACCTCCACCTCCTAGATTCAAATGATTCTCATGCCTCAGCCTCCCAAGTAGCTGGGACTACAAGTACACACCACCAACTGGCTAATTTTTGTGTTTTTAGTAGATACCATGTTTTGCCATTGTGCCCACACTTGTCTCAAACTCCTGGTCTCAAGTGATTCACCCAGCTTTGCCTCCCAAAGTGCTGGGATTACAGGTTTGAGTCACTGCACCTGACCTAAAAAGTTTTTTAAATTATAGGTAAATTTAAATTACTCAGAAATAGCCAGAATTAACCCTTGAATACCCTGAATCATTTTCTCATGCATAAGCCTTTCTAATCTTTCTATTTAAATTTAGGACTTTACTCAGTTCTAGTGTTTTAAAACCTGGTTTTGTCCTTTGAAGAAATGTAGACCATTTCACAGGCCAATGGACATCATGGACTTTCTGATGTTTAGTGCCTGCCTGGCTGTTTATCTATGACCTCCCATAATGTATTTAAGTAACACCCTCTTGATTATGGGGTTAAGTAGTTGAAATTACATTGTCCTTTCTGAAGCACTGCATGGACAAAATTAGATCTTGAAAGAAACACACAGACCCGTACCACACCCTTCCTTTGAAATTGTCTACTGCTTATTTAAAAAGCTGTTTATTCCTGACTAAGGTCCTACATTACACCCTCAAAAATTTTTGGAAACTATAAAAGTACAAGAGAACCAATAAAGCAATTTAATTTATCACAGAATCCTGCTTCCTATAAGCAACACCTCAATTCTTGTAATTTGGCATATTTCCTCTCTGTCATTTTTCTATACATTTTAAATTTTGAGCTGTAATTTATAAGTTTGGTTATACTTTTTAATGTATGCATTTAATTAATATGTTTAATGGTATATCATCTCGTAAGCACTTCCCCATGTCATAAAAAATTCTTTGTACAACCTATTTTGAATATATGTCTGTAGCTCCAAAGAACAGGCATACCTTGTTTACTCTTCTAATCCTCTATTATTGGAAAATTTTGTTTTTCCAATTCTTTGAGATAATAAATTGGTTAGAGTTAGTATTTTGGTCCTCATTTAAATTTTCTAAGAGTTTCCTTTCTGTAAGTGGCTAAATGACTGCTAGAAGGAGAAGAGCCCTCTTGCAGGGGTGTGTCCTGGGGTTGAGGCCTTCCTGCAAAGTGCCATCCTTGTGGCAGGTCCCCATGTGTCTTTCTAAAATCAGCACAGTCAGACTGAGGGTGCTTGGAATTCTGCAGCTGTGACCCCTCTCGAATCTTCCTTGAAATCAGGTGCAAATTATCTCCTCCATGGTGGACACCAGGAAGTAGGTTGTAGAGCATTCTGTGACCCTGAAGAATGACACGATATCCTTGATAAAGAAAGTGAAAATTCCTGAAGGAGAAATAATGTTTTCTCAACAGCAGAAGTAGATGAAGAAGCACATTTGCTCCTCTGCTAGAATCAGAGAAATAACTTAGCCCACTGATAGTGTCTCAAAATTATATAAGTCATTCTATCAGAAGCCTGTTTCTAAGAGTACTTGGCACAGCTATTTCTGTGGGTCTCTAAGACATTCTTATTTTACTGAAGACAAATCCCTGTGGCCTGGAGCTGATTTGTGAGCACTTTTAGAAAAACAGTAGAGTACAACCAAAACTATGTACTAATGAAAAAGTAAGCTATGCCTACAGAGATGTAGTTAGTTGATATCACTAAAATGTTGTTTTATATAATGCAAACAGCACTAACACTTTGACAAACAGATCTGTATTATGAACAGTGAGGGTACTCACAAATTTTTTTAAATCTTTGAACAATTTCTGGATTATTTATGTTAATAACAATTATGTAAAAAATTTAACCTAGAAGAATCTAAGCATATGTCTGATTATTTAATATAACAAAATGCAAAATAGGCAAATTTCCATTTATGATAGTAGGACATAAACACTTTGTTCTGATACAAATATCAAACAGAAAATGTAAGTAAGAAATAGAAAAACAATGACCTGTACATGTTGATTATATGTGTGTACATTACTATGCAAAATTACATTATTTTTAGTAACTTAGATTATGTAAATATTTATTATATTTTAAGCAACAACAAATATTAACACATTTTTTAAATGTGCGGCTTAGATAATAGTTGATGATTACAATTTATAAATATTAGCTATTTACAACAAATGGTTACTCAAAAAGAAATTCTAAAAATAATTTCATATTAACTTTGAAAATTTTAAACTCTTTTCTACAGAAGTTTTTAAATTACAGATAATAAAATAGCAAGTTTATAAAAAAAGAAAAGCTATTGAGAAATAGTTGGATTTTGATTCATTAACTTTTCTGAATTAGTAGTACTTGGAAGTTCACTGTTCATAATTCCAATAGGCTACACAAATTTCCTCTTCAGGAAAATGGCAAAACAGAAGACATTCAACTTTTAAACATCTGATGCAATTTTATTACCTTTTTTTCTACATAAATGACATAAAATTTAGACCAATAAAAACAGAATTTCTTCCATGAAGTTTCAAGAGCTGAGTTGAGCTGGGAAGAGCTAAAGTGCTTGGTATCAGAGTTTTAAATTAAAGCAAGAACCCCATATCAAAGTAATAATAGTTAAGCCTTTTTCTATTCCTTTCTGTGATTGTGTTAAGCAACAGGCAAAATCAGATGAAGCACCGACTCCTCATTATTCCATTTTTTCCTCATGGAAAAGCACCACGAAAGGATCAGATGGATCCGTACAAACATGGGGCATGGTCTCACTCCTGAGGTGGCCCCCTCATAAAAAACAGGCCTGCAATTTTGTGGAAAAGGGGCAGGAGAGGGTAGAGGAGAATGTATGAGCAAGAGTTAAAAAGTATTGAGTATTAAGTAAGAATATATAAAAATTATTATCAAAGTCTCATTCCTTCTCCAGAAACAGGGATCTGAACAAAAGTTTCTGAGGAAGGCCTCAACCAAAAGCCCCTCAGGAAGGTGCCCCTGAATCTAGATGCCTGGATGGGGAATGAAAATCTACATGTGAGCCTCAGTGGCCAAGAGGGCCTGTATTATTTATTTCAACCCCTCAGAGGCTGCAATGTTGACATTCATATGCTTCTCCTAAATGCACATGTCAGCAGGAGTGTGACAATCAATGCTTTCAAAGATATAATGTGGATATCAGAATTTCTGGCAAAAATTTAGATAATCGTATCTTTTCAACCTCAAAAATCATATATGCTGAGAAACTTCAAAGGCATGTGTCTCAACAAACAATTTTTCAGGAAAGAACTAAAGAAGCACAGCTGTAGAACAAAAACTAGACTAGAAGTTGATGCTACCTGTGGAAATTGCTAATAACGGAAACACAGGTTGTTAGAATTTGACATATCTGATGGGTGAATAAAATGTCACAGATGCATAGATATTTGGATCTGACTATGTTATCTAAAGCTAGAATCCTTACATTTTCAAAAGTTTAGAAAAAATTGGTTAGAGTAGTTAGTGGAGGTGGTATTTCTCCTCTTTGGTTGATTTGGGAATTAACACCAATCCTCATAATAGTTTCTGGTTCATATGTACACCATGTGTTTTAATCATGAAAATTTAGGTAAATACATTGAGTTACTCTCTTTCAGGTGTCTGTAAAGGGAGCATTATTAACATTACAGAAAAATTTTAACTGGAATAAAATACCTCGACACAGAATCTTCAATGGTCCCATCAATTGAGGTCAGTCATTTATAATCAAATGAAATCTACTATTCTTTTTAAAATATACAAAGTAAAAGTCATCAAGATCAAAGTTATTCAGAAACAAAATAATAATCCAAACACAGCTGTACCATTAGATCTTAATAAATCCCAAAATTGTATATATAGTGTAGAAATAACATAAGTAGTTATAATGTTTAAATATGTTAGAAGAAAAGTTTAAAAGTAAGATAAAAATAAAGCATATTATCAAAATAATTAGGTGAAAATTTTAAATGAAAAAATAATATTTCAAATGTAAAGGATAGATAAATAGAAAAATTACATAAATGAAAAAAGAAATTATCAATTAGAAGGTAAGATGAAGTGAATATTTAGAAGTCACAATAGACATAAAACAAACAAACAATATGAAAAATGAAAATACATGAAAAACTAGAATAAGTGGTGTTGTTTAAGCACAAGTTTAAATAAGTAAAATGAAGTGAATGTCAAATAGGGAATAAAAAATATATAATTATTAAAATAAATAATTATAATAGCTTAAAGGTATGCTTATCAAAAGAAAAACAATAGTTAAAAGCATAATACCAAAAAGAGAAAATCACGTAAAGCCATCTAAGATAAAATTCAAATTAATTAAAAAGCAATGAAAACAAACCTATTTCTCAATATGTGAATAAAATCAAAAATCCAATAGATTATGGTTTTCAAAGTTCTGAGGGAAAAACATGTAAATTTAAAATTACATATATTTCAAAATTTGCTGTCAGGATTGAGGACAAAATGTAACTTAATACACAAAACAATGTAAATTGTATATATTTACCTTAGTGAAATGCATTTAAAATTTTCTGAAAATGTAGTTTATGAAGAGAAATACTCTTCCTGAGAACAAAAACTGAGATCAAATAAATGTGCAAACATCTAAATAGATCTAAACTATATTAACATTGTGTCAAATTATACACAATGTGTGATATATCTATATGAAGCACATTTATGGAAGAATAAAAGACAATGTTATCCCAAGGGTTATAATAAATAAAAGAGTAAATTTGGTAATAGATGAGTAACTTATTTTATATCAGTATGACGTATATTTAAGAGATTTCTGTCACTAGATTCTTGAATATTGAGTGCAAATCCTATATACTGTTTTAACAATACTCACTATTATTTTCTCAGCAAAGATTGGCACTGAAAGACTGACTCCTACATAGCCAGTGACCACAGCTTCTGGAACAACAAAAGTATTAAATCATTTATCCTGAATATGGTCAATGAGCATGAGATGAAGAAATCTACCCAGTACGTGACCACAAAGCAACTCAAAAGCAGCTGGATGGTCTGGGTAGCTTATTTCTCTGGAGAGACTCTTAGAGAGTGGCTGCTGCTATAGCGATGCTGAGACTGCCTTTTGTGCCTGGAGGAGATAATTACTGTGCATTTGAGAGCATCAGTGTTCCTCCAGAAGAGACATTTCTAAATGCTGCTAGTGTGAAAAATGAGCTTATGTTCATGTATCCCCTGGGGGAAGGAAAACAGAAATAAACAAGAAAAATAATGCTTGCCCAGGTTACATTTGATTTAGCATTAGTGGGATAGAGTCAATCACTACTAATACAGAAGTTGAAAATCCATGAGAGGAACACAAAACGTAGTGGATAACTTAGGTGGGTGAGTTTGAAATTTGCCAAACAGTAGGTTCTGTGATTAATGGCAATCATTTGTAATATGCTCAAAGAGCAAGTGGTGCATATGAAGAAGCTCCTCATTACCATGTTAAGGTAGACAGCAGGCTTCTATTTGAGGCCACTCTAGAGAACATCTTCCCAATCTATGTCTGTAGAGAACAAGTTTGCCATGGTAGGAGCATCACTATGTAGATGAATGCCTAGTTAGTGATGCTCTGGTCACAGTACCTGGGCCTGTAACCCAAAAAGCATGCAAAAATCCAGAAGAGAGGAAGGAAGATGACAGAGATTCCAATGCTATGGAATAAAAAGCACTTTTATGGCACTATTATTTGAAGATGTGCTCTTTATCAGAAAAGTAAATGCATATCTGGAAAAACAAGAGAACAAACAAAATCTCTTTTTAGGAAATCTCTGTGATTATGTCAACCAGGACCACCACTCTCCTCGGTGTCGACCATCATGGTTACCTCAATCAAAAATGCCTGAGTCATCCTTAGCAACCCCATGAGTACCATCCCCCCAGCCTGCTCATTCCTTCACTTCCCATTAGCATCAAATCTGCAATGATGCCATTGAAGCTCCCTCTTTTTGGGCTTTCATTATCTTCACACTTCCTAAGCAATTGTAAGTACCACGTGTCCTGGAAGTTTATAGTTTATTTGTATATCTTCTCTTAAATTCCACAAGATTATGGACAACGACTTATGAACATTTTATCTGCATACCTGGTACAGTGTTAGGTTAATGCTTTTCAAAAAGGTGAATGACTAGAGATAAGCAGACAATCTATTGGTCAGCCTTTTTCACTTTACTAATTAATATGAAGTGGAGAGAATTTATAATGTGTAATTGAGCAAACTTTCTTCATCAAAGTTTTTAATAAGAGCAGTAATCTATTTATGAGGATAGAGCACTCCTGACCTAAACACATCCCAAAAGACCACACCTCCCATACTGTTGCTGTGAAGATTAAGTTTCAACATAAATTTTTAAGGGAAACAAAAACATGAAAACCATGCCTCATGTCCCTATTTTTTTCTTCCACACAAAATACAATCATTCCATCTACTAGCTTTTGTAATTCTTAGCTCATTCCAGAAACAACATTAACATGTAAGTTCAAAGTCTTGTCTAAACCTCATATGGATGAAATTCAAGGTATAAGTAATTCTAATGCAAATTTTTCTTTACCTGTGAATCTATGAAACCCAACATGTTATGTGTTTTTGAAATATAACGTTGGGAAAGGCAAAGGACAGACATTGCTGTTTCAAAGGGAGAAATAGGCAAGAAGAAATAAATAACAGTTCCCAAGTGTGCTATAAAAATAGCAACAACAAGGCAGGCCATGCACGATGTCTCATACCTGTAATCCCAGCACTTTGGGAGGCCAAGGCAGCTGGGTCACTTGAGGTCAAGAGTTCGAGATCAGCCTGGCAATATAGTAAAACTCTGCCTGTACAGAAAAAAAAAAAAAAAAAAAAAAAAAAAGTTAGCCAAGCATGGTCTCATGCACCTTTGGTCCCAGCTACTTTGGAGGCTAAAGCAAGAAAATCACTGTAGCCCAGGGGGCAGAGGTTGCAATGAGCTGAGAGCACACCACCGCACTCTACCCTCGGCAACAGAGTGAGAATCCATCTCAAAATTAATAAATAAGTAAATAAAAATAATGGACAAAAACTGCTCAAATTTGAAAAAAGAAATGGACAAACAAACTCAAGAATTTTAGTGGACTTTGACCAGCATAAATTTAAAGAAAACCAAAGTGAGGCACAATATAAAACTGTTAAATATCTCATAGAAAAAATTTTCAAAAATTTCAAGAGAAAAAAATTAAACACATACAATTCAGTACCACTAATACTATCAACAGATGTCTTTAAAGATATTTTGCAGTTCAGAGTGTGGGATGATAATATTCAAGTACAAAAAAAAAAAAGAAAATTACCAACCAAGAACTTTGTATATGGCAAAACTCTCATTAAACATGAAGGTGAAATTACGATTGTTTTCAGATAAACTAAAGCTGAAGGAGTTTTTGACCACTAGGTTTGTTCTTCAAGAAATGTTAGAAAGTCCTTTGAGATTAAAAAATGAACGTACCAAAAAAACCATACAAAACTATAAAGCTTTGTCGTAAAGTAAATATATAGAGAAATATAGCATCCTCTATTATTGTGATGTTGGTAAGTAAATTTAATTCCCTCATGGAATTTGACAGAAAATATACAAAAATATTATATATGTATGTTAAATAATACACCATATAAAAAGGCCTAATTTGTGACATCAAGAGCAAAGTGTGTGTTGGGAAAGACGGTCATGTAGAAGACTGGAGTTTTTATATGCTACTGTAGATAACATCAGATTAAAATAGATTGTTATAACTTTGAGACATTTCATGTAATCTGTATAGTAATCACAAAGATAATACATATAGAATATACACAAAAGAAAAAGAAATAAAAACATGTTAGTACAAAAATTAGACAAACAGGAAGACAGCAAGAAATAGAACAAATAAATAAAAGAACTACAAAAGACACATAAAACAATTAGAAAAATAGCTATAGTAACTCCTTAACTGCAAATAATAACCTTATATGTTACAATGTTAAATTCTCCAATAATAGATACAAGGTCACTGAAAAAATAAAAATATAAAATCAAATAAATTCTGTTTATAAGATGCTCACCTTTTATTTAAAGATAAACATGGGCTGAAAGTGCAGAGATGGAAAATTATATTTTATATGGTAACCAAAATCTGTTTATAAGAGGCTCACCTTTTATTTAAGAATAAACATAGGCTGAAAGTGCAGGGATGGGAAATTATATTCTATATGGTAACCAAATAATCCTAAATAGCAACCAGAATAGAACAAATTTCATCACATTTACATTAGATGACTAGACTTTAAGCAAAAATCCATCATAAAGACAAACAAGGACATTGTAAAAGAAAAATAAATCGCCAAGAAGATATCATAATCAAAATATGCACATGTATCAGCAACGATTTCAAACATATAACACAAATAATGACAGAATTAAAAGGAGAAATAGGTTGAGTACAGTGGCACACGCCTGCTTGTAATCCCTGCATCTTGACGGGGGCTGAGGCAGGAAGATGGCTTGAGCCCAGGAGTTGAGATTAACCTGGGCAAGATAGCAAGACTTCATCTCTATTAAAATATATATATATGTATATATAATAAAATATATATACATAAAATATATATACATAAAACTAAAGAGAGAAATGGACACCACCACCAAAATGATAGGAGACTTTAATAATGAAGTGGACAACCTGGCAGACCAACATGAAGACAGAGGATTGAGCAAGGAGAGATTCAACCAAATCCAACAGACATAGAGAAACGGTCTTCTCAACAATAGAATGCACATGCTGGTGCGCACATGGAACATTCCTCAGACTATATCACAAATCGGACCGCAAAGAAATCAATTCAAGAAAACTAAAATCATACGAAGTATCATTTGCAACTAAAATGGGATGGAACTAGAAATGAATAGCAGACAAAAAATTTAAAAATTTGCAAATACGTAAAAGTCAAGTAACATGCTCCTAAACAACATTATGGGTTAAAGAAGAAGTCACAGTGAAAATTTCAACATAACTGGAAACAAAAAGCATAGCAAAATTATTGAATGCATCTAAAGCTTGTATTCAATTGTAGTAGTAAATGTGTACATTTAAAAAATCAATGTCTGCCAGGCGCTGTGGCTCACGCCTGTAATCCCAGCACTTTGGGAGGCTGAGGCCGGTGGATCATGAGGTCAGGAGATCAAGACCATTCTGGCTAACATGGTGAAATCACGTATCTACTAAAAAAATACAAAAAATTTAGCCGGGCATGGTGGCGGGCGCCTGTAGTCCCAGCTACTCAGGAGGCTGAGGCAGGAGAATGGTGTGAACCTGGGAGGCGGAGCTTGCAGTGAGCCGAGATTGCACCACTGCACTCTGACCTGGGCAACAGAGTGAGACTCCATCTCACACGCACACACACACAAACTATCTCAATCCACTACTACATGTAACCTAACATAAGTAAAGAATAAAAAATTGAGCAGTTATAAATAAATAACAATTAAAAGCCATAGAAAAATATTTTAAACTTTTGTTTTATTGAAAAGATAAAGAAAACTGACATATTAAAAGAAAAAAATAAGATATCTCAAATAATTAAATTCAGAAATAAAAGAGGAATTATGACTACTGACTCCACAAAAGTAGGAAAAGAAGAGATTGCAAAAGTTTAAGTCCAAGTATATGCCAAAAAACGTGATAAGCTAAAAGAAATAGACAAATGTCTAGAAACATAGATTATACTAAAAATAAACCATAAAAAATTCTGAATAGACATCTAACTAGTAACAACAACCCCCCTCAAAAAGCCCAGGCAAAGATCACTTTATTAAATTTTTTTTTCAAAATGTTAAATTAGAGTTAACATAAGCCCTTCTAAAACTACTTCAGAAAAATGATAAAGAGAAAACAATTTCCAACGTATTTTATGAACCCAGCATTAACTCTGCATCAAACCCCACAAAGACACTAAAAAAAAAAAAAAAAAAAAAAAAAAAATACAACTACAGATGATTTTTCCTGATGATTATTGATGTAAAAATTCTCTTTGGAACATTAGAACACCAAATGCAATAACATATTACAAGGATTATATACCAAGTCCCAAAAGACCTGAACATAGGGAATCTTGGACTATTTGCTTAGTCTCTTGCAGAGGTTGGTCAGATCTGTGAGAATGTTAAAGTCTAGAGTGCCTTCTGCAGGCCACTGAGACTGATTATCCAATTTATATTGTGGACATGCTATTGTGCAGAAGAAAATGAGCCACTTTTGTTTTATGTCTTGGCTGAGACTTAAAGTCTGGAGATTCGCCAAGAGGCACCCCAGAGGAGATTTTCGGTTTGGTTTGGACTGGGCAGTTCCCATGGTCTCAAGGCGGTCAGTCTGGAGGCAATGGGAGCGTCCTCTCACTGCTACGCAGAGTGCAGGGTACAGTGGCTTCTGGGGAGGTTGAACGTCTCCTAGTCCCTGGTGCCGAGGTCGTAGCTGACCTGAGAGAGCCCCTGATGTGGCCACATGCTTTGGACAGGGACTCCCGGGGGTAGCCTTCAGGACAGGGGGAAACTTACTCAGCAGTGATCGAATTGAGTCAAATTTAGTGAGATGGCTCCAGGCTTGAGGAGGGGATCCCAGCTCGGGGAGAGGAGAGCCCGCCTGACCCAGCATGGGTCTGGGAAAGGGGGGGTCTCCTCCCGGGTTTCAGCACCAAATGTAAAGGTAAACTGAGGCTGGAGCCAAACCAGGAACAAAGATACAAGGCAAATGGCAGTGAGAATAGCCTTTATTAGGACTCATGGGTGAGGTTCCTCGGTCCAAAGGTGCGGGCTGAGGAAGTCATGCTGAGGGAGGAGGGTAGGGGCTTTTTATAGCCTGAGAGGTAGGGAAGCTGGTTGTGCAAACAGGGCCTGGGGGGTCTTGAAACTACTACAGCAGGAGTTGAGTAAGGGTCATGAGGAAGGGGTCCTTGGAAACTGTTAACTGAAACCTCTGTTTACGAACTTGTGGAATGCAGGTGAGCTGCATGTCATGGGGGAATGTGGTTGCCCAGCCGGAACTCTGACACATGTAAGTCTGCAGGTGTGTACAAGGGTGAAGGGGGTCTTTAACAAAAGGCTTGCTATGCTGGATAACACCACCATGTCAGGTCTAGATTCCTGCCTAACAATTCTACTTCCAACCAACAGCATGTAAGGGGGTTTGACACAGCTCCTGATGCGTATAACCTGTTCAGATATCAAGGTGATATTGGATATGGGTGTTTTGGTATTGGTGTGAAGGAGTCAATACGTAGTGTCCCATATCCTTATTCCTACCAAGGATGCAACTAATTTCCATAATTTAGGATGTTCTGGGGTAATAAAAGGATGAATCATTTTTGGTCTAGGAGGAACAATGCCTGTGTCCATCCATTTAAAGGGGTAAGGAGACCCCCATTGTCTCAACCTGTATAACTGCCATCCATCCTCTATATAATCTAACAAATAATTAAACTCCGAGAATGAAGTATTTTTGCTGGAGCAATCTTTCCAATAATGCCCTTTTGGAGCCCAATCAATAACAGTACCCACGGCTAAACTTTGGAGCACAACGGCCTTGGGAGCATTCCTATCATTCCATAAAATTGAAGTCACTAGAAAAGGTCCCTTTGTAGGTTTCTCTGGGCAGTCTGGCAGTCGTTTGGTTTTATTACTTTTAGTAGTGACAGGAACTCTCCATTCCTCATGGGGATTAAGTTTGATAATGAGAAGTTGAAAAGAATTGGTACTGAACACATTATGTACCTGATGAGAATCGTTTGTAAAGGATGGTACGGTTCACATCCAATTCTGATAAGAGTAAGCTAAACAGCCAGGTGACATCCCAATGCATAGTGGTGGATATTTATAGTCAATTGACAGATTAAAGTGCATACCGTCTTCTTCTGTTTGAGCGGGAAACTTATCATCATTAGGGACTGACATGAAAGCGCTATTACTAGTGTAAACTTCTACTGGGGATTCCACCGAGGAGACAGACCGAATTAAAGAGGGAAAAGGAACATATGCCCAGTAAGTAGAATTTTGAGTTGCCCCCACCGGTGGTACGCTTACCGCTACACAGACTACTATAAAGGCAGTGAGAATTATATTACCAGTCGTTTTTGGGATTCTTTTTTCTTTTAATAAATTTTATGTTGGGTGAGATAAAACCTTTATAAAACCCCACGTTGGTGGAGTTGAGTGAGTGTGTTGTAGGTCACATGGAGAGATTTTGTCTCAGTGTTGGGGTCATGAAGTTTATGTGTCCGGCAGTGAAAGTTGCTCTTTGGTTTCCGAGGGATCTTTGCCTTTTGTTTCTGGAAACGTTTCATCTTTGGAGTTATGGTGCAATTTTAATTGTTGGCAGGGGACCCACACAGGCTGTAGTCCTTTTCCTGGGGAAACACAAGCAAAGTCCCTACCCCAAGTTATAAGGGTCCAGGAAAGAGTGTGTGGGCCCAAATGTGAGTAGTGTAGAAAGGAGAAGACCTTGCTCTGAGCACTGATTGAAACTTTTGAAAAAGAAAAAATAAGTTATCATCAGGCAAAATTTGGTTGAGGCAGTTTCAATGTTGCGAGCAACATGTACTACATACGCTGAGTCAGACACAATGTTAGCTGGTTTAGGGAAATCTTCAAGGACGGCCATAACAGCAAGCAGCTCAGCTCATTGTGCTGAAATAGCTCCTGTGTGGAGAACACGTTCTCTTGGCCCCGTATATGCTGCTCAGCCATTAGAGGAAGCCTCAGTGAAAACAGTGACAGCTTCAGCTAAGGAGGTATTTCTAGTAATGTTAGGTAAAATCCAAGAAGTGAGTTTAAGGAACTGAAATAATTTTACATTAGGATAGTGATTATCAGTTATACCCGAGAAAGCTGCCAAATGTACTTGCCAAGCAATGCAAGTGGCAAAAGCCTGTTGAACTTGTCATCTGGTGAGGGGAACAATATTTTTCAGGGAGCTCTGTACCCATAAGACAAAGGAGATGAGAACGTGCCTGGCAATTTAACAGAAATTTGATCTAGGTAAATAGTTAGTGTCCATAAAGAGCTGTGTGGAAGAAAACACCATTCAATTAAATTATGTCCCTAAATAACGAGTCCTATTGGTGAATACTCAATAGGAAAGATTAGTATTTCAAAATGTAAATGTGGATTCACTCTGGTAACCTGAGACTGTTGAATGCATTTTTCTGTAAGCTGTAGCTCAGAACCTACCTCAGGAGTCAAGGACATTTTGCTGTGTAAATCAGGATTGCCCCATAAGGTCGCAAGAAGATTAGACATAGCATATGTAGGCATGCCTAAGGAGGGATGAATCCAATTTATGTCTCCCAGTAATTTCTGGAAATCATTTGGAGTTTTAAAGGAGTCTCATCTAATTTGAACTTTTTGAGGCTTAATGACCTTGTCTTCCAGCTGCTTTCCTAAATAGTGATGAAGGAAAGCAGTCTGAATTTTTTCTGGGGCAATAACCAAGCCAGCAGCTGCAACTGCTTGTTGTAATGCAGAAAAACAAGATATTAATACAGAGCGTGAAGCTGCCATGAGATCAGCCACCTGCTGAGTAAGATCAGTGGCCTGTGGCTGATTTTGTGCCACAGGGACGTCAGGTATTGGAGACCATAAAATTACAGGAAATTGCCAGGCTTCGGGATCCCCATATTCTCTTGCCTATGCTATAGCCCTCGTAAAGAGTGTCATTTTGAGGGATGGATGTAACTTGTTGCTTGTGAGCAGCAAGGGTAGATGAGATTACCTGCTGAGCAGATCTTTCATGGGCCTCATAGCCAGGCTTCCATGGCAACTGCGGACCAGGCTTCAAGGGAGCCTGTGACTCTAACGGAGTCTGAGTAGCAGAAAAGGAACCAGGCCTCAAGGGAGCCTGTGACTCTAACCGAGTCTGAATAGTCTGAGTAGAAGGAAAAGAACCAGGCCTCAAGGGGGCCTGTGACTCTAGCCGAGTCTGAGTAGTAGGAAAGGAACCAGGCTTCAAGGGAGGCTGTGACTCTAGACGAGTCTATCCAGAGGAAAAGAAGCAGGCATGAAAAAATGAGGCTCTGGAGGGATGGGGTTGAGTATCTCATTACTGGGCCGAACAGGCAGAGGGTTGAGAGCCCTACAGCAGGGCTCAACAGGGACAAGATTGAGATAATACAGGAGAGTTTTTATAACATTTAAATAAGCTGAGTAATGTCCTGTCCCATGGTGTCCCCGGAAAACTCTGGGTGCTCAAGCTTACCACTAAGCTTATTGACTGCAATCCTCAGGAATCTCTCATCGAAATCCTCCACTGAATCTGCACTCAGGGTGCAACTTCACACAGTGTGGGAGAGCCCCACGTCGGCGCGCCAGATGTAGGGTCCAGCCCCACAGGGTTGGTGGGTTTTTCTCCCCGTGTGTAGAGACAAGAGATTGTAGGAATAGAGACACAAGACAAAGAGATAAAAGAAAAGATAGCTGGGCTCGAGGGACCACTGCCACCAAGACATGGAGACTGGTAGTGGCCCTGAATGTGTGACTGCACTGTTATTTATCGGATACAAGGCAAAAGGGGAAGGGGAAGGGGTGTGAGTCATCTCCAATGATTGATAAGGTCACATGAGTCACATGTCCACTGGACAAGGGGCCCTTCCCTGTTTGGCATCCGAGGTGGAGAGACAGAGAGAGAGAGGACACAGCCTATGCCATTATTTCTTCATATCAGAGGTTTTTAGTACTTTCACTAATTTGCTAATGTTATCTGAAAGGCAGAGCCAGGTGTACAGGATGGAACATGAAGGCAGACTAGGAGTGTGACCACTGAAGCACAGCATCACAGAGAGACGGTTAGGCCTCTGGATAACTGCGGGTGCGCCTGACTGATGTCAGGATCTCCACAAGAGGTGGAGGAATAGAGTCTTTTCTGAACTCCTCTGGGGAAAGGGAGACTACCACTAGATCATGATCCACTTGGCAACGGGCGTCTTTCCAGACGCTGGTGTTACCGCTAGACCAAGGAGCCCTCTGTGGCCCTGTCTGGGCATAACAGAAGGCTCACACTCTTATCTTCTGATCAATTCTCACTATGTCCCCTCAGCTCCTATCTCTGGATGGCCTGGTTTTTCCTAAATTATAAGTGTAGAGGAAGGATTATTATAATATTGGAATAAAGAGTAATTGCTACAAACTAATGATTAACGATATTCATATATAATCATATCTATTATCAATATCTAGTAAACTATTCTTATTTGATGTATTTTATTACACTGGAACAGCTCATGTCTTCGATCTCTTGACTCGGCACCTGGGTGACTTGCCATCCACCTATGCCAACTTCCTAGAACAGGTACAGGTTTCATCTAGACTAGTTTTCAAAATGAGGAAATAGGATTCAGACAAGTACTTTATTCTCACTTTTTGGCCCTGTCCTTATTAACCAGCTGAACTGCGCATAATTTGTTTAGCTAAAAATCAAAAAATATGTAGGTAACTGAGGGAAGAAATTGGAAATGCAATAAAAATAGAAAATATTCAGGAATTCAATGTAATTGGTTCATAGAAATGCTACTGATTTTTGTACATTGATTTTGTGTCCTAAAACTTTACTTGTTTATCCACTTCAGGAGGCTTTTCAAGTTTTCTCCAAAAGGAGTTTTGGAGAGGCTTTAGGATTTTCTGTGTAGAGACTCATATTGCAAGTGGAGAGAGAGAATTCAACTCTTTTTTCTGTTTGGATGCCTTTTTATTTTTTCTATTTTCTGATGGCTCTGTCTAGGTCTTTTAAATCTAATTAAATTGTTTTTGTGAGATTTTCATATATTTTAATATGTCTGTAATTAATTTTATATCTGTATAATGTCCCCTTATATAGGAATATGTAGCAGTTTTATCTATTTATTTTATTATCGATGCGTGTTTGAGTTGGTTTCAGTCTGGAAAAGTATCAAATAATGCTGCTTTCAGCACTTTTCTGCATTACAAGATATGCTGTGCTAGACCTGTAAAGACCTTTTAATTATTAAACACCCCCCATAAAAAAAAAAAAAAGAAAAGAAAAGAAAAAGAGAAAAAAGAAACATCCAGTCAGTTAAAATTTTTAAAAGGACAAAAAACCTTATCCTACAGATCCAGTGCCCTGTGTCCCTCACTGTAATGGAGGTGGACATGAGCTTCACCGGACATGAAATTCATCAACCGTTGGTGGCTGTAGGTGGGCAAATCTTGTAGAACCAGCCTCAAGAACAGCCCTGGAAAGAAAACTTGGCTGAGCTGTGCTCTGTGTTCATCTGTGTTGGCCATGTCTGGAGGCCTGAGGGCCTAAGCACCCATGCACACTTAAGTCTGCCCAAACTCACCACATTCCAATATTCGATCTGGTATTGAGCATGACACCATGTCCTCACTGAACATGTGCTTATACAGTTTTGTGTCCAACTCCTCGTTTTACAACAGGAAGACTGAGGCCCCCAAAAAGCCATATTCTGGTCCAGATCGCAGAAATTGGGCAGAGCACAGAGTATTAGGGAGGGAGCCAGTTTCCTAAGTCTTTCATACACCTCACCCATCAGGTTTGTTTGGAAATGAGAGTTCCTAAGTCCTGGAAAACCCTGTGCTCTACTTTTTACCTGGGCTTTCTTCTATTCCATATTCTCACATAGGTGTGCATGCACGTACGAACACACACACACACACACGCTTCTAGGATGGAGATCATGGAGGTGAGACTAGGGAAGCGGAAACCAGAGAAGTGACAAAAGGGGAAGAAATAGTAGAGGCAAATTTGCCATGAGGCAGAGGCATCCACTCCCCCAGCTACATGAGCAGGAGCTGACAGCATGGGCTGAAGGATCCTCCAGGTTCCCTGGGTTCTGCCAGGCCTGAGGACCTCCCCACCTGTTTGAAGAGGACAGGACTGGCATTGTGACTCCCATCTCAGTGGGCACCTGGAACTAAAATGAGCTATGCCCTCCTCCCACCATCCTGCGTGATATAAAGAGAGGCTATGGGAAAGAAAGCCTCCATTTCCTACCTCATAAGTAGGGGTACTTGAAGGGAATAATATCAAGGATTCCAGATACTCATAAGTGTCTACTGCCCTTGGCTCCTCATTGAGAACTCACTGTGCTTTGAGACTCTGGGAAGAGGCTTTCAGTTTCAAGAAGTCCTTCAGAGAAGGGAAAGACCTAGAGACTTGGGCAGATGAGGACTTGGAATAAAGCAGAATGTGACAATGCACTTGGCTCTGGAGTGTGGGGCCCAGAAAAAAGTACTAAATTTTTGGGGGGCCCTTTAAGTCCTCATTTGGAAGAGGAAGAGAATAGTGTGTCTGAATGCTGTGAAAATGTGTCATGAGTGCAGAGCACAGCCCAAGATGCTGAGGCAAATGCGAATCAAGGGAGGCTCCCGAGGTCACTTTTGTGGCCCTTGGAGCCTTCAGATACTGCTCCTTTTCCTCAGGGGTCCATGAAGAGCCACTGCATTGAGAATCCCCTAATACAGGTACCTGTTCTGTGGTGTTTCTACCTGGGACTGCAGTGCTAGTAATGGCCTCTAGGTGGCCTCTAGGTACCCACAGGGCTTTAATGAAGCAGCTGGAGCCAGGAGGAGAGTCACGCTGAGGTCGTGCACCTCCTGTTATCATTCAGGATCTCCACATTATTGGATGGCCAAAAGCAGGAAGAAGGGCTCTGTGATTTTCCATTTTATTTTACTCAGCGATTCTTCCCCTAGCACTTACCCTGTGGCAGCTACCTTGGTAGGTTCACAATGTGGTACCGAAAATAATTATGTTATCCCTGCCTTCCCACGGGGAGCCCACAGTCTGAGGACTGCTGGACAAAAACACTAAAGCAAGTACACGTGAAAGAAAAGAGCATTTTATTATGTAAATAAAGTAGAATGTTGGGAGGGAGGGCTGGGAAGACATTGCATGGAGGGACATGAATGCCTCACTGAGGTGACATTATGTTGTGACCAGAATGACAACAGAGAGCCACTCCTGCACAGGTGTGGAAAGTGTCAGGGAGAAGCCACTCTTTGTGAAGAGACTCACAGGCACAGGTGAATTCAGCAGAGGAGGTGAGAAAGGGACCAGTGTGGCTGCAGGCAGCCTGAGAAAGAAAGGAACAGAGGGGTGGGAGGATCCTGGGGCCTGAGAGAGGAGGTTAGTCATTTGCTCCTCTCTGACAACATTGCCCTGAACTTTAGCACCTTTCTACAACAAATGCTATCTCACAATTTTTGTGATCCAGAAGCTGGACATAGTTTAGTTGGGTGCCTCTGCCTCAAGGTATCTTACGAGGCTGGTTCTGTGATTTCAACCGAAGCTGGCTTTGAGAAAGATCAGCCTCCACTCTGCCTCATGGAAATTGGCATGATTCAGTGTGAGCTGAGAGCCAGAGGTCCTTCCTCTCGATTTCCTGGGCATCTCCTCTGTTCTCAATCATGTGGGTCTGTACCTAGAGCATCTTAGAGCACTGGAGATCCCTTCCTCAGCTTGAGGAATAAAATAGAGGATGGAGAATAAAAGAGCTAGATATATGCTCAGAAAAAGAAAGAAATGAGACGGAGAAATTGAGAGAGGAAGCATAGGACAGAGTAAGTAGGAGAAAAATACTAGCTTTTTAAAAAATATAACCTTGGAAGTTGCAATAGACTATGTGCTATCCCCCCACCCCCAGCCATATTCACATTCCAGAACCTTAATGTGAATATGGTGGGTAATGGCCTTAGGATGTGAAAGGTAATTGAGTTCTAAGAATGAGGCCCTTGTGATAGAGATTACTGACTTTGTAAAAGAAACCGCAGAAGGCCGTGTCTCCCTCTTTCTGCTAAATGAGAATACAACCTCAAGTCTGGAGGCTGAAACTCAGAAGAGAGTCCTTACCAGACCCCAACCATGCTGGAACCTCAATCTCAGATATCTAGCTTCCAGAACTAAAGTCTTTTGTTTATAAGTTGTGTAGACTATGTTGTTTGGTATAGTTGTCTGAACTAAGACCGAAGTGATAACCTATCACATTTTTTGTATTCTCTTTGACGAAGCTAGAACCTCTTTGACAGAAGCTAGAACCATGTCCCCAAAGAGTTAAACCAATGACTAGCAGAAATTCTCTAGTTTTCAGAATGACAGATAAGAAAAGATACAACTTGTTAAAAGACTGAAATTTCTTCCCCTTAGGAGACTTTTAAAAACTGGCTAAAATTGGTCAGAATCCCTATGGTCAACTGGAATCTCTGTGAAATAAGCACACTGATGTCAGAGCCCAAATTTCCATCACATGTTTTATACTAACTCTCCCCAAATGAGCACATGTGACCTATGGGTAAGCAAGAAAAGATGACTGTTCAGGCCCAGTGACTTTCCATACATTTTTCCTTTCAGCAATTCCCGAGGAATCCAGAACCCGCCTCCTAAACCTTTTCTAAGAATATCACTACCTTAAAGTCAGCACAGGGAAAAAGATTTGAGCCGGATTCCTATCGGTGTTCAGGTAAAGAGTTGACATGGGAGAGGAGGGTGAGCAATCAGCAGCCCAGCAGAGCCTTTGCATCAATTTATGGAAGAAAAGGTTCAGGGGATAAAATCTTGAAGAAGCTAACAGACTTCCCTTGTGATAGAACCCAACAGAATTTAGATCTTTGGGAACCAGACACCCACATGCTAGAGACACCCCTGTATCAAGCTCATTTCATAGGAGATGCTTAAGAGAGCACTATGTTCTCACTGTATGTTACATTCCTAAGCTATTGCCTGAGAAAGGCTCAAAGTGAGAGCCTTTTCTGATAACACTCACATTGGCTCTGCTTGCATCCTTGATACCTCTGGCCATTCGGCAGGAAGAACCCACAGGTAACACAGTGTAGCCCAGGGCAGGTCCATCCATGCCAAGCCCACCTTGTCATCTCATCTGGGCAACCCCACTTGGCCTACCATTACCATGTGTTTTGGGAGAAGCAGGAAAGGAGGAAGTTCTTCCTAACAGGGGCAGATTGTCAGGCATTGGAACCCTGGTGGGAGTGTCATGTTCATACCCAGGTCATGGCTGGTGGAATAAAAAGTTGAGCTTTGGGGACCAAGGGTGTCTACTCAGATGAGAATCCCAAGGCTGTAAGCTGTCCTCTGGTTTCCTCATTTGCTAGAAGTCTATGCAGATGCTCCTATGTTCCTGATCCAGGAAGCAGAATTTCAAATGGGGATGTCACCTGGTGGTAAAAACAAAGCAGACCATTAACTTCTTTTACTTATTTATTTTCCTGGCTTGTCTGCTGGGAATTCTCTTTATAGAGCTGCATGAAAATCAGTGAGCAGCTGCTTGTTGGTTTTAACTCCTTCATCTCCTTGGACAAAGGACAGGTTCACCACACCCCCGAGCATGGCATACAGTGAGCTATGGTGAGAGCAGGCACATGGGGTACTCTACAGACAGGGTCCTGACAAAACCAGGATGGGCCCGGGACCCAGACCCCAATATGGAATTTCTCTGGGCTCTCCCTTAGGGCTTTTCCATGAGTGACCCAAAGTTCTGTCCCCCAAAAATCTGGCCTTCATTAGTCCCAACTGCAACTTGGTTAGGTGTAAAGTCCCTTTTTACATACTTGTAGAATTATCAGAGAAGGCCTTTGTGTTGTTTTTACTTTGCACTAGGCTGTATTTGTTCATATTGCTACAGTTTGTATTGTTTTAATTATTCACACCTGGTATCATCTGTAGCAGGCAGTTTCACCGTACTGCCAGACCTCCTCCAAGACTTAACAGCCACCACTGTCACTACTACGTTACAAAAATAAGGAAGAGGTTCCATGAAAAAGGGGTTACATTGTTCCCTGCATTTGTCTGCAAGGTGTCATCTCAGAGAACACATCCCTGCAGCCCATCCGGGCAGAAGCGGTGCCCTCACATGTCTTTGTAATGTTCCATAATGGAGGTCACTTCCCAGAATGGTTTAGCCTTTCAGTGTGGATTTTCTCTGATCCAAATGGAATAAAATGAGGAATCAGTAACAGAAGAAAATGAAAATGTCAATGTATATATGGAAATTAAACAACTCACTTTTGAGCATGCTCATGCTTAAGGGTTGTAAGACTTAATATTGTGAAGTTTGTTCATGATGCCTAAGGCAAGCTGCAGATTCAATGCCATCCCTTTTAAATTAACAATAATTCTTAGAAATAGAAAAAGCAACCAACAAGTTATCTGGAATTTCAAGTGACAACAAAGAGCCCAAAAATATTTCAAAAAACAATGTTAGTGACCTCAACTTTTCTGATTTCAAAGCACATTACAAAGCCACAGTAACGAAAACAGTTTGTTTCTGGCATAAAGACAGAAACATTTTCCAATAAAACAGAAGGTAACACAAATGTAAACCTCGCACATATGAGCAAGTAGTTATTTGCACACTGACATTCATTGTAGCATTATTCACAGAGGTGAAAGCAACACAAACTTTCCTCACAGAATGAATAAATGAATACAATTTGTAATACAAAAGTAATGGAATATTACTCAGCTTTTAAAAGCAGAAAATCTTGTAACATCCACAGTAAAGATAAATCTTGAGTACATGATGCTAAGTAAAATTAGTCACAATAAAATAGATACTCTATGATTCTACTTACACATTTTATCTAAAGTATTGAAACTCTTAGAAACAGAAAATAGAATGAGTTTTATCCAGAGTCAGGTGGTAAGAAAAATGGGAAGTTGTCATTTCATCTGTATTGAGTTTTAGTTTTTCAAGAGAAAAAAGTTTTACAAATATGATGCATAACAAAGTAAATACACTTAACATGACTGAACTGTATAAGAAAAATATTAAAGATTCTAAATTTTATGTTATGTATTTTTACTACAATCAAAATTTAAAATGACACCCAAGGGCCAGGAGCAATGGCTCATGCCTGTAATCCCAGCACTCTGGGAGGCTGAAGCATGCAGATCACTTGAGGCCATGAGTTCAAGACCAGCCTGGCCAACATGGTGAAACCCTAGCCCTATGAAAAATACAAAAATTAGCCAGGTGTGGTGGTGCACACCTTTCTTTAATGCCAGCTACTCAGGTGGCAGCATTGCTTTACCTTGGAGGTGGAGGTTGTAGTGATCCAAGATTGTGCCACTGCACTTTGGGTGACAGGGTGATATTCTGTCTTCAAAAAAAGAAAAGACACTTGAAAGAGATCGAGTTACAAAGCTTTGAAAAATTACCTTCAAATCACATAAGTCTTTCTTTCACACTAGGATTTTATAAACACTAGATGTTGAAATTAAGACAATTTCCACGACTACTTACTTAGACAAAATCAATTGTTGGCCATCAACCGAGAAGAAAATCTACAAGTCACAAACAAAATAGGGGCAATATTTACACAAGCAAGCAAACACTCAGATAATTATATTGACAAAAGACATAGGGCTGGTTGATATTTTACTTTTGCCCCACACTGTCTTAAGGTGTGCAGAGGTGAATATTGTCATAACAAAATTATATTATATAAAATAAAACTAAAAACAATAAACTGATGTAAGGTACCCTACACTAAAACATGAAACACAGAAATATAAAATAGCAAAACAAAGTTAAAAGAAACATGACCCTCCAAAATTCTGATTTGAATTATGTAATTCAAATTCATAATCAATAGGTAGAAACTGAAAACACAATTAACTGATGTGAGACAGCCTACTCTAAAAAGTTCAGAAACATAAAATTATAAAACATAGTTAAGAGAAACTTTAATCCATAAAATCCTGAATAAACATAGTGTCCTACTGAAAAAGAATCCTAGGTAACTACAATTTTCAACTCTTCCTGTGAATCCAAAAAGTATAAATTTTGAATCATTTGGATACAGTTAGGGCAACAACATTTTAGAGAAAACACATTATAATTATTATGAAGAGCTGTGATGAGAAAGTTTTAAGGAATAAGGATTTAAGTAATGCCAGACAAAGCTTTAAATTATGCTACTGATGCATTGCTGCTTTTCTTACACAAAATGGTAATGCTGTAATCTAGCCTTCAGGAGAAAATTCTTCCATTTCTAAATACAGTGACAATATAAATATTGTAAATACAGTATAAAGCATTGATACATAAAATACAAATTGGGAATAAAGTATACTATTACTCAAATAAAAGTTGGGGAAACTGGAAGAAAATGCTAATAGTAACATTGTGCCTACAGTCAATGAAACATACAAGACAAATATTTTAATAAATTATTAATTATATAATTTATACATAACATATACATTTGAGCATGCCATTTTAGAACTTTTGAAACTGAAATTACAGGCAAATGTGACATATGACAATTCAGAAAGTGAAAACACAGTCATAGTAATCTTCATATTATGGAATCATAAAATAATAAGTGAGAAATAAGGTAATAATTGGGACTTCAATGTATGTTGAACAATGTTCTAATTTCCCTTCTGGGAAAAGTTTTTGTAAGGAATCTGTAGAATGAGTACATACAATAAATCACCCTACAGTAGAGACTGTTGGCATATAGAGTTTAAATTTCTATGATTAGGTCTTACCAAGAAAAAGAAAATGTTAACATAAAATAATGAGATTTTCCTGTTTAATAAGATACTTTTTGCCTATCAAGTTTTTCAGTCTAGTTTTTTGTAAAATTATGTTTTACCCTTCATGGGACTTGACATTGTAAAGCGGAAAACAGGTGACTTCTGTCTCTGGTGTTCTGGAATTTCTAAACCAAATCCCAATGCCTCCACAACTACCCTCACACACTTCTGACTTGAGGCACCACAGATTTCTAAAAAATGGCATAACAGAAGTCTCCAGAAGCGTGCACAGATTTTCCCAGATTCCTAAAAGCAATGACAAACTAACCAGATCATTTAGGTTCTCACAAGATTGTGGGAGGACTTTGGCTTTCAGTGTGAATGCGCTGGAAGATTCTGGGAGGGAGAGAAAAACCTATAGAGGATTACAGAGTAGAATAAGCATAAGACAGGAAATATTCCTCCGTAACAGCAAGAAAAATAAAAGTAGACTTTTCCAAAACAATTTCCACTGGAGCAGAGATGATCAAACCATATTCAAACTCTGGCCTTGTCCATGACCTTTGGACCCCTCCCGTGTATTATCTGCTCATTTATTTTCACCATGCATTGTATATAGCTGTTGTCTCATCTCTTTTTACACTCCAGGAATTTTTTCATTGCTGCAGAAAGTTGGTCAAGTCCAGCTTACAGGCTGTCCACTGCCGTTTCTTTTCTTTCCCAGAACAGTAATCGGGCTCATCAGAAAATGCCCAACTACCAATATCTCCCTCAGGAGACAAGTAAAACAGTAGAATATGTGTTGAAATGTTTGATTTTTGAGAGATTGTCTAATGACTAGATTCTGTCTCTCCTGCTGTGGAATGCTCAAGGACATGATAGAGTCATATGAATGATAGTTTGTGTCTGCTGAGAAGAAAGATGAAAGCTTGTTACAGCACTGGAGAAACTGCAATACCGCAGACAGCCAACTGGGGAAGAAAATAGATAATAGAATCTAAAAAGCATCGAGAAAAAAATTCTCTTTAACTTAGAAACACACACAAGTCCAGAGAAAACATATTTGAGAGTGTGTTTGTGAAGCACTTAGAATCTGTAGCCTGGCCTATGGGTGTCAGTACCCATAGACCCTTAGTCAAGACTGGCTTGACTAAGCCAGTGTTTCAATGCTAGATTTGATGACTGCTGCATAGATCCCCAGATTTCATTAAAAAAAAAAAAAAATCACAAGTCACAGACAGAAGGTAGAAAATATTTCCTATTGGAAGAAAAACATAAATATCCAAAAATTGAATCTTAAGAAATAAAGATTTTTGCCTATCTGATAAAGAAATTAAAATAATCATCTTAAGCATTCTCAATGAACAAAAATATAACAAAAATAGACAACTGAGTGAAATTTAAAAATAATGAATGAGCAAAATATGATATCAACAAAAAGATAAAAACTATTTTTGAAAACCCAACAGAAATCATCAAGTTGAAGAATACAATAATTGAGTTTTATAAATTCACTACAGAGACACAACAGCAAACAATGGAGCAGAAAAAAGAAAAGTGAACACATATATTCACAAATATTGAGTTCTGGAAACTATATTTTAAAGAATGGGAAAAATACAGATGAAATATAAGACTTACTGAACACCATCAAGTAGACCAATACATTCAGAGGAAAAGTCTTTTAAAAAGAATATAGGGAGAAAATTGTATAAACATTATTTGGGAGAAAAAGGGGGACGCTGAGAACCTTCCACATGTCAGTGATGAAACAAAAAATACTAGCAACCAGGAATAATTGACCTGGGAAATATTGTACTTCAAAAATTATAAAAAATTAAAGACTTTCAAAGATTAAAATAAAAAAAGCTAAGGTTGTTAACTACTAGAATAAACCAAGGGGAAAAAAAAGGGTAAGTTCTTGCTTTCTGCCATGTGGCTTGTGAACAGAGTTGCTTGGGCTTTCTCCCTGAAGGTGTCCTCCAAGAGGATGGTGCAGGAGATTCACCCAGGGCTCGTGGTCCATGAAGACATGTGTCACTGCACCTGTTTCTCACTGCACCTGGACAGCAATATGCTGGCCCACTTCTCAGAGATGTGCAACATTGAGGAGCTGCAGGAGGGCTCAGGGCTGGGCGTGAGTGAAGGCTGATTTGGAAGTTGGGTGGACTACCTCTGGGAGGGCCCCCAGAAGCAGGGCAAGGCAGCACTTTCCCACTCCTCTGAGGGGTCTGTGTCACATACGAGGGCATGAGGGTGGGATTGGAAAGCAGGTCTTCTCGGCTGTCACATCAGCAGCTTCTAACTTCATAGCCCATGAGTTAAAGAACAGAGTTCTGATTCCAAAAAAAAAAAAAAAAAAAAAAATCAGGCCGTACTAAGCCAGGCTTGATATCAGCCCAATCCAATTCTATAAAGAAAAATGATGTATTGAACAAAAAGAAAGAAAAAAGGAAGAAAAGCTTCACAGCCTTTGAGTAGGCAAGTCTGCCTAGCAGTAGCACTGCCGACTGCTGTGGTGAGACTGGCATGGTGTAATGCAAAAGCTCTCATACACTCAAGGTACCTGTGGGGAAGCTACTCACGTTCCCAGGACCTACCTGCTTGTCCCATAGTTGATCACAGAACCTTTCCTTTTTCCCAAAAGAACCACGACTAAAATATCGTGAAACACACATTGGAAGACAGTGCTGACTTTGGGGGCCCTGAAAAGTTCTTAGGACACCCCTGCATGAAATCCAGCCCAGGATAGCGGGGCAGGGTTGTGGAGGCCTCAAAGTTCTGAAGCCTACCCAAGACACTAGTGCACAAAGAGGAAGTGGCCTTGTGGCTCCCCAAGACCTGCCCGTGCTTCAGACCCATTTGGCAGAAGGTTTTTTTGTGAGCAATAATCCTTGCCCATAGCAGGAAGGAGAGAGTAAGAGAGAGAGACAGAGAGACAGAGAGAATGTGTGTGTGTGTGTGTGTGTGTGTGTTTGTTGAAACAAGAACCCCACCTTATGTGTATATTGTGGAATTTGAAAATGGAAGCCTAAAGTTGAAAATTAAAATCATGTGTGATAGCACCCTGCTAACTATTTTCTGTGCTAGATGGTTCATTCCAGGGTGTAGGGCCCTGGTAACACCATTTTCCCCTCCTTCCTGAAAGAGCTACACACACTGCTCAAAGCCTGCATCCACATGTACCACATGTACCACGTCGAAGACCAGCTCAAGAGTCTGGACCCATCTGCCACCCTCAGCAGGGTTGACTGCAGGTGCTTTTTCTTCCTGAGCATCTTCTGCAATCGTGACCTGAGAGTTGCAGGAGGCATCGGGGCCAGGATTGAACGGAGGAAAAGGGAGCACAGAGGTTACGGGCTGAGGACAGGCCACCTCACCTGGAGTGTTCTGGCCCTGAGACACCTAGACCAGCATCACATTTAGGTGCAGACAGCTGGGCCTGGTTGGACCTGTGCTCATCAGCAGCCTCGGGTCCCTCAAACAGTCGGAAATGGAAGAATGGCTTGGAAATGGGCCCGTCGACTGTGTGTCACCTGAGCACATTCTGCCAGGGGTCCAGGGTTGCCATCGTGTCTCCAGAACCAGAACTGGAAGGTGAAACTGTCAGAGAGAGCAAGAAAGCGGGTCCTCAGTGGGGTGGAGGACCTCATAGTAAGACGCCTGGCTTAATGAAGCTTGACCATTCCTGAGGCATGTCCAGTGACTAAAAGCGTCTACCATAAGCAGCTGGAACCCACTCCCTGAGAGCTGCAGGATGCATGGGGACCTCATGTGTCTGTAATTACAGTCGAGGACCAGCACGCAGCATTACTGCATCCACATGGGGCTTTTATTGGAACCAGTAAGTCTCTGCCAGTCCCTCACAGGCTCCTGGGATGTGGTAGTGGCATGATCTCGGCTCACTGCCAGCTCTGCCTCCCGGGTTCACGCCATTCTCCTGCCTCAACCTCCCTAGTAGCTGGGACTACAGGCGCCCGCCACCACGCCCGGCTAGAGCTGAGCTGCTTGGGCTTGCTTGCTGGCCAGCAGCCCGGTGGACTCTGGCTGCGAGGTGGTGCCCACCCTGGATCTACATCTCCCACTCCCTCTCCTTAGTCCCTGAGTAACCAACACAAGGCAGTGCTAATGAGCATGTGAGTGATGGGCATCGGGTACCCCAATCCTCTCCGGGAAGATGTGAATGCCATCTGGGCTGGGGCTGTTGCGGGTAGGGGTTGTGGCTGCCTTGGCTTGTCATGGTGCCACCCACAGATGTGTCTGCCCTCTGCTGCTTCTCCAGCAGGTGGCTCTCCATGGCCTTGAGTCTGTAACACCATGTTTGCTACTTCATGCTGCTTATGTCTGAAACAAGTATCCAGAAATGGTGCTGCTGGATGTGAGTGCTGTAAAGGGGACATCACCTTGGTCCTGGGGGATTAGGAGCTGTCCAGATTCCTCTTGACCCCCTTCCAGAACAAGTGGGGCTGGTGCTGCCATTAATGATGTCCCCCCAGAAGACGTGTTTGCACTGGCTGAACGAATATAGTTTGCACAGCCCTAAATGAAGACACGTGAATGGGGTGTGTGGACATCAGTTAGCAGCTGGGAAACAGGTGTCTCTCAGGCCTCTCATCGTCCAGCAAGTGTGGAATGTGCCCGTGCCCATGAGTGTATACATCTGGAGTGTGTATATCTGGTTGCTGCTTTTGCTGCCACTATACCCAGGCCCCATCTGGCTTAAGTTCCAGGTTTTAAGTAAAAAAGATAAGAGGCTTTTCTGTGTCCTGGGATAGGAAGCCAGGGATCTGCATAGGACTAGGATTAGGTGCACATTCGTTTTCTGACAGGATGAGAGCTTGACGTGGTTGTATGAATCATGATAGCCTGTCCAGGTTGTAGTTCCGGGTGAGGGGGAGGGAGTGAGCAGCGGTGGTCCTGGAGACATCCACACGCCCAGCCCTGGCCTGCCTACCCCCAGACACAGCAAAACACACTGCCACAGGCCCCAACTTCCTTCCCTACTCTCTGCACCCCAGATGGGAATATTTGGAGGCCACAATCTGAATCTATTTTTCTCCCATTTTAACCCAAGCTGCCTAACACACAATGGGGGTAGCATGGGTGAAGGGCCTGGGGTAAAGCAGGGCTGGATCATGGATCCTGGGGGAAATTTAGAGATACAGAAGTGGTTGTCACCTCTCTGTGGAACCCAGCTCCATACCTGGTCCTTGCCACACAATCCCTTCTACAGAGAATAGCTCTGGAGAGTTTGGGAATCCCTATGGTCCCTGGTGGCTCCCAATCCCCCGCTGCCTGTGCTCCTTCCCTTGCCTGCTGTCAGAGCCTAACATGGAGGAGGAAGTTGCCACCCTGTAAGCCTGAGGGAGCTGTATCTGACTGCGCCTTCTGCCTGGGGTTTTGCAAAGAGCTACTTATGAATATGGTCTGTCCAGATACCTTGTTTGAAAGGAAGTGAGCATGAGCTAGTGAGTATAGCAACCCCACAGCTGATAAACAGCTTTGTCTAGGTTTTAAACCATCACTTCTTCATTTCACATTGGATAAAATAAGTGAAACCTGTTACCCCAGCTCGCACATGTGTTCTGTAATGTAGACTCATTTGGTTGTGAGGGCTGTTGTTAGGAATGCTATGGAAAGAAGAATATGTGTAAATTAGATCAAATGTAAAATTATGCTTATAATGTCACTTGAGTGGGAGGTAAGAGGTTGGAGTCACAGGCACTCAGCTGGGGTTTACCCAGCTGCCACTTACCAGGCTCATGAGAGTGTCACTGAACATCTAACTGCCTGGGCACCAGGCCTTTTCACATCAGTTGAGGTAACAGGATGGGGGGGTGCATTCTCTTGAAGTCACACTGCACTGGGAGAATGGAGGAGAGTCTACAACGTACCATCCTAGGGTCGGTTTTGGAGTGAGCTGGAGTCTGTTGGAGAGCTCATGAGATGGGAGAAAGGCGGTCCCCCAGGTGCACCTGACAGCCAGAGCCCATGAATTAAGGGGGTGTGTGTGGGGGTGGCCTGTCCCTATGAGAGGAGGAGTTTAAAGCTGTTACAGCTGGTGGCTGCTGCTCAGTCATCCCTCTGCAGTGCAGGCAGGTCCTCTCCTGCATGTATATCTGAATGTCTTTTGGAGTGTTTAGAGAGTCCTCTATGTCTTAGAAATTTTGAAAAGAAAAACAGATTTCAATTCTACTGTTTATTAGTTTCCCTGAGCCAACTGGAAAAAAAATGTCCTTCACCTCGAAGTTTTAAGTGACACCCAAGGGTAGCCACCGGTGTCTTGGCACTGAATCCTCATGCATGATTCCACTACCAGTTTGATTTGCAGCCTCATGGTTGTGTTGTACTAAATATTCTTTCTTCTGGACTTGTTTAGTGAACATGGTTCACATGGCTAACACCACTTCTTGAGATACAGGCACCATGTAAAGCAGAGAATGGATTGGGGTTAGTTACCCTTGTGCCTCCTCCTCACTTGAGAGGCCGATTTTTCCTGGTTGATTCATTAAGATTATTAGTGCCATCAATCACCTTTGGAAAACTGAAATGACAAGTGACTGTGGTTTCATAAAGAAAATGAAGGCTTTAGATGTGAAATCCTCGTTTTCTCTTCTCCTCATCTTAGGTGAAAGATTTTATTTAAAAAAAAATGGTACATAGTGGTATCCCAGCAGGTGTAGTGTGAGAACTGGTGTGTGCTAGGCTATGATTTCAGTGTGGATGGGCAGTTCTTCAAGATGGAAAACCAAGTCTCACTGAGTTGCTGGAACCACACTGACCTTTCTCCACATCCCCCACCATGGGCTTCCACTTTTCTCCCACACTTCAGTTTTTTTCACATTCATATTGTTTATACACACACATACACACACACATACACACACACACACATCTCACTCTGTCAGTGCAGTAGCTGAATCATGGGTCACTGCAGCCTCAAACTCTTAGGCTTGAGAGATCCTTTCATATCAGCCTCTCAAGTAGCTGGGACTACAGGCATTCAACACTACACCCAGCCAATTTTTGAAAGTTTTTCTAGAGACTGAGCCTCCTTATGTTGCCCAGACTCTTCTTGAACTCCTGGGATCAAGCGATCATCCCACCTTGGCCTCCCAAAGTGTTTAGATTACAGTTTTGAGTTACCATACTCAGCCAAAAATATTTTTTAAAGAACTGTTACAATGAAATTATGAGTTATGATTGTGCCACTGCCCTCCAGCCTGGTCACCAGAGCAAGACCTTGTATCAAAAAACAAAGCAAAAGGAAACAAGAACAAAAAAAGCCTTAGAACCAAATTAAGCTTTGAAGATTGTGTCATCGGTGTCCCGCCTTGCCTTCCAAGCTGTCACTGTTAAATACAATGGTTATTGAGAATACAGTTAGATATTATGAAGAAATTTCTATATATTCTCCAGCTGGGAATAGGTATTCTGATGTGGCCCAAACATTTTCTCACCGCTACCTTCTGGGTCTAAACTAGCAAATCAAATCAGGACACCTGCAGAGGACAGTGGATATTTTCAAATAAAGAAATACCCCCATTAATGACAGTAATCCAGTGATTTTCAAAAAGTCCAGCCAGACTGAGACGCAGCACAATCAGGGCACAATTACCCTGGAATAATCACTTCACACAGTATGGTTGTAAAACATTTCTAAGATGAGTAAATTTGGGCAACATAATTCTTGCTCATTTATTCCCAGCCCCCACTGCCCACCTGATTCCTAATGGCCACCCCATGATGTGGTCAGCAGTGGGGTGCAGCATGGTGAGAAAGGGGCTCAGGAATGGGATGAAAGTCTTTCCTGTATTGTCAAAATGCTTAAAAGTTGTTTAAAAGATGTCCAAATATTCTACTTCCTACCCTTAAATAGCTGCTAAGATGCATTACACAACAGACCCAGGTACAGAAAAGAACATGTGCATTTCAAGTCTCAACTCAATTCTTAATTAGCTGTGGTACTCTGGGCATGTGACCCCAACTATTTGAGCCTATTTTCCTGTCCACCCAAGACAATCCTAAGCAACAAAACAAAACTTGATGCATCATGCTACCAAACTTCAAACTATACTACAAGGTTACGGTCACCAAAACAGCACAAAACATGCTACCAGACTTCAAAATATGTGACAAAGCTACAGTAACCGAAACAGCATGGCACTGGTACCAAAGCAGATATATACACTAACGGAACAGAACAGAGACCTCAGAAATAACACCACACATCTACAACCATCTGATCTTCGACAGACTTAACAAAAAGAAGCTATGGGGAAAGGATTGCGTATTTAACAAATGGTGCTGAAAAAACTGCCTAGCCATATGCAGAAAACAGAAACTGGACCCCTTCCTTACACCTTATACAAACATTATCTCAAGATGAATTAAAGTCTGAAATGTAAAACCCCAAACTATAAAAACCCTAGAAGAAAACCTAGGCAATGCCATTCAGGACATAGGCATGAGCAAAGACTTCATGACTAAAACACCAAACGAATTGCAACAAAAGCGAAAATTGACAAATGAGATCCAGTTAAAGAGCTTCTGCACAGCAAAAGAAGCTATCATCAGAGTGAACAGGCCACCTACAGAATGAGAGAAAATTTTTGCAACCTATTCATTGGACAAAGGTCTAATATCCAGAATCTACAAGGAACATAAACGAATTCACAAGAAAAAAAAAATCAAAAGTGGGCAAAGGATATGAACAGACTCTTCTCAAAGGAAGATATGTGGCTGGGCATGGCGGCTCACGCCTGTAATCCCAGCACTTTGGGACGTGGAGGCAGGTGGATCACGAGTTCAGGAGTTCCAGACCAGCCTGGCCAACATGGTGAAAGCCCGTCTCTACTAAAAACAAAAAATTAGCCAGGCGTGTTGGCAGGTCCCTGTAATCACAGCTTTCTCAGGAGCCTGAGGGAGGAGAATCATGCTAACCTGGGAAGCAGATGTTGCAGTGAGCTAAGATCTTGCCACTGCACTCCAGCCTAGGTGACAGAGCAAGACTTTGTCTCAAAAAGAAGAAGAAGAAGAAGAAGAGGAAGAGGAAGAGGAATAGGAATAAGAAGAAGAAGAAGGAGGAGGAGGAGGAGGAGGAGGAAGAAGAAGAGGAAGAGGAAGAAGAAGAAGCAGTATGAGGAGGAAGAGGAGGAGGAAGAAGAAGAAGAAGAGAAGAAGAAGAAGAAGAAGAAGAAGGAGGAGGAGGAGGAGGAGGAGGAGGAGGAGGAGAAGGAGGGGGGAGTAGGAGGAGGAGGAAGAAGAAATTTATGTGGCCAAGAAACAGAAATGGAAGTCTAAACCACAATGAGATACCATCTCAAGACAATTGGAATGGCAGTCATTAAAAAGTCAGAAAACAACAGATGCTGGTGAGGCTGTGGAGAAATAGAAATGCTTTTATACTACTGGAGGGAGTGTAAATTAGTTCAACCATTGTGGAAGATGGAGTGGTGATTCCTCAAGGATCTAGAACCAGAAATACCATTTGACCCAGCAATCCCATTACTCATTATATACACTCAAAGGAATATAAATCATTCTACTGTAATGACACATGCACATGTATGTTTATTGCAGCACCGTTTACAGTAGCAAAGACTTGCAACCAACCCTAATGCCCATCAAAGATAGACTGGAAAAAGAAAATGTGGCACATATACACCGTGGAATTCTATGCAGCCATAAAAAAGAATGAGTTCATGACCTTTGCAGGGAGGTGATTGAAGCTGGAAACCATTATCCTCAGCAAACTAACACAGGAACAGGAAACCAAACGCCTTATGTTCTCACTCATATGTGGGAGTTGAACAATGAGAACACATGGACACAGGGAAGAAAACATCACACTCTGGGTACTGTTAGGGTATTGGGATCGACGAGAGAGAGAGCATTAGGACAAATACCTAACGCATGTGGAGCTTAAAACCTAGATGGCAGGTTAACAGGTGCAACAAACCACCATGGCACATGTAAAGCTATGTAACAAACCTGCATGTTCTGCACAGGTATCCCAGAACTTAAACTAAAACAAAGAAACAAAAATACACTAACACTGAGGGTGAGTAGGGGTAGGGGCAGGAGTGGGGCGGAGGTGGGTGGGGCCTGGTGTTTTATTCCATCAGTGGCGCTGGTGTGGGAATCGCCCAATCAGGTGCGCAGTTGGAGAGGAGAGGAGGGCGTGGCTTCCGGAGTCTTGTGGGACCTTTGTCTCTCGCTGGTGCTGGCACAGGAGCTTAGGTTCCGTCTCCACTCTTGAGCCTCCTGCACCTTGGGAGCCACGGGAAACTCCCTTACAGTCCCTGTTGCTCTGTGTGCTGTAGATCCTTGGGGACTCATAGTTAAGTTGCCCGGACGTCCTGGAAGCTGGGAAATGGTGAGTATCCAGGGTTAGGCATCCCGAGAGGCGAAAGTGATCTGTGAAACCCGCGTTACCGACCTCCCCACAGTCAGATCCGGGTCTCCGGCAGCTTAGCCCTCAGTCCCCTGTGGCTGCAAGATGGCCTCTGGGCCAGCAGAGGGGACCCCCGTGACCCGCCCCTCTCGTCCGGTCCAGTCGTTCGGCAGCGCCCTGCTCTGCGCCCACAGTCCTGAGAATTTCCCAGATTGTTCAGGGATGCCAGGTGGGTCATCAGGGCAGAACCACCACTGGGTGTGTGCGTGGCAGGAGTTGCGGCCTGCGAAGTCCCCAGTCTCTCTTGTTAAAACTTAACGGGAGTCCGTGTTAAAACGTTAACCAGTATATTTGAGCAAACATGGATTGGTGAAATGGAAATTACCCAGCCATGATTTGTGGTCCACCCAAGAGACATGAAGAAAAGGCTTTTATAAGGTGCGTAAGAAAGCAACCCAAGTTCAAGAACTGGTTACAGTTATGTAGTCGCCCTATATGAACTATCCAGATGGAAATTTCCTGGTTATGTAATCAGGGGTTAATTGCAGGTGTATAATTGGTTAAGACTGCATTTTGTTTCAGCCTGGATAGTGATTTATAAGAAAGGTATTTGAGTTAGGTTTTAGATTTTTTTAAAAGAAACCTATAAACACAGGGCACTAGAGCCACTTTAGTCGAATTTTCTGCTCTTTAATTATTTTAACACTCCAGAGGAGGAATGGCTTTCCCCTGTGTTTTTCTAATGTATGGTAAGTGGGACCTCTAATCGACTACCCTGATTTCCAGCCTAACTCAGGCTTGCTGTATAAGTTTCCACTTTCTTTGCCACATTCTCAAACGCAACAAATGAGGCCAACTTCCCTTTGCCAATTTACAATGCTATCAACTATTTGTCCTTTATTGTACATTTCATTAAAGTTTTCTATTATTGGATTTCTTTCTAATTCTCCCTACAGTTCTGTCAATATTTGCTTTTTCTATTTAGAAGCCTCACTTTTGGATGTATAAATATATATAGTAATATTCTCTTGACAAATTAACCTCTGTTATTATTATATGGTAAACTCATTTCATGCTTGTGACAGATGTTGTTAGAAAGCCTATTTTGTCTAATCTAAGCTTAACTACCAATGCGCTCCTTTGGTTATTATTTGCATGGAATATCATTTTCTATCCTTCCACTTTTAGCCAATGCTATTAATTCAGAAGTGAATCTCCTGTAAGCAGCATATTGTAGGGTTTAAAAGATTCATTCATCCACTCTGTCTGTTTTAGTCTCTTTTCTGCTGCAATAGCAGAATATCACAGACTGGTAATTAATAAACAATAGAAATTTATTTGAGTCATGATTCTGGAGGCTGGGAAGGCAAAAGAACATGACACTGGTATGTATCGAAAGTCTTGTTGCTGGTTAATAACTTGGCCAAAGATGTCAGGGAGAGAGAGTTTTTTTGTTTGTTTGTTTGTTTGTTTGTTTTTAATAACAGACCCATTTTCGTTATAATTAGCCCATTCCTATTACAAGACCATTAATCCATTCGTGAGGGCAAAGTGCTTATATTTTAATTAATTCTTAAGGATTCCATCTCTTAATTCTATCACATTGGCTATTAAATTTTCTCCTAAATTTTGGAGATGACATTCAGTCTATAACAGTATCTGTTTAGTAGATAAATTAATCTTTTTATATGTAAAGTAGTGATAGGTGAGCAGTTACTATTGTGTGTAGTTTTCTGTCCATTTTACATTTGCTTCTTATTTTCTTGTTCTGTCTTTCCTGTGGTATTATTGATTTTTGTTGAGGCAAACTTATGCTTTCTTGCTCAGACTGAAGTGCAGTGGCATATCATAGCTCACTGTAGCCTCAACCTCCTGTGCTGGAGCAATCCTCCCACCTTAGCCACCCAAGTGGCTTGGACTACTGGTGGGTACCACAACACCCAGCGAATTTTTTTTGTAGAAATAAGGTTTCCTCATTTTACTCAGGTTGGTCTCAAACTCTGGAGCTTATGATTCTTCCACCTTGGCCTCCCAAAGTGTTGGAATTATAAGCAGGAGCCACCATATCCAATGTTTTTTTGCTTTGTTTTTATATGTTTTAATTACTTTCTCTTTTTCTTTACTACATTTTTTTTTCTAGTGGTTATCATGAGACTTACGTAAAACATCTTGTATTTTAACAGTCCAGTTTAAGATGATAACAATTTAAAGTATTCTGAATTTCAGTATGTATTTACCATTTTTAGTGATATGTATACTTTATTATTTTTCATATAGTTAGTTAGCATTTCATCATATCAATGTGAAGATTTCTTGCAGACCATGGCTAGAGAAATAAAGAATGTGTGTTTTTCCTGATTCAGGGACACAGAGACAACCAAGTTCTGCAAGCCTGTCACCGAAATCTCATGTGAGTATGACTTCTCTTGGGTTTTTGGCAGATTGTTGCAGTGGCAGGACCAAAGCCAAATAAGTTATAGCCAAGTCTTAAGTAAGATGTGGCAGTGTTCTGTTTTGAAGCCAGGACCATGATTGGCAAGTCTGCCACTTGGTCATAAGGAAGGAGACCACTACTACTCCTGCTGCCCTCCTCCCCCCACCTTACCTAGTTCACAAGACAGGAGAAAAGAGAGAGAGAAACAAAAGTAAGATAAATAGCCAGACAACCTTGGCACCACCACCCAGTCCTAGGAGTTAAACAAAATAATAAGAATAACATCAACCCCTGGCCTAAACTACTTGTGTTATCTGTAAATTCCAGACACTGTATGAAAAAAGCATTGTAAAACTTTCTGTTCTGTTAGCTGATGCATGTAGCCCCCAGTCACATTTCCCACACTTGCTTGATTTATCATGACCCTTTCACGTGGACCCCTTAAAGTTGTAAGCCTTTAAAAAGGCCAAATATTTCTTTCTCGGGGAGCTCAGCTCTTAAGACGTGAGTCTGCCGACACTCCCGGCTGAATAAAAAACCTCTTCCTTCTTTAATCTGGTGTCTGATGAGTTTAGTCTGCGGCTCGTCCTGCTACATTTCTTGGTTCCCTGACCGGGAAGTGAGGTGATTAACAGATGGTCAAGGCAGCCCCTTAGGCAGCTTATGCCTGCCCTGTAGAGCATCCCTGTGGGGGACTCTGGCCAGCTTGAGTGATGCAGATCCTGAGAGCTCTCCTGGGTAGGCATTTGCCCTGGTGGAACGCCTCCTCAGAGCAGTGTACAGCAGGCCCATGTGGAGGATCAACACAGTGGCTGAACACTGGGAAAGAACTGGCACTTCAAGTCCAGACATCTGAAACTTGGTAAGACCAGTCTTTGGAACTTGCCCACTCCATTTGAGTGGAAGCGTGGCCTGATCACCCACGGTGTGCCTGTACCAGCACTTTGGTTTTTGTTTTTGACTTGAATTGATTGCTTGATACTTTGATTTTTGTTTTTGACTTGACTTAACTTGTTTGATACTTTAGTTTTGGTTTTGACCTGGCTCGGATTTCTGGATACTCTGATTTTGGTTTTGATTCTGGTTTGGTATAAACTGAAAAGGTGTGTGTGCGCCCTTTTTACCCATTCTTTCTTTTGTGGTGTGTGTGTGGTGTGAGCGCGGTGCTTCGTCTTGAGGAGACTTGGGTCAAACACAAAGTAAGCCCACTCCGCTAGGAACTATGTTGAAAAATTTTTAAGAAGGGATTTAATGGAGACTATGGGGTTACTATGACACCAGGAAAACTTAGAATTTTGTGTAAAATAGATTGGCCAACATTAGAAGTGAGTTGGCCATCAGAAGGAAGCCTGGACAGGTTCCTTGTTCTAAGGTATGGCACAAGGTAACTGGTAAGTCAGGACACTCAGACCAGTTCCCATAGATAGACACTTGGTTACAACTGGTGCTAGACCCCCCACAGTGGCTAAGAGGGCAAGCAGCAGCAGTGCTAGTATCAAAGGGACAGACAGCCAAGGAAGGATCCCACTCCACTTGCTGTGGGAAATCAACTCCTGAAGTTCTGTTCGACCCAACATCAGAAGATCCATTGCAGGAGATGGCACCAGTGATCCCAGTGGTGCCCTCCCCTTACCAGGGAGAGAGGCTCCCCACTCTTGAGCCCACAGTGCTTGCACCTCCACAAGACAAACATGTCCCTAGGCCACTCAGAGTAGACAAGAAAGGAGGTAAAGTCCCCAGAGAAACCCCTCCCTTGGCAGCTGGTTTACAACCCAAAACGGAAGTACAAATGCCCCTAAGAGTAACCAGTGTGCTTATTGTAAAGAAATGGGACATTGGAAGAACAAATGCCCTCAGCTAAAAGGAAAACAAGGAGACTCAGAGCAGGAGGCCCCAGACAAGGAGAAAGGGGCCGTGCTCAACCTGGCAGAAGGGTTATTGGACTGAGGGGGCCCGGCTCAAGTGCCCCCAAAGAGCCTATGGTCAGGATGACAGTCGGAGGTAAAGACATTGATTTTCTTGTAGATACCGCTGCTGAACATTCTGTAGTAACCACCCCAGTGGCCCCCTTATCCAAAAAGACTATTGACATAATTGGAGCCACGGGGGTTTCAGCAAAGCAAGCTTTCTGCTTGCCTCAGACTTATACTGTAGGACGACATAAAGTGATTCGCCAGGTTTTGTACATGCCTGACTGTCCCTTTCCCTTGTTGGAAAGGGACTTGCTTAACAAGCTCAGAGCCACTATCTCTTTTACAGAGCACTGCTCTTTGCTGCTAAACTGACCTGGAACGGTAGTCATTATGACCCTTACGGTACCCCGAGAGGTTGAATGGAGACTTTTCTTAACTGAGCTGAGCCAGGAGATAAGACCAGCTCTGGCTAAGCGGTGGTCAAAAGTGTGGGCGGAAGACAACCCTCCAGGGTTGGCAGTCAACCAAGACCCCGTACTTATACAAGTTAAGCCTGGGCACAGCTGGTTAGGCAAAAACAGTACTCAGTCCCCAGAGAAGCTCTTGAACGTATCCAGGTCCATCTCAAGCACCTAAGAACCTTTGGAATTACAGTTTCTTGTCAGTCTCCATGGAATACTCCCCTCCTGCCGGTTCCCAAGCCCGGGACCAAGGACTACACGCCAGTACAGGATTTGCACTTGGTTAATCAAGCTACAGTGACTTTACATCCAACAGTACCTAACCCGTACACATTGTTGGGGTTGCTGCCAGCTGAGGACACCTGGTTCACCTGCTTGGACCTGAAAGACACTTTCTTTAGCATCAGATTAGCCCCTGAGAGCCAGAAGCTGTTTGCCTTTCAGTGGGAAGATCTGGAATCAGGTGTCATTACTCAGTACACTTGGACCTGGCTTCCCCAAGGGTTCAAGAACTCCCCCATCATCTTTGGGGAGGCATTGTCTCAAGATCTCTGGAAGTTTCTCACCAGAGACCTAGGCTGCGTGTTGCTCCAGTATGTTGATGACCTTCTGCTGGGACACCCCATGGCAGTCAGGTGTGCCAAGGGAACGGATGCTGTACTCTGGCACCTGGAGGACTGTGGGTATAAAGTGTCCAAGAAAAAAGCTCAGATCTGCTGACAGAAGGTGTGTTACCTGGGATTTACTATCTGACAGGGGAAGCGCAGCCTGAAATCAGAAAGAAAGCAGGTCATTGGCAATCTACCAGAGCCTAAGAGCAGAAGGCAAGTGAGAAAATTCTTAGGAGCTGTGGGATTTTGCAGACTGCGGATCCCAAACTTTGCAATATTAGCCAAACCTTTGTATGAGGTCACAAAGTGGGGGACCGGGAACATTTTGAATGGGGATCCCAACAACAGCAAGCTTTTCATGAGTTAAAGGAAAAACTTGTGTCAGCCCCAGCCTTGGTGGGGTGCTACCCGATCTGATGAAACCTTTTACATTGTATGTGTCAGAGAGAAAAAAGATGGCAGTTGGAGTTTTAACCCAAACTGTGGGTCCGTGGCTGAGGCCAGTGGCCTACCTCTCTAAACAACTAGACGGGGTTTCTAAAGGATGGTCCCCATGTTTGAGGGCCTTAGCAGCAACTGCCCTACTAGTACAAGAAGCAGATAAGCTGACTCTTGGGCAAAACTTGAACATAAAGACCCCCCATGCTGTAGTGACTTTAATGAATACTAAAGGACATCATTGGTTAACTAATGCTAGACTCACCAAGTACCAAAGTTTGCTCTGTGAAAATCCCCATATAACTATTGAAGTTTGTAACACCCTGAACCCACCACCTTTCTCCCAGTATCAGAGAGCCCTGTCAAGCATGATTGTGTAGAACTGTTGGACCCAGTTTACTCTAGCAGGCCTGACCTCTGGGACCAGCCTTGGACATCAGTAAACTGGAAAAGAGCAAAAAGAAAAAGACTAACATTAAGTGTAAATAAAAAGAGAAATTAGTCATGTGAGAAGACATGGATGTGGATGTAAATGTAAAAGAAGTCAAGTTAGGCAAGGATTCAAGAGCCAGACAAGGCTAGAGAGAGATTAATGTGCGAGATGCAAAAGGAAAGGACACTAAAGAGGTAAATGTTCAAAGAGGCCATTGGCCAAGGGCTGCCGCACCTTGTAGGAACCAAATACTGATCTGATCAGACTGACAGGAGCTGAAGAATATAAAGACTAGGGCAGACTAAGCACTTTCTCATTAGGCTCCCAGGAGCCCATGGTCACATTAAAAGTTAAAAGCAGCAAGATTCTGCCGTATCTGGATTCCAGTTACTCACTGAAGGCTAAGCCACTAAATAGAGTTACAAAGGGGGAATGGGGAGAAAAACCCCCTCTAAGAAATAAACAGTAAGAAAAGCCATACCTTGTGAAAACTTACTGATAGAATTTACAGAACTGCCCCATGCTGGAGACTATTGTACATGCTAGTGCTTGTTTGCTCATTTAAGATAAAATTAAGTTTTTGCCTATGGTCCTCCTCCGAGTCAGGTGCACCCCCACCAAACAAACTAGGTATTTGCCCTATAAAATTTTGTTTGGTTGGCCACCCCCAAATCATAGGTCAAATTAAAGGTGACTGCCAGAAACTAAAGAAATTAACCTTAAGAAAGCAAATGCAGGCTTTAAAAATAGCCATACAAAGTGTTCATAATAAAATAAATTAAAAGGCCTATAAGTCTGACACCCCTTTAAATCTAGTGACTCTGTTTTAAGTAAAATCTAATTTTTCTAGGACCCATATAGGATGGGCCCTATACTGTAACCTTGTCCACTGCCACTGCTGTTAAAGTTGCAGGTGTTGTGTCTTGGATCCACCACAGTCAACTAACACTGGCAGCTCAGGAGAAGTGGACCAGCCAGCAGGACACAGATCATCCAACCTGGCTGATCCTGAGATGAGACCAAGCTACTGCTGAGGACGACAGCCCTGCTCTGGTCACTCTGGAGGCTGACCAGTCTACGCACGGCTGAAGCTTGAGGAAACAACAAGCCCTGCTCTAGTCACACACCGGCAGCTGACCAATCTACGCACGGCCGAAGCTTGAGGACCCATCAAGCAAGTAAATGTAGTTAAAAATCTTAAGACAAATAGTTTTCCTGTAATACTGTTTTCCTATTGTTCTGTCACTGTATTCAACCTTTTTCCTAGGTAAGGACCTCTTTTGTCCTTGCTGTACATTGCTTTGTTGTTGTTATCCCCCCATAACCATGCTAGAAGAAACACCTATATGAGGTGTCCCCACTGTACACATACTACTTAGGAAACCCAAACTCAGTCAGCTCAGCAACAATTCCAGGTCTTACAGTCATTCTTTAAACATATAAACCAGAAGTTACCAGAACCTCTTCCTTTAGAGGTTCCTTAGTAGAACCTCTTTCTTTAGTAAAAACAGAAAAAAAGCCTATTTGCTCAGTTGGCTGAAAACATTGCTGGCAGCCTAGACGTTTCTTCATGTTATGCTTATTAAAAGGCTAACATAAGAGACCAATGGCCTTGAGAAGCAAAAGAGTGAATGCCTCAAGATAACTTTACTTTAACTCTTTCCCCAAACACATGCCTCAAGTTCAAGCATCTGGCTCTGAAAAACTTCTGTTATTAAAAAATACTGTGTTACTCGCTAAAAAGCTTTTTAAGACCCAGTGACAAAACTAACCTGCTTAGGACATGACAAAGTTGATACATGTGCCTGTACAGGTTTAACACAGGTTTGATCCTAGGTCTTCATTTAGAAAACAGTTTCCAGCTATAAAAATTTAACACCCTCATTATAAGTATGTTACTGGTAATAGAAAGTTACTTGCTGCTCCCCTGTGTATTACACTTGTTCCTTCAAATGATAAAAGGTTTTATAGCTACCATGGTTCATCAGAAAACTTCAGCATAAGTATATTACAGAAACCATTATTGTTCTGTCTTGCAAAGAGACTCAGAAAGTAAAAATAAAAGTGAGAACTGCCACCAATTAGTGAAAATTCTCAAAGTGGGGGATAAGGAAGGAGACCACTACTACTCCTGCTGCCCTCCTCCCCCCCACCTTGCCTAGTTCACAAGACAGTAGAAAAGAGAGAGGAACAAAAGTAAGATAAATAGCCAGACAACCTTGGCACCACCACCCAGTCCTAGGAGTTAAACAAAGTAATAAGAATAACATCAACCCCTGACATAAACTACTTGTGTTATCTGTAAATTCCAGACACTGTATGAAAAAAACATTGTAAAACTTTCTGTTCTGTTAGCTGATGCATGTAGCCCCCAGTCACGTTTCCCACACTTGCTCGATTTATCACGACCCTTTCACGTGGACCCTTTAAATTTGTAAGCCTTTAAAAAGGCCAAATATTTCCTTCTCGGGGAGCTCAGCTCTTAAGACGCGAGTCTGCCGAGGCTCCCGGCTGAATAAAAAACCTCTTCCTTCTTTAATCCGGTGTCTGAGGAGTTTTGTCTGCGGCTCGTCCTGCTACAGTCAAGTGCTTACCCTCTGAAGATGACTTCGTTGGTCTTTGCCTCCAACTGGGTGTCACAAACTCTGAACTAGATCCCAAGGTTTTCATAAATGCACTTATGTTTGCTGTGGCTGCCGCTTTATGTTGTGCGGGATGTACATGCAGGACCTCCCATTCTGTCCTCTTGCTTATGTTACTCTCATTTATGTTTCACTTTCTGAAATGCATGTCAAGCTTGTGATTTTTAGATTCAAAAGTTGTAAAATAAATTGTTCAAATTTACACATTATGTAAGTTGTAAATAAAGTTTCTTGTAGGTGCTACATATTTATTAAAATTTTTCGTTGTAATTTTAAGCCCACTGTAGGCAGAAAGGAATCATTAAAATTTATATTCTTTTTTTAGTCTGTATCTAAATGATGTTATATTTTAATTCCAAATATTTACTTTATACCTCAGTAATGCTCCTTTTTTACAAAATGTATGTTGTTCTTTTATTTGAAAATATAAAACTTTTTAGTTTCTGGAAGCTATATTATAGTCATATAGTTTTATTACATTTTGTGGTAAGAATAGCAGCAACATATTGAGAACATAATAAAATTCACCTGTCTTTTTAGTGCTTATTTATTAAAATCTTCTCATTAGAACCTGTTATTAATGATTGTAATATATTTTCTGTATAATTGTACTGCAATTTATTAAATGCCAATGACTTGGAATGTCTGCTTTTCATGAGTACACACAGGTAATAGCTGTAGATATCTAAAGAATTATTTTTCATTGTATATCTATGCTGTATTCAGGATTTTATGCATTAAAGTCTCCTCTTATTTTCAATTCTGTGCTATTTTGTTTCTTTTCTTGGGGGGTATGTTTTCTCAGATCGGTGAATTGTATTTTTGCTTTTAAAACTTGATATTATGAGTTGAATGATAATTTTTAACTCGGTACACTTTACAACAATGTGATGTTTAATTTATATGTGAATTAACCATGTCTGTTGCTTATAGACATATCTATGTGTTTTTCAACTATGTAAATATGACCTTTTTTTCCTTTTTTTTTTTTTTTTCAGTTTTGGATAGTCTTTTTTGTAGTTGAAAGATAATTTTGAAACAGAGTCAAAAGAACAGAAATCATTTATCTGTTCTCTTGTAGGGCAGGGAGACAACCTGAGCCTTGGGGAGATGCAGAAATGATCCATCTCTGGCACTTGGCTGGAGGTAAGTAAGCATAACCTTTGGGCCACAAGACTTGATGACTTGAGTACTGGTCTGGACATAAGTCTCCATCTTCCCTGAAATGTCAACTTTTGTCTGCAACAACTGGCTGGAGAAATATTTCACAAAGATGTGTGCCTGGAACACCCAAGGCATACCGTTCCTTTCTCCTTGGCATAGGCCTTGCAACACTGAGGAAAGACCAGATTTGCAATGGAGTGTTCAATAGTCTTCATCCCTTTGGAACTCAGTGGCTCGTAGGGTGACAGGAGAGGAGACAAACTTACTTGAGAAAAGTCTTGGTCTTTCCCTTTCTCCCCCACTGAAACACTATACATGTGGGGCCACAGTTCATGGCAAAACACGCATACTCTCTTTCTTTCTCTCACATACACATCTTGGGAACCCAACAACTTGATGGCAGGTAGCTCTGGGCATCCTTGGTCTGGCATTCACCCACTCAGCATCTAAGCTGTCCTAAAGCTCTTTTCAATCACTTCTCATTCTTTCCATGCTCATGTGGCTAGGTGCTCCAGCTTCCACTCTGTCAGGCTGATCATAAAGGCACAGTGTGTGAAAGTCCCCCATTGTGATGGTCACTGCTGGGAAGCAGGGAAGTCTTAGGGCCCACTGCTGTACAAGGCTAATGTAGATGCCCTCTGCTCTACTCACCTCCTCAAAGATTGATAACAGGTTCAGCAGTTGATATCAGTCATGTTATCAAACCAGGACTGCACAGGCACCGCATTCTCTGGGTGGAAGATGTAAGAAGCAGGCGAGTTGTCCAGGATGAGAGTTTTCCTCAGGTCCCTCCCCAGATGGCTGAGGTCCTTGACATAGCAGCCCTGGTGGAACAAACATGACTCTGGGGCAGCCCTAGAACACCCCACACCGGTCCAGCAGACCCGTCACAGGATCTGCATACTTGTCCAGTCTGGAATGAAGAGAACACATTTAAAGAGTTCCTCCATTCATCTCAGGAACTTACCCATCTAAGGAACTTACCCACATAAGGCCTCTTGAGCACATGGATCTGGTGAGTGGTCCCCTCAATCTCTACAGGCACTAGGGAGTCAGCATTGCTGATTAGCTTAAAGGAGCTATGCCAAGGGTTCCATCCAGGTCAGTGACTATACAGATCCTTCCTTGATCTTCCTCTGTCACCTTGGGAGCAGGTAAGTTCCTGGGATCTGATATAACTGATACAGGAGACCCTGGAGCTGATCTGATTTAGCAGTGGTGTTGGCTTCCTCCTTATGTGTGGAGAGCTCAGTCAGGGAACTTGACTGGCCAACATGCTGGGTGCAAGGACAGCAGAAAGAGCCTTGTAAGATGTGACAAACATGAAGGCTCTTAGGAAAGGACTTTGGAAACCAGGCCTTGCTTGGTAAGGACCAGGGCATCTTCCCTACATGCCTGGGTGATGATGGAGCCATGTTCCATCTAACAATCCTGATGGTTGGGCTGACTGGGTGGGGAAGACTGGTGGGCACACTGGCTGGGCTGGGCTGGGGGGCATGGGCCGGGGCCTGCTTCAGTTCCCGAGAGTCTGACTTCCACAGCTGTTCACATTCCCCCTCTCATTTCCATCACTGGCCAGGAAGGGAGGCGGCCTGTAGGGAGGGTGGACGGCCTTGGCAGTGGCTCCCCAGGGTGCCCCCAGCCCTGATTCCCCCAGTGGCAGCTTCTGGCTCCTCAGTTTGGGTCTAACATAGAGAACCCACCAGATAGGCATTTTTTTTTCAACTTTTATTTGAAGTTTAGGGGTCCATGTGCAGAGTATGCAGGTTTCTTACAATGATAAATGTGTGCTTTTGTGATTTACTGCACAGATCATTTCATCACCCAGGTACTAAGCCCAGCATCCACAGCTATTCTTCCTGATGCTCACCCTCCCCTCCCCCATGCCATGAAACAGGTGCCCAGTGTGCGTTGTTCTTCCTGATGTGTCCTTGTGTTCTCACTGACCTGCTTCTACTAATAAGTGAGAATAATAAGTGGTTGGTTTTTTGTTTGTTTGTTTATTTGTTTGTTTTTCTGTTCC